>NW_021703767.1:41626164-41951164 GCF_005190385.1 Monodon monoceros | reverse complement strand
AGCAAGTCAAATGGAACACTATATAATGATCATAATTCATTTCTATTTAGAGTTCATCCTAAGAATGCTGATTTATTTGAAAGTCAATGTAATTCATCATATTGACAGACTATATAATGGAAATCATATGATTGTCTCCACAGTTATAAAAAAATCATTTGAGAAATCCAAAATCCACTACTGATTAAAACTCTCAGAAAACCAGGAGTAAGGAACTTCTTCAACTTGATAAGGGAACCAGTGGAAAACCTGCAGTTAACTTTATATCTATAGCTAAAGACCAAATGCTTTCCCCAGGACATCAAAAAAAAAAATCTGTCCTCATTACTTCTATTTAAAACTCTTCTGCAATTTTTAGCAGTTGAGTGAGGAAATACAAGATATCAAGATAGGAAAAAATGAAATACAACTGTCTTCATTCATGTTTGTGTAGCAAATGTTACAGTATATTTGAAAAAGCTACTAGAACTAGTAAGTGAATTTGGCAAAGTTTGCAGAACACATGATCAATTTTTTAAAATCGGTCGTAATTTTTGTGTAGTAGCAACAAACAATTAGAAATTAAAATTACAAATACATTACCATTTACACTAATAAGAAAATATTAAATACTTAGCAATAACTTTGACAAAAGATGTGCAAGATCTGTACTTTGAAAAAGGCAAAACATTGCTGAGCTAAATTATATGACTTAAATAAATGGAGATACATACAGTATCCATGTATTAGATAATTATTGTTAGATGTTACTTCTCCCCATATGGATATATAGGTTTAATGCAATCTCAGTGAAAATCCTAACAGACTTATTTTGAGATTGACAAGCTGATTCCAAAATTCTAACAGACTTATTTTGAGATTGACAAGCTGATTCCAAAATTCATATGGAAAGTCAAAAAAACTAGAAGAGCCAAATAATATTGAAAATGAAAAACAAATTTGGAAGATTTACACTACTCGACTTCTGGACTTAATACAAAGGCACAGTAATCAAGGCATTGTGCTGTTGGTTTCTAGATAGATAAATGGGTCAACAAAAAAGAATGAAGAGTTCAGAAATAGACTCACAAATACGGTCAGTTGATTTCAACAAAAGTACAGATGTGGTTCAATGGATAAAGAATAGTTTTTTTCAACAAATGGTGCGGGAATAATTGGATATCTGTATGCAAAAAATAAATGAACTTCAATCTTTTTCTCACAGCACATACAGGTTAATTCAAAATCAATCATAAACCAAAGTGAAAGACCTAGAACTAATAAATTTTTAACAGAAAATGTAGGAGAAATATCGTGATTTTGGGTTAGACAAAGATTTCTTAGGTACCTCACTGAAAGCACAGTACGGACAAAAAATTGATAAATTGGACTTCATCAAAATTAAGAATTCCTGCTCCTCAAAAGAAATGGTTAAGATAATAAAAAGACAAGACATAGTATGGCAGAAGATATTTTCAAATTATATATCTGATAACGAATTTGTATTCAGAATATATAAGAAACTCACCAGATACAATAAGAAGAAAACAAGCAATATAATAAAAATGCACAGAACATTTGAATGAACACTTCCAAAGGAGATAAATGGATGGCAAATGAATGTGGAAAGTTGTTCAGCATCATTAGTTGTTAGGGAAAGGAAAGCTATTATGAAATAACATTACATACCTATTAAAATGTCAAAAAATTTAAAGCCACACAGCAAAGTGTTCATATTGCACAATTCCACTTATATAAAAATTATAGAAATGAGAACTAATTTATAGTCACTGAAAGTTTATCAGTAATTTGAGGATGGATGTGGGGCATGACATCTGGACTGGGACCCAAGAGGACAAAGGAGCATAAGAGAAACTTTGGTGATGAGAGGTGTGTTCTATCTTCACTGTATTTATGGTTTTGCTGTTGTATTATGTGTCAAAGCTCATCAAAATATACACTTTAAATATTTGCAGTTTACTGTATGTTAATTATATATCCTTAAAGCTGTAAAAGGAAAAGAACCTTAATGTTTTATGTTAATGTTTAGTAAAAATAATATGATATGAATTTCTTTATGCTATACTAGAAGCAAATATTTCAAAACATTAACTCAGCCTGGCAATAAAATAATATTATTAAAAAGTTTTTCTGTCTCTGAGTGTATTATGTAAATGTTATAAATGTTATGATTCTACTACCTTTAGAATCAAGACAAACATACTATGAAAAAAGGACCTTATGTCTCATCAGTATCTGTACTGAATGATTGTTCTCTCTCTTCCACTCTTAAATCATGCTCGTTTCCTTTGTTAGGTGAAATTTAGGGATCTTTGTTTTGTTTTTTGTTTTTCTTTTAATCTTCCACAATTACTCTTGACTCAATATACAGTTGATTGTCTAGTTTTCTATCCCTTTAAAGAATAGAAGCTGCAAAGTCTGCTAGAGGCCCATACAGTCACTGAAGTGATCATTGACATGAGACAGCGTGACTATGGAAAGTGAGAAGATAGGCATAACAGTACTTTCATGGATGTTTATAAGAGTGAACCTGATTTAATGATAAAATGTCTGAAAGGCTGTTTAAAAATGCTTAAAAGTTAATCTGTATTTGCCAATAATGATTACAAATACATTGCTTGGCCTTGTGAATACATAAATATCAAAATATCTGCAAGACTTATTCCCAGCAAAGAGTGTCAGATAAATGAGGAATTGTTCTAATATAACTGCACATTTTAGGAAAGTAAAGTGTTGGCTTTGACTCTCAAATACATTTTAAATGATGCTCATTCTAAACTCACATTTTTCCTACCTTAAGAGAAAAAATCTCTTTAAATTAAGGAAATGAGAGCTAAGATACATTTTATTTTGCATTTTTACTTATTTTAAGGAAATTTATTTACTTTAATAAAGATGAAAAGTTTTGTTCTTTTTTAGTGATTATTATCATCAAAGTGTTTAAAAATCTTGTGTGTGGGAATTCCAATGGACAAATCTATTACAAAAGAACTTAAATACTAAAGAATAAGTATAGAGATAACTATACTAAAAGAATATTTGAGGCCAATCCAAAGTTGATGAAAACATTAACAGAATAGTAGATAGAATATATATGGCCACATAATTTATACAAGTTCCTCAAGGTAAGGACAATTTTTGTGTGTGTGTGTGATACGCGGGCCTCTCACTGTTGTGGCCTCTCCTGTTGTGGAGCACAGGCTCCGGACGCACAGGCTTAGCAGCCATGGCTCACGGGCCCAGCCGCTCCGCGGCATGTGGGATCTTCCCGGACCGGGACACGAACATGCTGCGTCCCCTGCATCGGCAGGCGGACTCTCAACCACTGCGCCACCAGGGAAGCCCAGGACAATTCTTATTCATCAAAGTAGTCACAGGGTAATGATGCCTGCTCCATGGTGAGTTCACTCAAGATGATGCCAAATAAGTGAATTACAAAAATATTGTCTTGATTTTTATTTCAATTTTTCTCAGTAATTTAGTATTTTTACCTGAGTTAATCGTAGTCTTTAAGGAAAGAAGCCATCCAAGTAAATTAAAAAAGAAAAAAAAATCCCTTCTGGTAGAATTTAGAGAACAAAGAGTAAATGATTGTTGTAGCAGGTGCAACCTGCAGGTCAGAAAGACTTGATAGGTGAAACCCTCATTGGGAATTGAAAATAAAACACATTGTATATAATTCTGTTGGCTTTGCTAATCCAAGGTCCAACGTTGTCTTCTCAAAGGGATACAGAAACTGTAACTTATTCTGAGTGAGAACACACAAAATTGCATGATTGATTGAAAGCTGTCTGCACTACTTTTCAAATAAGTAACACAAAAATGAAAGCTTCCCTCCTTCTTTTATCTCATCACTTTAAAGACCTTCTTTTCTAGGAATGAAGCTCCCTTGAAAAGTCTACCTAAGGCAGATGATGGAATCTTGACTTAAAATCACATGCAAAATTTCAAGAAGAATTATTAAAACTGCCCCAAACAGAAAACCTTCAGAAAATCAACAAAATGTATGCTTTCCCAAGCACTTTTAATATAAATTGCTTATTTAAAACATAAAAATGGAAGCCATTAGCTTTTTCATATGTCATGTCACAGTATTTGTTAAAAAACAAAATAAAACTTGTGATCTCTCCCCTAAAGCTATTCTTTTCAGAAACAATTTGCAAACATGCTACTCAAAGCAGAGAAATTCAGAAAGGTATTATTAAGAAATATGGAATGGAAAATCCTGTCTTACCATCGGGATGAGAAGCTTGTTTTTCAAAAACTTTTAGTCTTTTCCATGGGCATAATTTTTTTCCCTCTTAAATAGATAGTAAATTCATATTCCTGAAACTTTGCGAAACAAGTTTCTATCAGGTTTTGAGGTTCACATAAAAATCCAAGTGCAGGGAATTCCCTGGTGGTCCAGTGGTTACGACTCCATGCTTTCACTGCCGAGGGCCCAGGGTTCAATCCTGGTCGGGGAGCTAAGATCCCACAAGCAGCATGGTGTGGCCAAATAAATAAACAAATAAATGATAAAAAAGCAAAACCAACTAATACTTAAAGAAAAAAATCCAAGTGCATTATGAGAATGTCAGAGACAGGCTTGTTTAGATCAACATCAAGATTTAGTTAGCTGGGTTGGAGCTTTGTTATCTGGGTTAATAGCGGACCAACTCTACAGTCCAACTTTACCAATAAGACCCTAAACCTACTACTTTTGGCCCATTTCTAGTTCATTTTAATATTAAAATGACTTATCTCTAGGTTCTGCTTTAGGCAATGGTCAAGAAAACTCATATTTAACTGACCCTCCTCCAGTTGCCAAGTATAAACCATTTACAAAACAACAAAAACAGTGGAAAGCAACCATAGTCTGACAGCACGGGGAATACATAATTTAGCATAGGGAATGTGGTAGGTGGCTTTATTCTTTATGTATGTAAGTATGTGTGCACCTGTGTACTTATTTTACAACTTTTGCTAAGGAGAGACTCATCAGGTGTCACGTAGCTCCCCTACTCAAATGCTTTAGTTTGAGGTAAACAACCACTGGAAAATGAAGGAGAAGTCCTAGAAACAAGAGAACAGAGACAAAGAGTCTCAATTCTCCTATAAACTCTGCCAACATTTCTGGCCTGTCCCTTAAACTACACATTTGCAGAATAAACTCTGAATAGCTCAGGCAAAGGTAAAAGGACTGAACTGAGATTTTGACATGTGCCTAAGGTATGGAATTATAGTTTGATTCCAACTAATTTAAATGTCTCATAAAACAATCTGCTTGGGAAAAGTACAACAGAATGTACCACAATGTGCATGATGGAATCCCAAATTATTTGACATATGAAGAAATAGAAAAATGTGAACCATTCCCAAAGAAAAATATAATAAATATAAATGCATCTTGATGTGAACCAAATATTAGAATTAGCCAATAAAGGACATGAACGAAAATAAACTTATAATAAATGAAGGCATGGAAAATCTTGGCAAAGAAATAGAAACCATAAAAACAACTAAATAAAAATTTTAGAACTGAAAAAATACAATATATGAAAAATAATTCACTGGGTGCATTTCACGGAAGACTAGAAATAACAAAGGAAAGAGGTAGCAAATATAAGACAATTGAATTTAATCAATCTAGAAAATAGAAGGAAACAAAAAGGAAGATTAGAAAAATTGGCAAAGCTTCAAGACCTGTGAGACAATATCAATAGACCTACCAAATAAGAAGAGAAAAGAGAAAATTGGTAATAAAATTTAAATGTTTAGAGAAATAATGGCTGAAAATGTCTTAAATATGGTAAAGTACATACATTTACAAATGCAAAAAGTTAAATGAAACCCAAGTAAGATAATAAAAATCATGCCTAAGTACATAATAATCAATATGACAAAATAAAATGAAATAAGTATATTTGTAAAGCAACCAGAAGAAAAGACACATTATATATAGCTATGCAAAAATTCTAATGATCACTGACCGCACCAAGAATAATAGGGGTCAGAAGACAGTGAAATAACATCTTTAAAGTGCTAAAAAAATAAAATCTATTAACCTAAATATGACATTTGGGACAAATATCATTCCAGAATAATGGGAAACTATATATATTTTAGATTTAAAAAGAAATCTAATTCACTAGAATTCAATATTCAATCTCAACAGACCTATACTACAGAAAATGCTAAAGGAGTTCTTCAGGTTGTAGGGGATGATACAGTATGGACCCTTGAATTTTAAGGAATAAATGAAAAAGTTGGATATGATAATTTCTTTTAAATGTGTACTATTGACTAAACACTATAACATTATCTTTTAGGTTTAGAAAATATGTGATATAATACACATGAAAATTCTACCATAGAAAGAAAGAGGGTGGAATGAACAGACCTATATAATTGCAAGTGTTACAACATTATGTGGAAGCAGACCTGTGAAATATTAAGAATGCACGTTGTAAACTTAAAATGAACACTAAAAATTAATGCAGAAGGGTTTAGCTAAAAAAGTCTATTGGTAAACTAAAATGCAATTTTAAAAACTGTTGAATTCAAGGGAAGGCAGGAAAGGAGAAAATGAGAAAAGGTCAACATGGGTAATAGACAACTAGTAGAATGGTAATCTTAAATCCAAACATCAAGAATTACATTAAATATTAATAGACCTTCACCCACATTAAAAGGCAGAAGTTTTAAAAATGTACATAACAGCAAGGTATTCACTGTAAAAGTCTTTCAATACTGGTTTATGTTTATTTTTTTAATAATGTGTGAAAAATGTTTTGTCTTATCTACCATCTAATAATTTAGACCTTTTGATACCCTATAGTTTATAATTTTTTCCCTGTGGTATATCTCTGACTGCTTCCTGGAGATACAACCAGTTCCCAAGATACAACAGTCTTGGAAACAAGACTTAAATTATCAATTTAATGCATGAAAATATAAGTAGATTTTTAAGCTTTAGTTGTAGCCTCCCAGAACAGGAGAACTCTTAGTATCAGTTACAGTGTTTTAAAACAACTGGCATTGTATTATTGCTTTCATTCATAGAGAAATATAACCAATAACTAGGGTGATTCACAGTAATGCAAATTCAGTTGTAGGTGATTATTCCTCAAAAGATGATACACATTTACAACAATGCTTAGTTTTAAGGAAGTTTTGGTATTCCATACAGATAAATGAATTTCAGGACATATCTGTTCATATATTTTCTATTTGTCTTAATGATCATCTTCCTTTTCAAAAATTCCATATCCTTGAAAAGGTCATGTATTTTTGTTTTTACTGTAAATTTCTTGTAGCTAGCAAAAGACCAGAATCCCATCACCTCAGCCCAAATAAAGGTGTTGTTATTCCTCTGTTTCATGGTATATGAACTATTATTAGTCTGTGTGGACCTGTCCATTCCTTGTCCCAGTGTAGCTAAAGAATGTTCAATGCTTTGAACAGTAAAACTACCTTCTTTCAAGATTATACTCACATTTTTTATTGCCAGCATTTATGGTTTATTTGCAGGCATTCACGTTGACATCTTCAAATACTGTAGCTCCTCCACAGATACATGCATATTAAAAGAGGAAAAAGTGTACATGCATTCTTTTTTGGTTTGCATTCCTTTCCTCCTCCCGACTCTTCTTGCTCCTTCACATCACCTTGGAACAGAAGCGACCTTCAGCCGTAATATCCCGCAGCTTAGAAACATGTTTTTATCTGGGTTAATCAAGGAATCAGATCAATGAATTTGGTAAAGTAGCAGGATACAAAATTAATGCACAGAAATGTCTTGCATTCCTATACACTAATGATGAAATATCTGAAAGAGAAATTAAGGAAACACTCACATTTACCATTGCAACAAAAAGAATAAAATACCTAGAAATGAACATACCTAAGGGGACAAAACACCTGTATGCAGAAAACTATAAGACACTGTTGAAAGAAATTAAAGATGATACAAACAGATGGAGAGATACACCATGTTCTTGGATTGGAAGAATCAACATTGTGAAAATGACTCTACTACCCAAAACAATCTACAGATTCAATGCAATCCCTTCAAACTACCAATGGCATTTTTCACAGAACTAGAACAAAAAATTTCACAGTTTGTATGGAAACAAAAAAGACCACGAATAGGCAAAGCAGTCTTGAGAAAGAAAAACGAAGCTGGAGGAATCAGGCTCCCTACTTCAGACTATACTACAAAGCTACAGTAATCAAGACAGTACGGTATTGGCACAAAAACAGAAATATACATCAATGGAACAGGATAGAAAGCCCAGAGATAAACCCATGCATATATGGTCACCTTATTTTTCATAAAGGAGGCAAGAATATACAGTGGAGAAAAGACAGCCTCTTGAATAAGTGATGCTGGGAAAACTGGACAGCTACATGTAAAAGAATGAAATTAGAACACTCCTTAGCACCATACACAAAAATAAACTCCAAATGGATTAAAGACCTAAATGTAAGGCCAGACACTATAAAACTCTTAGAGGAAAACAGAGGCAGAACACTCTTTGACATAAATCACAGCAAGATCCTTTTGACCCACCTCCTAGAAAAATGGAAATAAAAACAAAAATAAACAAATGGGACCTAATGAAACTTAAAAGCTTTGGCACAGCAAAGGAAACCATAAACAAGATGAAAAGACAACCCTCAGAATGGGAGAAAATATTTTCAAATGAAGCAACTGACAGAGGATTAATCTCCAAAATTTACAAGCAGCTCATGCAACTCAATATCAAAAAAACAAACAACCCAATTCAAAAATGGTCAGAAGACCTAAATAGACATTTCTCCAAAGAAGATATACAGATTGCCAACAAACACATGAAAAGATGCTCAGCATCACTAATCATTAGAGAAATGGAAATCAAAACTACAATGAGGTATCACCTCACTCTAGTCAGAATGGCCATAATCAAAAAATCTAGAAACAATAACTGCTGGAGAGGGTGTGGAGAACCCTCTTACATTGTTGGTGGGAATGTAAATTGATACAGCCACTATGGAGAACAGTATGGAGGTTCCTTAAAAAACTAAAAATAGAGCTACCATATAACCCAGCAATCCCACTACTGGGCTTATACCCTGAGAAAACCATAATTCAAAAAGAGTCATGTACCACAATGCTCATTGCAGCTCTATTTACAATAGCCAGGTTATGGAAGCAACCTAAGCGTCCATCAACAGATGAAGGGATAAAGAAGATGTGGCATATATGTACAATGGAATATTACTCAGCCATAAAAGAAATGAAATTGAGTTATTTGTAGTGAGGTGGATGGACCTAGAGTCTGTCATACAGAGTGAAGTAAGTCAGAAAGAGAAAAACAAATACCATATGCTAACACATATATATGGAATCTAAAAAAAAAAAAAAGGTTATGAAGAACCTAGGGGCATGACAGGAATAAAGAGGCAGACATAGAGAATGGACTTAAGGGCATGGGGAGGGGGAAGGGTAAGCTGGGACGAGGTGAGAGACTGGCATGGACTTATATATACTACCAAATGTAAAATAACTAGTGGGAAGCAGCCTCATAGCACAGGGAGATCAGCTCCGTGCTTTGTGACCACCTAGAGGGGTGGGATAGGGAGGGTGAGAGGGAGATGCAAGAGGGAGGAGATATGGGGATATATATATATATATATGTATATGTATAGCTGATTCACTTTGTTATAAAGCAGAAACTAACACACCATTGTAAAGCAATTATACTCCAATCAAGATGTTAAAATAAATAAATAAATAAATAAAAACAAAACTTGTTCTTATCAGCAGTTACAGAAGAAATGGATAGTGAGATAATTATAATTCTGATGAAAATGAAAATAATTTAATTACATAATAAATGCTTTATTTAAAAGACCTATTACTGTTCAACACTCTAATCCTGGCCATTTGCAACTTATGTTCTAATTTTTGTCCTGTCTTTCACCTTCTTTGTAAGCATTAGAGAACTATTGATCATCTAATTTCTCCCAATCTTTATGGAGATATTTCAGTTAAGATGTGGTGCCAGAATGGTGGCTTGGCCATTTCCTGATGTATTATAGGTATTTCAGGCTATTGGCAAGCACATTAAAAGAAAAGAATCTTAACTCGATAAGGCACAGTTCAATTAGTAATTCATATTATTCTCTGTGCCTCTTGTTAAGCACAGTAAGTTCTATTAATACTCCTATTTTGAGGACTTGCTAAAAACCAAATACTGTGAAAATGCTAAGGAAGAAAATCTATATAAGATGAAGTCTTTGACTTCAAGGAATTCAATATCCACTAGGGGAACAGTAAGCTGTGATGAGTGCAATAAAGTATTAATGAGACAAAAACATAGTAAAGAGGAGGAAGTTCAGCAAATAATGAGAAACATCTATCTTTTAAGCATTGTAGTAGATGCTGTGTGATCATATTCTCTAAGTTTCATGGGCTTGCTAAAGTATAGGAGAAATAATAGCATTAGGTAGCACTTAATTTTGTTACCTACTGCTGTGCAAAACCTAAGGAATTGTACAGTGTTAAGCAAATAGCGTTGTCTCACATATCATTACATTTTGCTAGGTGGAAAAATTTTTTATTTGGCTTAGGACTTAGACATATTTGGCTAAGACATTTGGCTTAGGACTATGACACACTAATTGTGAGATTTGAGTGTTAGTTTTCTCAAGGATATAAGGAGGGAATTTCATCAATTTTTGAGGTACCTCCAAACTCAAATATGCTGATAAATATTTAATAATCAATGTATCTCTTTATTCTTATTATTCCATTCAAACTCCACTGCTATACTATTCCTGCAAGCTGTTGAGCTGTTTAAGAATTGCAAAAATTACTACATCATCCTCAGAATTAAATTTAATTATTAAAATTCTTTAATAGTTATTAATTGTTCCAATTCACAAATACTTGAAACCCTGTTTTCTTTACTTTTGCATATTTAGTTCATTGTACAGTATCTGAAACTTAGAAAATCATGAAATTTTCGCTGTTGAATGAGGATTAAGTATAAACAGATGGTGTAGGCAAAATAAAATCAATAAAACTGTATTTTAAAATACCTTACATATCTGTTACCATCTCCATTTGTATCAAGCTTAAAAATTTTGCCTCTAACTGGTGGGAAGCAGCCACATAGCACAGGGAGATCAGCTGGGTGCTTTGCGATGACCTAGAGGTGTGGGATAGGGAGGGGGGGAGGGAGGTGAAAGAGGGAGGGGATATGAGGTCATGTGTATGCATCTGGCTGATTTGCTTTGTTGTGCCACAGAAACTAACACGGTATTGTGAAGCAATTATATTCCAATAAAGAGCTATTTAAAAAAGAAATTTTACCTCTAATATATGAAAAAGGAAGATTTTCTTTCTATGTAAAAATGCTTTTCCCCCTGAAGTATGGACTTTAATACTCACTTTTTTATGCTTGCTGTAAAATCATCAGAAACTTTGAAGGTAACATTTAAAGTTGTAGATCAGTAATATTGTCAGTAAACCTGGCCCATAACTTTGCACTGGCTTAACACTTATATTTTACATTCTTAGTTTCTAACCATTCTTTTGCAGTTTCTCTCTCTCTCTCTCTATGTTTGTGTGTGTGTATATATGTGTATATATATACATAATACATATACATTAATATATGTATTTATATGTATGTATATAAACTTTCAAAGAAAAAAACTTTGGCAATAGTTTCAATAAATATATGTCCGTATTGTATTTTCACATTGATATTAATAGTAGTAATTTTTTTAAACAAATTTTTCAGTTGGGGGTTATCCTAATAGTGCTTAAATATCTCATGTTAAAAAGGAAGTCTTGGGACTTCCCTGGTGGCACACTGGTTAAGAATCTGCCCGCCAATGCAGGGGACACGAGTTCAATCCCTGGTCTGGGAAGATTCCACATGCCGTGGAACAAGTAAGCCCATGCACCACAACTACTGAGCCTGTGCTCTAGAGCCCGCAAGCCACAACTACTGAAGCCTGTGTGCCACAACTACTGAAGCCTGTGAGCCTAGAGCCCGTGCTCCGCAATGAGAGAAGCCACGACAATGAGAAGCCTGCGTACCTCAACCAAGAGTAGCCCCCGCTCACCGCACTAGAGAAAGCCCACGCACAGCAACAAAGACCCAACACAGCCAAAAATAAATAAATTCATTAAATAAATTCATTTTAAAAAAGTCTTTATGTACTTTTTGAAATAATAATTGACTTTTGTCCATATATTTAACTGTAATTCTCATTTAAAATAGAGAAAGAAATATACTGTTGTAATTTTGATACATTACTTGTTCTATAAGAAAAGACATATAAATGTTTTATTTCTTCAAAAATGACACAGATCATTAGAATCACATATTGATTATGTGATGAGAACAAAGTGATGCAAAACACAAATTGTTTTATTGCCTCTATCCTTTAAGAATTCCATGATTTTGAATCACTGTCCCTGATTTGTATCACTTTAGAAAATATTTTGGACAAATATGTCTGTCATTCTCATTCATTACTCTAGTTTTTTTCTGTTGTTCAGGCTGACACTTAGAATTTTTAAAAATCTTTTTTATCTTTTAATTTTGAAATAATTGTAAGTGCACATGCAGTTGTAATAAATACTACAGAAGAATCCTGTACACCTTTTACCCAGTTTCCCAATGATGACACCTTGAAATCTGTAGTACAGTGTCACAACCAGAATTTAGACAGCAATAAAGTCAAAGTACAGAACATTTACATCACCACATGGATCCCTCATGTTGCCCTCTTATAGCTATACCCACCCTCAACTCCTCCCTCTCCTTAACTCCTGCTTCTGTTTATATATCCTTTATTTCTATAATTTTAGCATTTCAAAAATGTTCTGTAAATGAATGGAATCACATAGTCCATAATCTTTTGGGATTTGCTTTTTTCACTCAGCATAATTCTCTGGAGATTCATCTAGGTTATTGAATGCATCAATCTTGTATTCCTTTTTATTGCTGAATAGTGTTTCACGGTATAGATGTACCACAATTTATTTAACCATTCACTCTTGAAGGACATCTAGATTGTTTCTAGTTTTTGGCTATTTTCAGTAAAATTGCTATAAATATTCCTATACTATTTTTTGTGTGAACATGTTTTCCTTTCTCTGGGATAAATGCCCAAGAATGCAATTGGTAAGTGATATAGGTAGCTGCATACTTTTTTAAAGAAACTGTCAAGCTGCTTTCTAAAGTAGTTGTTTCGTTTTACATTCCTACTAGCAAAATGTTAGTAATCTAGACTCTGTATCTTCAACAGCACTTGGTTTTGTCATTGTTATTCTAGCCATTGGGAGGTGCAGAGTGATGTCTTTTGCATTTCCCTAATGGCTAATGATATCGAACATCTTTTCATGTGTTTCTTTGCCTTCTTGTATCCTATTCAGTGAAATGTGTGGGGTTTTTTTTTTCTTTCTTTCTTTTGCTCATTTTCTAATTGGAATGTTTGGGTTTTTTTACTGTTGAGTTTTGATAGTTCTTTATGTATTCTAGATATTAGTTTTTTTGTCAGGTATGTGGTTTGAAATATTTTCTCTGACTTGTAGTTATTTTTATCCTCATAACAGAGTCTTTTATAGAACAAAATTTTAAAATTTTGATGAAGTCCAATTTATCATTTTTTTTTTCCTATGGATCATACTTTGGGTGCCAATCTAAGAATTCTTTCCTATCCTTAAGTCCCAAAGATTTTCTCCTATTTTTTTTAAGTCTTGTATTTTTACATTTTACATTAATTCCATGATCCATTTTGAGCTAATTTTTGTATGAGATATGACTCTTAGGTTGAGGTCCATTTTTATACCCATGAATGTTCAATTACTCCAGCACTATTTGTTGAAAGGTCTACATTTCCTCTGTTGAGTTGTTTTTGTGCCTTTGTCAAAAATCAGTTGGTAATATTGAATGGGTCTACTTCTGGATTCTTGACTTTGTTCCACTTATCTATGTGTTTATCCACACACTGATACTGGACCATCTTGTTTACTGTGAATATGTTTTATATACATATATGTTTTATCTATATATATGTATATATAAAAATTGTTTCAGTTTCCAATTCTTTTGCCTTTTCATATAAATATTAGGATAATCTGCCCTATATCTATAAAAATTCTTACTGGGACTTTGATAGGGATTGTATAAAACCTCTGTGTAAATTGGAGGAAAACTGACATATTTACTATGTTGAATCTTGCAATCTATTATCTTCTTCAATTACCTTAATCAGTATTTAGTCTTTTTCATATAAAAGTACTATACATGTTTGTGTTAGATATACACTAAGGTATTTAATTTTTTTGAGCAACTGTAAATTGGTTTTTTTGGGGGTTTTTTTGTGGTTTTTTTTGGCGGTATGCGGGCCTCTCACTCTTGTGGCCTCTCCCGTTGCGGAGCACAGGCTCCAGATGCGCAGGCTCAGTGGCCATGGCTCACGGGCCCAGCCACTCTGTGACATGTGGGATCTTCCCGGACCGGGGCATGAACCCGCGTCTCCTGCATCGGCAGGCGGACTCTCAACCACTGCGCCACCAGGGAAGCCCAAGCAACTGTAAATTGTATTGTAAATGTCAGTGTCCTCATTTTCATTTTTATATATGAAAATATAGTTGATTTTTGTGATTATTTTGTATCTTGTGACCGTGTTGAACTCACTCCTTACCTCTAAAGTTTTTTGGTACATACTGTGGGATAGTCTAAGCAATCATACCATTTGTGTATATGGACAGTTTTATTATTTCCCTTCCTATCTGTATATCATTAACCTCAGTCTTGACTTATTGCACTAGCTAGAGCTCCCAGTATTATGCTAAGAGTGGTAATAGTAGACAACATTTCCATCTTATTCCAGGGGTAAGTCATTCATTCTTTCACATTGAGTATAATGTTGTAGGTTTTTGTAGATCTTTTTTATCAAGTTGAGGAAGTTCTACTCTACTTCTATTTTTTCCTGATAGTGTTTATCATGAATAGGAGTTGAACTGTGTAAAATTCTTTTTCTACACCAATTGATAATGTGATTTTTTTTTTTAATGTGTTACATTGGATTCTATTGATTAAGCTTCAAATATTGAAATGGGCCTTTCATTCTTGGAATAAACACCACTGATCATAGTATATAACACTTTCTATATACTGCTGAATTCTATTTGCTAATGTTTTAAGAATTTTTGTATTAATATTTATGATGGATATCATCTGTAGTGTTATTCATTTTAGTTCTGTCTTAAGCCAAAATTGAGAAATAGTCTTTCCTCCTCTATTTTCTGGAAAACATTATGTAGAATTGTTGTTAATTTTTCTTTAAAATTTGGTAGAATTATCCAATAAAATAATCTGGACCTGGCAATCACTTTATTGTGAGTTTGTAAATTACAAATACTTTATAGTATATGGTTATTGAAATTATTTCAAATTGGGTGAGTTGTATTAGTTTGGGTTTTTTCAAGGAATTGGTCCATTTCATGTAAGTAATCAAATCTATGGGTTAGGAGTTGTGTGTATATTTCTTTTTTACTATAATGTTCCCTTAACTTATTTGTAATAGTGAAAAACTAGCAGTAACAAATATAATTTAAATACTGATATATTCATTTAATGAAACTGGTACTCACTAAGATCTCGGTAAGTATTGGTTAATGAATGGACTAACATATTGTTATTGGGTTGGCCAAAAAGTTCATTTGGGTTTTTCTGTAAGATGTTGCAGAAAAACCCGAACAAACTTTTTGGCCAGCCCAATACATAAAAAAGAGCAAGTTGTAGAACCATACATGTGTAATGGTCCTATTTTTGAACAAAGAAGATCAGTGTGTGTCCTTATACATTTTTTAAGGTTAAAAACCCTTTTTGATGTCTGCAGGTTCTGTAATGATATCTCTGGTTTCACTTCTAATATTGGTAATTTGTGTCTTCTCTCTTTTTTATCTGTTTCACTAGAGGTTTGTCTATTTCATTGACCTTGTCAAAGAGCCATCTCTTTGTTTCACTGATTTTTCTCTATTGTCTGTTTTCACTGTCATTGATTTCTGCTCTTATCTTCATTATTTCCTTTCTTTGCCTGATTTGGTTTATTTTATCCTTCTTTTTCTAATTTCTTGTCATGGGAGCTTAAATTGATTTGAAACTTTTCAAATGTTTGCGCTTAAGGGTATAATTTGCCCTCTCAGCACTTTTTTAGCTGTGCCTTACAAATTTTGAAATACTGTTCACTCAGTTCAGTGCATTTTTAAAAATTTCCCTTGAGACTTCCTCTTTGCCCCATGTGTGATGTGGAAGTGTTTTGTTTAGTTTCCAAGCGTTTGGATATTTTCTTATCTTTTAAAATCAATTTCTATGTGATACTATTGTGGCAGAAAGTACACTCTGTATGATTTCACACCTTTTAAATCTCTTGAGGTTTGTTTTATGTTCCAAGATATAGTTTACCATGGTATAAGTTTCATGGGCAGTTGAAAAATCTGTGCATTCTGCTGTCCTTGGGTGGAGTTTTCTATAAATGTCAGTTATATCCTGTTGGTTGACGGAGTTAGTTTTTCTATACTCTCTGATATTCTGTCCAGTTTTTCTATCAGTTGTTGAAAGAAGAGTGTTGAATAGTCATATGTACCAGTGTCATCATTTGCCAATTTGAATGAAGTTTAAAAAACTTAACTTCTCTTTATGTTCCTTTACCTTCCCCCTTTTATAATATAGTTGCCTGAACTATTTGCTCTACTGAAATTTAGAACCAAATCATACATTGTTAAAATTTTTGCTTCCACTATCATACATCAGTTAGACAACATGAGGGAAAGGAAGATCTATTGTATTTACCTATATTTTTGCTTACTGTGTTCTTTCTTCCTTCTTATATTCAAGATTCCTTCTTTTAACACTCCTTTCTATTTTAAGAACTTCCTGTAGCCAATCTTTAGGTAGTTCTGCTGGTGACAAATTCTCTTTGTTTTCTTTTATCTGAGAAGGTCTTGATTTCCCTTTCGTTCCTGGAGGATATTTTCACTGGATTCTGGGTTTACATTTATTTTCTTTCAGCACTTGAAAAACGTGTGTCACTTCCTTCTGCACTCCATGGTTTGGGGTGAGAAACCCACTGCCATTTAAATTATATTTCTCCTATAGGCAGATTGTTTCCCTTTCTCTGTTATTAAGATATATTCTTTGTCTTTAGTTATAGGAGCTTGATTCTACTTGTTTTGGTGTTGATTTCCTTGAATTTATTCTGTAAGGAGTTTGCTCAAATTCTTGAATCTCTTGCCAAATTTGATAAGTACTTTTTCAGCCCCATTCTCTTTCACCTCCCCTTCTAGGACTCTGTTGACACCGATGTTAGATTTTTGTTGTATTCACACAGGTTGCTGAAGCTCTATTCATTGTGTTTTTTCAGTCCATTTTCTCTCTGTTATTCAGATTGAGTAATTCCCATTCTATTTTCCAATTCACTGATTCTTTCTTGTTCCCACTCAGTTATGTTAGTTTTTAGTTCCAAAAGTAGTATTTGATTTTTCTTTATATCTTCTATTTCTTTGCTGAGACCCTATTTTTTCATTTCTATTTCAATGTGTTTGTAATTACTTATTGAAGCCTTTTATGATAGATGCTTTAAAATATTTGCCAGAATTCTAACATCTCTGTCATTTTGGTGTTGACATCTTTTGATTGTCTCTTTTGATTCAGTCTGAGATCTTCCTGGTTCTTGGTATGCTAAGTGATTTTTTATTAAAACATGGACATTTTGTGTATTTTGTTATAGGACTCTGGATCTTATTTAAACCTTCTGTTTTAGCTGGCTTCTTTTGACACTGCTCCAGCAAGGAATGAGAGACTGGAGCTTCATTACTGTCAGATGGTGGTAGATGTCCAATTTCCCCTCTTTGCCTCCATTGACCCTGGAGAAATAGGGGGTGCTTCTCCTTATGATGGTTGGGGATGAGAGTTTTCACTCCTCAACAAGTCATCACTGATATTTCACTGGCTGGGAATGGGTAGGGATGCCTTGTTACTGCTCATCGTGTGGCCTCCACTGATGCCACAGAGGGCACTGTGAAAGTCCTGACTCTCTACTAGGTCTCCTTTGAAAATACTTCAGTGGGAATGTGGAGTGTTACTACTGGGTAGGGGTAGAAATACAGGCAGCCTCCCTCCCCACGTGGTCTCTACTGATACTGATGGAAGGTGGGGAAGAGTCTTGTTACCATATGATGGATTGGTACTCAGTTTCTTACTCAGAGTGCAGCCTTTTCTTGCATGAGCCTATGAAAGGGCTTGGGATGCCTCACTACAGACTAGCAAGAGATAATATCTAGGTTGCCCACTTGGCCTTTGCTGGCATGAGTGGGAATGAAGCCACATTTTTTTCTGTGGTGTTCATCGGAAGTGGAGCAGTTATCTAAAAGTTTCTCTCTTGCTGTGTTGTTCGTTCCCTGGCCCTTCGGCTAAAGGGATCAGGCTTTTGTTACTTTTTTTTTTTCCCCACTTCCTTTGGCATTTCCAAGTTGCTGAGTCCTCCATTTTCAACCCTGGGATATATGGGACACAAAGAAAATGCAGAAAACCCACCACTGTCTCCCAAGATCTTAGGTTCCTAGCTGGTCTGCCATCTTCTCTCCAACTTTCAGTCTTCTTATTTTACATATATATAATATATAATATATATATATATATGTCCCCTACCTTTTAAATCTACATAATTCTACAAATAGGAAAAACTACATTTAATCCAAGTTCCTAGAATCAGAAGTCTTTAACAATATTTTAATACAAACTTGAGACGTACTCCACTCTAAATATTTGCTAATTCAGAAACACTGAACTCTAAAATTAGAAAAAAACTTTATTTTATACAGACACACCTGCATGTTTGCTCTCATATCATAGTTAAGCCCAAGGACATATCATTACTAAGTTAATATCAGAGCTAGAAATAGATACCAAGTGTCTTTTTCTCCCTCTTGGGTTATGTTTTACAGCAACAGCTTATAAAATATTAATTCATTAAAAAAGCATCTATAAAAATATAACCTCGGTGAAGTCAAATACTTAACCCTGAATGTCCAGAACCCATTATAGTTCCTGGAACATGCTAAAAGTTCAACAAATAATTGTTGAATGAATGAAGAAAATGTACTGGGTATTGTGCTATGCATTTTATACATTTTCTCAATTAAACCTTCTAAAGTGGTATTATATATCTCCATTTTAAAGATTCAGGAAACAAAGGTTTAGCAAGGTTCAATAATTTGACCCAGGCCACAGGGTTGGTAAGTGGTGAAGCAGAGTTCAAATCTTTGTCTAACTGCAAAGTTTATGTTCCTTCTTCTGTGCCAAGCTGCTTCTCACAGAGAGAATGAAAAGAAAGAAAGATCCATGATTGTGCACAATTATCCTTTAAAACTCAAATTTGGGATAATGGGCCAGCCACTGAACCATAGGAGCTTGCCTGGTGAAAAAGTTCTCTGCTGTTTTCTGAAAAGTAAACAAACAAACAGAACCCCAGAATCATTGGGAAACAAAATAACAACTATAGCATAAACAGTGTAATGGCTCCAAGGAGAGAACAAAAAGCATCCAGAAAGGTAACATAATGAATGAACTATTTACTATCGGTTTCAAAAAGTAACCATAAGAAAACTAACACACCATTGTAAAGCAATTATACTCCAATAAAGATGTTAAAAAAAAAAGAAAGGTAACTGTAAGGGCCCATAAGCCTCAGCAAATAAACAGTGTTTTACATATAACCTCCTGGGATTTGGTGTGTGATTCTACTGAATAGCAGTCACTCAGTCATTTTTAAATTACCCTAGCAGAATTTTTCCAAGGTTTAACTTTCTTTTACTTGTATTTAAGTTTTTCATATTTTTTTTCCTTTTTTTATGACTACTGAGCATAAACCGGTTAAATGTCACTAGTATCCTCTTTCATGAAAGTTTGCGTGATGATGGCGGGGAAGGGAGGTGGAACCACATAAAGTTTATCTAGGTAATCTATCATTTCCCAAGTCCAAAACCTCATCATATTTTCCAGCAGCCCATGTGATAGCTGTACGTAAATCCAGATTCAATCAGTGCTTCATGTCAACTAACACAATCCCTTAAGCACAACTTATGTGTGTTTATATTACTCCACTAGCGATAGACAAAAGCATACTTTCTGCCAACGGTAAAACACTTTGAGACAATCTGAGCCACGGATAAAAGATGCTTTCCTGTTCAATGGCTATGTTTTTGAGATAGCATTTATCTCACAAACAAAATTACAAATTGGATTAATCATTTATTCTGGAATAGGCAGTAAAATTTAGGGCATCCTAGTAAAACATATATCTACAAGATGAATGTTTTGCAATATGTGCTTTAAATAGTTGTCTTTTATGATTTATTTGCCTTCCAGTGCTTATGAACCACACCAGGGGCAAATTGTTTTCTGTGTGGTTTAAAAATCATTGGTATGCAAATAGGATATGAGCTGAATTTAGCCAGGCAAAATGAGGCTATGCTCGTTAATCAAAGTAGATTGTGAAAATTTGGCAAAGACCTTGAAGATGGAGTTATTCTTGGTACAGTAAGGACTTTTAATGCCATACTTTGTTTTTATCCTTTCCCTTAATTATAGGGAATGCAAACAATTATACCCTTATATCCCTTTGGCCCATTTATACTCAAAGACCCAATTTCCTACTATTCTCACCCTCCTTTATTCTGCTTTAGTCACCTTGTCCCTTATTGTTCACAAAGGACTGTGGACACTCTCACCCCAGTGCCTTTGCACTGCTGTTCTCTCTGACAGAATGTTTCTCCCTAAACACCCACGGGGTCAGCTCACTTCAGGTCTCTGCTCAAATGTCCACATATTGGCCAAGATTTCCCTAGAACTCTGTATAAAATAGTGAACACCTCCTTTCCCTACTTGGTCCTCCTGATTTCTCTTACACTGCTTTATTTGATTTCTTTGCCTTTGTGATGGACTCTATATTCATTGACTTATTTGTTTATTTTCTCTCTCTTCCCACATTCTACTTATCTATTGGATAACATACCACTCCAAAACCATGGAATAAAAGCAATAAGAATCAATTATTTTGCTCATGAATCTGGAGGTTGGGTGGGATTAGCTACGGTACTGGGTTCTCTATCAGAGCCTCCCATGCAGTTACACAGTTACACATGGCTGGAGCTCAGAAGCACACTCACCTCCTCACATTTTCCACACCTGAAGACTTGAATATTTGGGGGCTGGAAAAACTGGGGCTCCTCAGTCATCTCTCTATATATCTATGTGCTCTCTCCCCAGCGTGGCAGTGTTAGGATAACTAGGAATCCTGCATGGAGACTCAGGATTCCAAAGCCAGTGGAGAGAGAGAAAAGTTATTTTGCCCTTTGTGACATTGTCTTAGACCTTATGCAGCACACAACTCTTGCTAAGTTTTATTCATTGAGTGAGTCACAGAGGCCTACCCAGTTTCAGTGGAAGGGAGAGAAACTCCAGCTCCGGATGCTCATGTGGGAAGAGTCTACAAGAGTAGTTGGGACCAGAAATATGCTGTGGTCAATTTTTAAAAAGACAACCTCTCACACACCATTACAAATTAATGTCTTCATAGGTAAGGGCTTTATCTAGGTACCTGTTATATCCAAAGTCATTATTTTTTTGAATGACTAAATATATTAAAGAATGAAAGAAAAACCTAAATAACATGAGTAAGAACCAATTGTGCATGACCGATGCTTATTTTAATAGCAATGGAGAGGAGGTTTTGTAAATGCCCATAACTATGTGCTTAAAAGGTGCTATGATTCTTTTCAAGAAGAATTCCCCATTAAATCTTTTTATTTTTTCTTTATTAACTCAACATAGATCGACCAAATTCAGGTTGAACCAGTCATCTCTAGTTTGAAGTGGATATTTCCACTTCAATCTTGATTTTATAAATAATTTGAGGACCGGAATAGACCACACAGAGAATATGCTATAATTTTTTTTCCCTCCAGTTTCCTTAATTTTTTACTGTTTCTTGTAGGAGGTTCAGGAACACTCCATAATTAATTACTCACTTTGAGATAAGGCCCTTGACATGAGGATCTTGTTTGTTATGCCTCAGAATTATTTACTTAGTGCTTAGTACAACCCCTAGCACAGAAAAGGTTTTTAAAGTTTGTTAAAGGGGCAATAGGTGAAAATTATTACCAAGTTTATAAGTACAAATTGAAGAAATTTTAAAAGTCTTAAATTTCCAAGGGAGCATTAAATTCATAAAGAAATTTGATATATACTATCTTTGTTTGCATTAGACTTGTTTATGTTTTAAACTGTGCTAGATATAAAGTTTTAATTGCTTCTCAACTTTTCAGCTAAGATCAAGTGTTTCAAAAGTTTCATGATATGACTCATTTTTATAATCATTTATTGGTAAGATGCTAAAAATCAAATCACAGGAAGGCATAGCGTAGAGAGGTCAATTTAAAACTAGATACTATACTCTTTGAGAAAAAAAGTTCAGTTATTTTTTTCAGAGTTCATTTTATAGTCATTTAAAAAATTATCTTATATTTTGTTTCATAATATTGTCCATATCCCATAATAGCTTAAGTTATTTTCTTAAAATGATTTTTATTCTAAAGTGCATTTTCTTTTGAAGTACTTATGTTTCTTATTACTGGTATATTTTAATCAAGTTGGTTTCTCTCAGTCAATAAGCTAGTAAGTTGTATAATCCATCTGAAGTCTAAATGCGGACACTAATCAGGACCTGGATGTGTAATGCATTCCTTGGTCTGATTCTGTGTTTAGTGTATGTGAACATCTGGTTAATTAAAAACCTGTCAAAATGTGAGGCTTTCTATTAGGTATACCTGCATTTTATATAGACAATAGATTTGATTTCTCTGACATTGCCTTCCAATGGCAAAGACTAAAATTAGAAAAGATTAGGCCAACAAAGGAGGTTAAGTGCCATCCATGAAGTGTTATAACACATTCCACATAGTAGTTTACCTTTTAAGGAGAGGTCCATTAATTAGCCTGTAAAAATTTAGGAATAAATTGTCAAAAAAATTGAGAAAATGGAAAACGTAAACTGTAGCTTTTAGCACTAGTCCTTTAATAAATTAGAAATTAATATAATTTGAACAATCTACAGTAAAGCATGGCAACTGACAAAATAAATGAAAATAGTAATTTCAGTTTATTGAAAATTAAAGAGTTACAGAAAACCTTGGGGAAACTTCATTTCCCTTTTTTAAAAAATTCTACTTTTCTTACGTTTCTTTTAAAATTTTTTTGTGTGTTGTGACATACCCAACTGTGTGTGGCTTGTGTGCACATGTATACTTGCATGTGTAAGTGTAGTGTACAAGAAATATAAAGTCATAAAAAGAGCAAAAACGTGGAGAATAAGGACTGTACTCTTGCATATATGGAAATAACTGCTGTGTGATGTTAGATAAATCTTCTGAACTTCTGAGATTGATTTTATGAGAGAGAAATATCTGCCATGATTTATTCATAAGGTAAGTTAGTTTCAAATAATAAGAAGAGGAGGGAGTTTTTTCAAAAGCACAACACATTAATTAATTATCCATTTCAAAACAGAGTGGAATAACATCTTAAAAAGGGGTCAGATTACAAAAGCTCATATAATCAAAATTACTCTTGAAAAATTGCAACAGTTTGTTTTGCTTGTTTGCTTTCAGCATGTTAATTCTGGAAAAATAATTTGAAAAGCCAAGGCTACAAAATTAAACACAGAGGTGTTTCTCTCATTCCAGTCTTTCTTTCTTTTTTTTCCTCAATTTCCCTTCCCTTTTTTTCTCTCTCCCTTTCCCAGTTTCAATGATCTTTACAGAGTATGTAGTTATATTTGTGTAAACTAAATGGGTGTGTGCTAGGACTCTACTGTTTGACAAATAAACATCATACTGTAATTACACCATAATTATGTGGAACATAATTTCAGTTAACAGATGGTGTGGAAATTGATGGCAGTGTATCAGAGTCCATCATGATGAGAACCAATTTCTCAGTATTTGGTGCTGTTTAAAGGGAAAACAAAAATCTTACTTCATGCTTTTCTGTTATAGGCATTTTGGCCAAATAGAGGCTGAATATATTGTGCAGACATTATTTATTCCTGAATGATTTTCAACATAATATCTGTCTTCGTTTTAAAAATTGTTCTGTCTAACTTTCTCTCCCTTCATCCTGTTATTTTTTTTAAACAACTGGAAGCTCAGTTTTCTTATGGCCTCTGTTAGTAGTCTCAGCAGACTTAACAGTGCAGTCAATTAAAATGTCTTTGGCAAGCCAATAGGTTAAAATCCTATTACTGCTGATGGGTTATTTAGGGACCTTCCCTTGACACTTAAGGTATATAACTCAACATAATGTACCAAGTTCAGTAATGAGATTAGCTGGTTATCCTGCACAATTGAATAACAAGTTGATTGTTTGGTTTAACTATAATTGGCATGTGATGAAGTTAACTACAAAAAAGATATGAACAACCAAAACCTTGTCAAGATATGAATGTGCATGTCCATTAATGGAAATGGTAACTGAAATATTTATAGTGATTTATGGTTTAAAAATTGGTTCCATATCATTAACTCCTGTCATAGAACTGCTCAATGGGGTATTATTCTTACTACCTATAGATGAGGAAAGTGAGATTCAGGAAGTTGAGTATTGAGCCCAAGGTCACACTTTAAAGTGCAAGAGCTGGAGGACAAACCCATTTTTCTGATGGAAAACCTGTGTATGGATCATTTCTTGGGAAAGATATTGAAATATATATATATGTACATGTATATATATACCCATAATAGATATTGAATTTTATAGAATATATTAGATATTGAATATTTATAATTTAGAATATACATAGTATGCAAAAAATATTGTTGTGTGGGTGTGTATAGAGAGAGAGAGACAAAGAGAGACAGAGACAGAGAGACAGAGAGAAATCAATATTATATGGCATTATGTAAAAAGTATGCATTTTGCAGTCCTATGGCCAGTGACAAAATCCAAATGCCCTTACTTCCTAGCTCTATAAACCTCCACAAGCCTGAGTTACTCTAAAATAAATAGGGAAAGTTAGAATAGTTATTGTATCTAATGGGAGTTACTTACAGTAAAGCATTTAGATTGTGTTTGACACATAATAAACAATAAATAATAGTAGGAAAGGAGAGGAGAAGGGGGAGAGCACAGCAGAATTTATCCCTCTGTTGAAAAGTTTGAAAGTTAGCCAGTATTTTATCAGGTCAATGCTTGTGATAAAATATTTAAAAAATAAAAGAATATTCACAAATCTATTTTTTAAGATGTCAAAAAGTGTGATATCAACAAAAACTAGAGAAGCTAAAATTACATAGTGGGAAGAACCCTTTTTAAATGATCTGACAATTACTGCCATGCCTTAGAATCATTTGCTGATTCTGAGCACAAGCAGAAAATTGGGCTTAAACAAGGGGCATGGACTCTCCTGAGGCAAAAGGAATCCAGAAGAGCTTTTGACTGTTACATAGGCTGGTGTGCTGGACGATAACCTAGTGGAGCCCAAGTATAGCTTCCTGATCAGACATTTGTCAAGTGACTTGTTTGTGTCTGTGGTATTGATGATGGTGGTGGTGGCTAGAGGCTTAGTTTGTTAACTTCTAAAATGCAGAATAAAATCTTCTGCCATGTGTGGACACTTAGGAGATAAAATCCCACTAGAGACAGGGGCTTGCTTCAAATAAATGGGTAGTCTCCAGGTCAAGACATTTGCCAGATATTGAAGCAGCAGATGTCGAGAATTAATAGAGCTAAAACGAAGCAAATCAAAAACCAGAACCCTCCAGTAACTTATGTATAGTCGTTCACCAGTCAATCAAAGATCTGGGAGGGCCATGTAAAAGGAGCAAGGATAAACCAGAATTGACAAAGGCTTACTAAGTTGCAACCTCTACCAACCACCCAAATCATTCCTTGATTGGATTGAGGTGATCAGTTGATCACCTAATCTGCTGAACAGAGGAAAAGTAGAATTATTTCTAGACAGGAACGAAGGGGAATAATAACCATAGTCTCTATAATTCTTCTAGACACTACAAGACTTACATTAGGCTTACATTAAAAAATTAAAAGACGTGAATAAAGAGAAAATGTGATGGATAATGGAGAGAAGAAAAACAGATGATAGAAAAAGACCTGAAATAATCTGATATTCAAATTATCAGGCAAGAACTTTAATAAACTATTATGCATATATTAAAGAAAATAAAGAAAAAAGACAAAGCAAATAAATAATGAAAAATTTCTATAGAATTACAGTCTATATAATTAAAATGGTATTTCAGAAATTTTTAAAATTACAATATTTGAAATTAAGACCTCATTGTATGGATTTAACAGCAGAATGGATATGGTAAAAGACAAGATTAATAAACTTGAAGCTAGAGCAATAGAAAACATTCAAACTCAAGCACAGACAGAAAAAACAGAGAAATGATCAAAGCTAATTATTATAGACCTCGAGTACGTACACAGTCATGTAATATAGCATACATGTAATTGGAGTCCCAGTGGGAGACAGCAAGGAGATAATAGGATAAAAGCAACATTGCAAGATTTAATATTTGGGATTATTTTTAAAAGTTAACGATAACCCACAGAATAAGAAACTCATTGAACTTCCTCAAACAGTATAAATATAAAGCTACTATTATACATGCAGAGGCACATCGCAGATAATTTGCTCAAATCAAAAAGAAAAAAAAGTAGACAAACTAGATTTTGCAAGTAGTCTGAGAAAAAATACACATTATATTCCTCAAAGAAGTAACAAAATATTGATAACTGACTTTTTCCTTCCAGTTTCACTGAGATATAATTGACATACAACACTGGTTTGACCTACATACATCTTGAAATGACTAACATATTAAGTTTAGTGAACATCCATCATCTCATATAGATACAAAATTAAAGAAATAAAAAAATTTTTTTCCTTGTTATGAGAACTCTTAGGATTTACTCTCTTAACAACTTTCGTACGTAACGCACAGCAGTTACTTAAATTTATCATATTGTATGTTACATCCTTAGTCCTTATCTTATAAGTAAAAGTTTGTATCTTTTGACTGCCTTCATCCAGTTCTCCTGCCCCCCACCCCTTGCCTCTAGCAACCCCAAATCTGATCTATTTTTCTGCTGGTTTGTATATTTGTGTGTTTGTTTGGAAGTATAATTTACCTATAGCACTATGTTAGTTCCTGTTGTTAGTGTATTGAAATACAACGGATTTTTGTATATTAATTTTGTATCCTCTAACATTACCAAATTCATTGATGAGTTCTAGTAGTTTCTTCAAATATTTAGTTTACCTCTTCCTTTCTTATTTGGGATCTTTTTACTTATTAATTAATTTTTTCTGATTGCTGTGGCTAAGACTTCCAATATTACCTTGAATAAAAGTGGCAAGAGTGGGTGTCCTTGTCTTGTTCCTGATCTTCAAGGAAATGCTTTCAGCTTTTCACCATTAAGTGTGATGCTAGTTATGGGCATGTCAGATATGGCCTTTATTATGTTGAGTCATGTTTCCTCTATACCCATTTTGTTGAGAGTTTTTATTGTAAATGAATGTTGAATTTTTTCAAGAGCTCTTTTTTGCATCTATTGAAATGATAATATGATTTTTATTCTTATTGTGGTGTATCACATTGATTGATGTGGATATTGAACTATCCTTTCATTCCTGGGATAAATCCCACTTGATCATGGTGTATGATCTTTTTAATGTATTATTGAATTGATTTGTTAATATTTTGTTAAGGAGTTTTGCATCTATTTTCATCTGTGATATTGGCCTAAAATTTTCTTTTTTTTTTTTAATGATATCTTTGTCTAGTTTTGGTGTCAGCATGACCCTGGGCTGGTAGAGTGAATTCAGAAGCATTCCTTCCTCTGCAATTTTTTGGAATAGTTTGAGAAAGATAGGTGTTAACTTTTCTCTAAGTGTTTGGTAGAACTCACCTGCGAAGCCATCTGGTTCCAGACTTTTGTTTGTTGGGAGTTTCTTTTAAATTACTGATTTAATTTCAATACTGGTAATTGGTTGGTTCATGCTTTCTGTTTCTTCCTGGTTCAGTCTTGGAGACTACATTTCTAGGAATTTGACCATTTCTTTTAGGTTGTCCATTTCATTGGCTTATAATTGTTCATATAATCTCTATGATCCTTGGTATTTCTGTGGTATTAGTTTTAACTTCTCCTTTCTCATTTCTGATTTTATATATTTGGGATCCCTTTTCTTGATAAGTCTGGCTAAAGGTTTATCAATTTTGTTTATCTTTTCAAAGAACCAGCTGTTAACTTCATTGGTCTTATTTATTTTTATTTATTCTTTTAGTCTTTATTTCTGCTCTGATCTTTATAATTTTAACTTTTAGAAACTTTTTATCTCTCCATCAAATCTGAATGATAGACTTGTGGAGTAAAATATTCTTGGTTGTAGTTTTTTCCCTTTCATTAATTTAAATATATTGTGCCAATCCCTTCTGGCCTGCAGAATTTCTGCTGAAAAGTCAGCTGATAGCCTTAAGGGAGTTCCCTTGTACAGAACTTGTTGCTTTTCTCTTGCTGCTTTTAATATTCTCTCTATCTTTAATTTTTGCCATTTTAATTACACGGTGTCTTGGTGTGGTCCCCTTTGGGTTGAGCCTGTTTGGGACTCTGTGTTTCCTGGACCTGGATGTCTGTTTCCTTTTCTAGGCTAGGGAAGTTTTCAGCTATTATGTTTTCGTATAAGTTTTCTGCCCCTTTCTCTCTCTCTTCTCCTTCTGGAATCCCTATAATATGAATGTTAGTATGCTTGATGTTGTCTCAGAGGTCTCTTAAACTGTTCTCATTTTTTTTACATTCTTTTTCTTTTTCTTTTTTTCATTCAGCTTGAGTGATTTCCATTACTCTGTCTTCCAGTTCACTGATTGGTTCTTCTGTATCATCTAGTCTGCTGTTGATTTCTTCTAGCATTTTGTTTTTTAAATTTCAGTTATTGTATTCTTCAGCTCTGTTTTGTTCTTCATATTTTCTAACTCTTCATTAAAATTCTCACTGTGTACTTCCATTCTTTTGAGCTCTTTGAGCATCTTTATTGTCATTACCTTGAACTCTTTATAGATAGATTGCTTATTTCCACTTCACTTAGTTCTTTTTCTGAAGTTTTATCTTGTTTCTTCATTTGAAACATGTTCCTCTGTTGCTTCTTTTTGCCTAATTTGCTGTTTTGGTTTCTATATTGCCCAGCAATTCCACTCTTAGACATATACCCAATAGGAATGCAAGCATATGTTCATTAAAGGAAATGTACAAGAATTTTCGCATCATTATTTGTTACGGCTCCAAACTGGATGCAATTGAAATATCAATTAAGAATAGGAAGGGTAAATACATTATGATATACCCATACAAAGGAATACAACACAGCAATAAGAATGAACAACTATGTCTGTGATAGTATGCCTATGTATCTCAAAAATCTAATGCCAAGCCAAAGAAGTCAGACATAAAAGGGTAAATACTGTGTAGTCTTATTTACAGAAAGTTTGAAAGCAGGCAAAAATAAGAGTGTTATAAATTATAATAGTTTTAACCCTTGGGTGGGGAAAGTAGTGATGAAGTGGATGAAGTGACTGCTGTGATGCTATTAAGATTTGGTTTATCTACTCCTAGTGTCTTGTGTGTTCAACATGATGTGAAAATTCATCAAGTTATATACTTGTGATTTGTCTATTTTTTCCTGTATCTTGCAAATGATGGGAACCTAAATTGTGTCAGAATGAAGAGAGGAAGGTATAGTAGACCTGAAAAATATTTAGGGGAAAATATACTAGACTTTATTATTGACTGCAAGTCAGTGAGTTTGAAAGAAGTATTATTAGTATATCCCCTGTGTCCATCTTGGACAACCAGGTTGCTAGTAGAAACTTTTGCTGAGTTACAAAGCATGGAGAAAAAAAACAAGATTTGTCTTGACTAGAAAGTTGGGCTAATATCTTTAACTCTTCTAGAAGGAAATGTCAGATTCCACTGGATAGAAATGTATTTGAGTATATCATTGAAAAAAGTCATTGTCGGTGGTCAAAATAAATAGAAAAATATTTACCAGTGGGAGTTTTCCCTAAAGTATGGGGAGAAATCTCATTGGAATGTAGCATGAAATTGTGGTTTCTCATATTACCTTTGCCTCATAAACTGTAATTTTGATAAAGCCATATAACATGTTTATTTTTAGATAAATAATCTTTCTCTGTAGAATAGGTGGATTTGATCAGATTTTGTGTATAATCCTTTCTAGGTTTGAAACCTGTAATTCTCATGCATTTCAGCTTATCTCACTACTAACAATACACCTATAGCCAATTCCTTCATTAATTCAACAAGCCATGTCTTCCACTGAGCTTTGGCTTTCCTTTACAATTTTTCTTTTTGTTCTCCTCTGAAAAAAATGCCTATTTAAAACATTTTTTCCTTCTACTAATGGAATCCTAATTTATATCACTGTTATTTGTTTTCCCCATGTACCTGCACTCCTATTTCCATTCCATACACTGACAAACCATTTCTTCATAGGTCTATTCTGTCTATCAGAAGATTCCCATTCACACAGTTCTGAAAAGAAAAGCGATTGAGAGGAAATTAATTTCTTTTTCTTAGCTCCAGGCATTTACCAATAGCATAATGGTCATTAACATTCTTGTTGGCAAAGATTTCATTATACTCTGATAGTGATAAAACCATTTTGCCTGAAGTTAAGAGAAATCCTTGAATAAAATCTAGAATCTCTATTATGGTTTACATTTCACAATGTTTTATCATGCATTTTGTTATATAGTGCTCATAAGAATGCTATACTATAGGGACAGAGTATGAAAAATACACATGCCTCAGGCCAGCTAATGACTAATAATTTGGTCCTCTTCCTCACTCATATTTTTTTATATTTCAAATTAAATTTTAATTATACAAGTAACACATGAATATCCTCATTATAAAACATTAAATATTATTAATAAGACTAAAATTTCTTTTAAAGATTAACCTTAATTCTGCTCCCTTAATTAGAAATAGGCATATTTATGAGTTCAATGTATAACTTTAGGCTTTTCAGAGTAAATACTTAAGCATATGTGCCCATAAAGTATATAACATATTTTTGGTTGTTTATCCACACACAGACACACACATATCTACACACAGTACCTACAGTGTGATTATACAACTGTGAATATATACTGTTTGGCAATTTATTTTGCTATTTATTAGCTAGTGTTTAGCAATTTGCTTTCCTTCCAGATCAGTATTTATTTGCATCATTTATTTTATCTACAGTATAATATTGCATAGTATGGGTGTGTAAAAGTTTATCCAGTTATTCTCTATGTGGAAGGATATTTAGCTTGTCCTAATTTCTGCTACTGAAATCAATGAATATTCTTTAAATATTTAAAAGTCCTTGTGTGCAGCTGTTTCTCCTGGTAAATCTTGCAAACTTGATGAATTGTATAAAATTATAATTTTTACTGCCACAATGACTCCCAAAATGTCCGTATTATATTAAATTACTTATGTATACGTCCACACATATCTACAATATTTTTTTTTTCTGTATGTGCCCATCAGAAGATAAACATTATGTTTTTTGTTGCTTTAATTTGCCTTTTCCTGATGACTGGTGAGACTGGACCTCTTTCATTTATTGATTGCATCTCTTTTTCCCTTCAAAATGCCTAGACTTCTATTACATTTTCATATTTTTTCTAATGATTTGCATTCATAATTCTTAATATAGTCTAAATATAAATCCTTTACTGATATGTAGTAAATACTTTCACAGCCTTTCAGCCTTATTTACATTGTCTTTTGCCATAAAGATATTTTACAATTAGGTGTGTACAGATTTTTAATTTACTGTTTTTTCTTTTGTGTCTTATTTAAGAAGGCTCCAGAAATACCAAATTTATGAACATTATTTCATGTTTTCTGAAAACAATATATTTAGGAACTTATTTAGACTTTATCCAATTGTGTGAAATAGGAATTAATTTTTTAATGGATTTGCAGTTTTCTGGGGATGATTTATTTAATAGTACATCCTTCCAACATTTGTTTGAAATACACCTACATCATTTATGTTTCATTGGTATATTCATCTCTTCTTTTTTAAAAAAAATTTTGTAGAGGAGAACTAGCATTTAATAAGGGTTTATTTTACAGTGAATACCTGATTGCATACTCTGTTTTAACAGTATCTGACTCAGTCTATGTGTTGTTCTTTGTACATTACTTGGAAGGATTCTGGAAATTTATTTATCATCATTTTGAAAAATTCATTTATTAGTTTTAGAATGACACATATCACTCATTGAAAACAACGTTTATTTATTTATTTTTGTTATCACTTAATTTTTTTCCTTCTAGTTTTATTGAGATATAATTGACATACAAGTTTTAAGTTTAAGGTACACAGCGTAATTATTTGACTTACATACATCATGGAATTATTGCCAAAGTAGGTTTAGTGAACATCCCATCATCTAAAGTAAAAAAAGAAAAAAGAAAAATTGTTTTCCTTGTAATGATAACTCTTAAGATTTACTCTCTTAACACGTTTCATATATAACATACAACAGAGTTAATTACATTACTCGTGTTGTATATTACATCCCTAGTACTTACTTATAACTGGATGTTTGTACTTTTTGACCACCTTTATGCTATTTCCCCTCCCCCACCCCCCCACTTCCAGTAACCACAGATCTTATCTCTTTTTCTAAGAGTATGTTTTTTTGTTTGTTTTGTAAGGAATAACACTGTGTTAGTTCCTGGTACATAACATAGTGATTTGATATTTCTATACATTACAAAATGATAACCACAGTAAGTCTAGTTACCATGTGTCACCATACAAAGATGTTACATTATTATTGACTCTATTCCCCACACTGTACATTTCATACCCATGGCTTGGTATAGTCTTCTCTGCTGGCACCAGAGCTATACCTTTAAATTCCAATTGCTTTGGGTTTTGATATCTGGTAAAGCCAGCTGACTCTGTTTTTCTGGAGAATCCTGACAAATGCAATTATAACTCTTTACTTTAAATATCTATTTTTTGTTGTTGTTGCAAGCTTGTCCCTGCAAATAGTGTATTGTGAATTATTTTTGAGCCTATTCTCGATTCTTTGTCTTTAAATAAATTTCAAGTAAGTTTTTATTTACATTAATTGTAGCTTTTGATTTGTGTGACCCTATAGTTTCTCTGTTATTTTCTTTTCTCTTTACTATATTTCAAGTTCCCTGCCCTTCTTACCCTTTGTGATTTCGATAAATATTTTTTGTCTGGTTCATTTTATTCTACTGCTTTAAAGTTATGTATCTACTTCTATCCTAATAGTTCCCCTCATACTTTTATTGTACCTATTTAAACCTGCTTTAATAACAAATGATAGAGTTATCACTATCTATTATCCTCCTACTAAATGTGGAATAAAGCATGTTTTTACTTACAGCTGCTCTGTTCCCTACCATCCCATCTTATATGTTGACATCACTGGAATTTTTCTGTATTTGACCATGTGCTATATGAACTCACAGTACTTTCTATTCCCCCCAAATTATATTGTGTCATATTTTTATTTTATGTACAAAAAGTGTGCACCAAAGAGACACCCTAATGACAAAACATGGCAATAAACTATCAGAAGAGATTCAAATTTTATACTTCACTGGTCATTTTCTTAAGAAAAAAGTCATGGGAAAATAATTAAAAATACAATTTGGAGTTATTTCTTTTATACTTTACAGTTAAATGTATTTCTAGTTTAATCTTCTGTATATCAATATTTTCTGGTAACAAATTTCTTTCTAGATCTGTAGTTTTAGACTGTTTCAAGACCAATGGGCTATTACTGTTACTCAGAACTTGTGAGTTTTCTACTCAATTCCAGCATAGAACATACTATATGTACAAAACCAAAATATTTTGTTCTTACAAAATCAATTTTACCACAAGTATATTGAACATATTTTTTCCTAAAATTATTTTGTTTAAATTGGACTATGCTATTTACACCTGAATATCTATATGCTGATCAATATTACATATAGAATAATCCTGTTTTCTGTTCTGAAAATCATTGTGAATATGTTTTATTCCTTTTTGATTTTCATATTCTTAAGATCTAATTAAGTGTTGGCACTGCTTGGTTTATGTTTAATGTTTTACCTTCCAAACTTTTGTTTTGCTTTCTGGGAGAATACCTTTGCTCAAATTTGCAGCTCACTGATTGGCTCTTTCTCTCTGAAAATTCTTTTAGTTTTGTTTGCTAAGATTTTAACTTAAGTTATCAAAATTCTAATTATTGTGATTCTTTTTCAAGGTTATATATCACTCTGTCAACATCTTTCAGAGGATTAAAATTAAAATTATTCTAAAGTCATATTTTTTTGCTCTTGTTACTCTACTTCCTCAGAGATAAGTTCTTCTATATGCTTTTTGATGATCCTTAATTATGAGATTTTCTTCCTAAGTTGTGTTTTTTGTTCTTTCCATGTTGTATTTTTTTGCACTATATTTTTCCACTCAGTGATTGAGGGAAGGTCAGGAGCAGTTGCTGTGGACTTAGTGGAGGTGGTTTTCATTGACCTTAGAGAATGTGGAAGACCTATTTTCCTAGATATGGAAGTTTCCCAGGTCTGCTGAAAGTCTCTAGTCACTTCCCCACCCTTGGAGCCACATAGACTGTTCCTGCCTGGAGTTGCTGTCCTGTCAAATGGGGTGTGGGAGCAAAGAGGTGCAAAAATCCTTGCACTTGGCTGCACCAATCCCTTTCCCAACTGATTACCTTATCGTTTGCTCCTTAGTCTGCATGTTCTTTTATCTTTCACCTCTGCCTGCAAAGTTCTTTTACAGCAGTCTCAAATTGGTTTAAGAACTCTCTTTTATTTGGGGTTGTGATTTCCATTTTCAATACAAATCTGACATGATCTCTGTCTTCCCAGGGTTTCTCATAGTCTCTGATTTCATGAAATTGTTCTTACAGATTTTCTCATTTGTTGGATAATTTAAAAATATGTTTTAAAAAGTCATGTTTAAGGATTTGAGACCAGGGGAGGCTGCAGTTTCTGCCCAGCCTACCGTCTTGAAACAGAAGTTGAAACAGCTGTTTGTCAACTTTATTAGATACTTATTAAATGACAGTGGAGATAAGTTGTTTCTATGTAAATAAAAACATATATCCCTTTCTTTATACTTAAAATAATTGACTATGTATAAACATTTCTATAACATACTTTAATTATTGAAAATTATTTTTTATTTTTGTTTACGCATTCCATAACTGGATAATGCCATCACTCAAATTCTAAGAATAAAGGAGACTTACATGAGTATATAATAAAAATAGAGTTCAAAGATTTTTGAAGAAAGGCCTTCTTAACAATAACTTTATACTTTTGGACATGTGTGGTTTGTGAGAAGCAATATTTTCAATATTTTCAATTTATATTGACACCAAAGTATTCATAAATTTATTATACATGAAAATTCAAAATTGCATTTTAATTAAATTTACTAAGTATGTAAGACAAGTTCATAAATAAGATTTCTAATTATAGCATTTTCTTATAATAATTTATACAATTATATTAATAGTGATTATTATAATCTTAATACCAATTTACTTTTATTTAATTTTGGATTATACTTTATGCTATAATATGACTATTGATTGCTGAGTAAAAAAAAGGGTATCTGACTACAGTAGCTAACCTCAAAATTCTAGACATGTCCAGGTTGTTTATATGGCTATCTAAAATGGCCAGAAAGAGAGCAGAAGAATCTTGAGCAGATATGCCCTAAGTAAATGTCAGATTACTCTCACAGATGGAGGTAGGTGCTATACAGAATAGTAACTTGATATATTGTTAAGGTCTGAAAGGGAAAATCTATAAACATCCAAACAAACAGTGAAAAGAGCTATAGAACTTTCCTACTTCTTATGTTTTTGTGCAAAAAGAAGATTTGAATAAATCTCTCCCCATAAAATGTTAAGAAAGAGAAAGAGGGAAAAAACTGTTTAAAAATATTGGAACATAATGGAGAAGATGCCTCACCTTGAACGCTCACAGAAAAACATATTTCATACAATGCTTTGTTAATTAATAAACTTTATATTTTAGAACAGTTTTAGGTTCACAACTAAATTGAGTGGAAAATACAGAGAGTTCCTATATACCCCAAATTCATACACATGCACAATATGTAGGTATATATTTTCAATTCACTTGGGTAAATACCAAGGAGTGCAACATTGGAGAGTATGGCAAGAGTATGCTTAGTTTTATGAGAAACCACCAAGCTGTCTTTCACAGTGGCTAAACCTTTTTGCACTTCCAGCAGCAATGAATTGGACTTCCTGTTACTCCATGTCTTCTCTAGTATTTTAAGTGTTGTCAGTGTTCTGGATTTATTGGCCAGTCCAATAGGTGTGTAGTGGTATCTCATTGTTTTAATTTGCATTTCTCTAACGACATATATGTAGAGCAAATTTTCATAACTTTATTTGCCATTTGTATATCTTCCTTACTTGTGTGTCTGTTCAGATCTTTGGTCCATTTTTTAAGCAAGTTACTTGTTTTCTGGTTTTTTTTTTCTTTTCCATTATGGTTTATTGCAAGATATCAAATATAGTTTCCTGTGCTATACAGTAGGACCTTATTCTTCATCTAGTTTATATGTAGTAGTTCATATCTGCTAATACCACACTGTAAAATATTTGTTTTATATTATGTTTTTGAGCTTGTTTTCTTACTGTTGCATTTTATGAGTTCTTTATATATTTTGGATAGCAGTCCTTTCTCAGATGTATTTTTTGGAAATATTTTTCTCCCAGTCTGTGGTTTGTCTCTTCATTCTCTTGACATTGTCTTTTGCAGAACCAAAGTTTTAAATTTAATGAAATTTAAACAATACTTTTTACAAGAAAATATTTTTAAAACTTATCAAAATAATGAAAAATTACAATATTGCAATAAAACAGAAGGAGTATTTGCCATAAGATGAAAGAACAGATTAAAAATAAATAGAGTGAACTGAAATGAGTCAAATTACCACCAATACTCTCTTTCCAAGGGGGAAAAACAAAATCGGTCTAGTCTTAGATTTTAGTCTTCTTCTGTGGATCCTTTAATTATGGAAAACAAGATTTTGAAAGAGAAAAGATTTGGAAAGGTTACATGGTTTACTTCTATGCTTGGTTCTGTCTAAAGACCTCAATTTATTTCAAGTACAGAAGCATACACAAAAGATCAATTCACTAAGTTGAAACTTGAGTTTTTCTTACTATGGAAATTAGTTTTACCAACTCTATTTAGTAGTTTCATAGGTAGGTATTTAGATATTTGTTTTTCGTACAGAATAAACTGCTCGGAAGTAAGAATCTGCTACAGAGGCACAAAACTTAAACATTTTCAGAACTGTTTTGCATTTAAATTTTTTGACTGAGAATAATGTGATTCACTTGCTTTTCATACTATTCTGGAAATTCACTTTCTATAATAAATTGGAAGACATCAAAAAAGTTTTGTCAACAAACTTCTGGATTGCATAACTAAACCTCCCTCACCCCCCAACTTCAACTTTACTTTGGCTTAAGGCTACTTTAAAAATGAGAAAAGCAAACCATTAGAAAATCAGGAAATCTCCAAACATTGGTTTTAATTTCTTTTTAAAAATATGTTGTTGATTAAAGAACTCAATTCATTTTGATAAGAACCTGATCTGTACCAGAACCAATCTCTTCACTTTTATTCTACTATGTCAAAAGTAGAAAGTGGGCCAAAGGCTAAAAAATTTAAGTAGAATGTTGGGGCAGTTGAACAATGTGCAATTTATTTGTAAGTTGGGTTAGTACAGGTAAATAAAAATGGTATGCACCTTAACATGGCAGCAATAAAGATAAAATAGCACTAATGTCAATTGTATTTACTCTTGTCATTCACTAGAGAGTAACTCACAAAACAACATCTGAATATTTTGAATGAATCTAACAAGCAAAAATTTAGGCGTCATCATTATATATTTGCCCACTTTGTATGATTATACAGCTAGCAAAGGAAACATCATTCAAGTATACTGGGAAGCTATGAAAGCTAGTATGTACATTTCCCTATGAGGAAGCACACACATTTTCTCTAAACATCCGTCAGCCTAACATCTTACCAACTTAGCTGTGTAAAATACGATTCATACTTCTGCATATCCTGTTAGGATGAGATTGTAAGGCTGGTTTTCCTTTTAGTAATATTATTTTTCTTTCAAATTTATTCATAGTCTTTGGAGATTTATGGGATAAAGGAAGAATTGTATACCTCCATCCTGATTTTCTCTCTCATTAGATGCCTGCTTTGTAATACAGTCTTATTTGGGGGGTAAACTATAAGACAGCCAGCCAATTAGATTTTCACTCTAGGAAGTAAAGGAAAGTGACAAGTATGTCCAACTAACCTAGAAATTCATGGCATAGAATGGCATAAGTAGAATCAAACTGTGTATACATTTGCTTTCTGAGCCAGGAAGCTCAGCTTTATGCTGGTTGAAGTTAATTGTTTATATCCCTAAAGTCCTATGCCAAGATGTTAGAGAATGGAACTAGTATCTCCTTCATTAAGCTTTCAGAAAAGAAAAATCTGGGGAAAGAGTTTTAGTGACAGCATGGAATTCTCTGTTGCATGTTTTTTAGTCAGGTAAAAATTAACTCCTCAAACTTCAGACAAAATATAGAATAGAATTAAAGATAGGTTCATTTTTATTCTTTAGTGTGTTTCTCTGTGTGAAAAGGAAAAAATAGACCTTGTCATTCAAAAGAATAGTAATTCTCATAATATATTATCCTTTTCATTATCATCATTCCCTCGAGGTTGAATCTGCATAGGTTCATTAACTAAAAAGACTTTAATTCTTTTATGTCTCACATTAGAATTATTATTTCCCATATTGAAACATACTTGGAAGTCATAGCTATCTACAAAATGTACAATTCCAGCATAGAATCAAAAGTACAATATAAGGGCTTCCCTGGTGGCGCAGTGGTTGAGAGTCCGCCTGCCGATGCAGGGGACGCGGGTTTGTGCCGCATTCCGGGAAGGTCCCACATGCTGCGGAGCGGCTGGGCCTGTGAGCCGTGGCCGCTGAGCCTGCGCGCCCGGAGCCTGTGCTCCGCAATGGGAGAGGCCACAAAAGTGAGAGGTCCGTGTACCGCAAAATAATAATAATAATAAAGTACAATATAAGATCATCTCAGATTGTTAGAATCAATTGTAAGATAAAAGTTTTATTATTGCATTTGATATCTTAAGTTTTGATTATTTGATTATTGGAGAGTATTGCAACTTGAGATGTGAGAGATTGTAGTCTCTTAATTCTTCCCCTGCTTTTATAGTTGGAGTAACTGTGATCAATTTTATTGTTATAATAGCTGATGAGAGAAGGGAGCCATGGTGACACAAGGGAGATATCCCCTCAATGCCACCTCTGCCAACATAATCACATAACCATCTGTTTGCCCAAGCCATCCAAAAAGGAAACACTGTATGTCACAATGATGGGTTTTCTATATTACCACCTTATCAAGCCATGTCTTTGTCTTTCTTTTCAGACAGATAACAAGTCTTAGGATTTTCCTATGTAGAAATTTATAAGTAAATTTTCTTTTGGAAATTAACATTATACATTATAGTATGAAATGTAAATAGTTTTATTTAAAATAACTAAATTTTCGAATCCAACCCCTTTATTTTTCTGATGAGGACAGAGAAGCCCAGAGAGGCAGTTCAACTTGCCCATAGTCACTGCTAACAACCAGTTAGTAGCAGAAGGTGGTTGGGATACAGCTCTAGTCCCAAACTCTGACTGAGGGGCCCAGAGTGCTTGATACAGCTTCTTCTGAAGGCCAGTCTTGGACTTCTTAACATACAATTCCTAATAGCCAGAAGGAAAGTGTACATTTAAAATTTTGGGGCAGATCAGAACCAAGATGGCAGAGTAGAAAGACATGCTCTCACTCCCTCTTGCAAGAACACCAGAATCACAACTAGCTGCTGGACAATCATCAACAGGAAGACACTGGAACTGACCAAAAAAGATACCCCACATCCAAAGACAAAGGAGAAGCCACAATGGGACAGTAGGAGGGGCGCAATCACAGTAAAATCAAATCCCATAACTGCTGGGTGGGTGACCCACAGACTGGAGAACACTTATACCACAGAAGTCCACCCACTGGAGTGAAGGTTCTGAGCCCCACATCAGGGTTCCCAACCTGGGGGTCTGGCAATGGATGGAGGAATTCCTAGAGAATCAGACTTTGAAGGCTAGTGGGATTTGATTGCAGGACTTGGACAGGACTGGGGGAAACAGAGACTCCACACTTGGAGGGCACACACAAAGTAGTGTGCACATTGGGACCCAGGGGGAGGAGCAGTGACCCCAAGGGAGACTGTACCAGACCTACCTGCTAGTGTTGGAGGGTCTCCTGCAGAGGCAGGGGTGGCTACGGCTCACCATGTGGACAAGGACACTGGCAGCAGAAGTTCTAGGAAGTACTCCTTGGCGTGAGCCCTCCCAGAGTCTGCCATTAACCCCGCCAAAGAGCCCAGGTAGGCTCCAGTGTTGGGTTGCCTCAAGCCAAACAACCAACAGGGAGGGTACCCATCCCCACCCATCAGCAGTCAAACGGATTAAAGTTTTACTGGGCTCTGCCCAACAGTCAGCTCTACTCACCACTAGTGCCACCCATCAGGAAACTTGCACAAGCCTCCTAGATAGCCTCATCCACCAGAGGGCAGACAGCAGAAGCAAGAAGAACTACAATCCAGCAGGCTGTGAAGCAAAAACCACATTCACAGAAAGATAGACAAGATGAAAAGGCACAGGGCTATGTACCAGATGAAGGAACAAGATAAAACCCCAGAAAAACAACTAAATGAAGTGGAGATAGGCAACCTTCCAGAAAAAGAATTCAGAACAATGATAGTGAAGATGATCCAGGACCTCAGAAAAAGAAAGGAGGCAAAGATCGAGAATATGCAAGAAATGTTTAACAAAGACTTAGAAGAATTAAAGAACAAACAAACAGAGATGAACAATACAATAACTGAAAAGAAAACTACACTAGAAGGAATCAATAACAGAATAACTGAGGCAGAAGAATGGATAAGTGACCTGGAAGACAGAATGGTGGAATTCAAGGCTGTGGAATAGAATAAAGAAAAAAGAATGAAAAGAAATGAAGACAGCCTAAGAGACCTCTGGGACAACATTAAATGCAACAACATTCACATTACAGGGGTCCCAGAAGGAGAAGAGAGAGAGAAAGGACCAGAGAAAATATTTGAAGAGATTATAATCGAAAACTTCCTTAACATGGGAAAGGAAATAGCCACCCAAGTCCAGGAAGTGCAGCGAGTCCCATACAGGATAAACTCAAGGAGAAACATGCTGAGACACATAGTAATCAAACTGGCAAAAATTAAAGACAAAGAAAAATTATTGAAAGCAGCAAGGGAAAAATGACAACATACAAGGGAACTCACATAAGGTTCAGAGCTGATTTCTCAGCAGAAACTCTACAAGCCAGAAGGCAGTGGCATGGTATACTAAAAGTGATGAAAGGGAAGAACCTACAACCAAGATTACTCTACCTGGCAAGGATCTCATTCAGATTTGATGGAGAAATCAAAAGTTTTACAGACAAGCAAATGCTAAGAGAATTCAGTACAACAAAACCAGTTCTACAACAAATGCTAAAGGAACTTCTCTCAGTGGGAAACACAAGAGAAGAAAAGGACCTACAAAAACAAAACCCAAACAATTAAGAAAATGGTCATAGGTACATACATATCGATAACTACCTGAAACATGAAAGGATTAAATGCTCCAACCAAAAGACACAGGCTTGCTGAATGGATACAGAAACAAGACCCATATATATGCTGTCTACAAGAGACCTACTTCAGACCTAGGGAAACATACAGACTGAAAGTGAGGGGATGGAAAAAGATATTCCATGCAAATGGAAACCGAAAGAAAGCTGGAGTTGCAATACTCATATCAGATAAAGTAGACTTTAAAATAAAGAATGTTACAAGAGACAAGGAAGGACACTTCATAATGATCAAGGAATCAATCCAAGAAGAAGATATAACAATTATAAATATATATGCACCCAACATAAGAGCACCTCAATACATAAGGCAACTGCTAACAGCTATAAAACAGGAAATCGACAGTAACACAATAATAGTGGGGGACTTTAACACCTCACTTACACCAATGGACACATCATCCAAAATGAAAATAAATAAGGAAACAGAAGCTTTAAATGACACAGTAGACCAGATAGATTTAATTGATGTTTATAGGAAATTCCATCCAAAAACTGCAGATTACACTTTCTTCTCAAGTGTGCATGGAACATTCTCCAGGATAGATCACATCTTGGGTCACAAATCAAGCCTCAGTAAATTTAAGAAAATTGAAATCATATCAAGAATCTTTTCTGACCACAACGCCATGAGATTAGAAATGAATTACAGGGAAAAAACCGTAAAAAACGCAAACACATAGAGGCTAAACAATACGTTACTAAATAACCAAGAGATCACTGAAGAAATCAAAGAGGAAATCAGAAAATACCTAGAGACAAATGACAATGAAAACAGGATGATCCAAAACCTATGCAATGCAGCAAAAGCAGTTCTGAGAGGGAAGTTTATAGCTATACAAGCCTACCTCAAGAAACAAGAAAAATCTCAAATAAACAATCTAACCTTACACCTAAAGGAACTAGAGAAAGGAGAACAAACAAAACCCAAAGTTAGCAGAAGGAAAGAAATCATAAAGATCAGAGCAGAAATAAATGAAATAGAAACAAAGAAAACAATAGCAAAGATCAATAAAACTAAAAGTTGGTTCTTTAAGAAGATAAACAAAATTGAAAAACCAATAGTCAGAGTCATCAAGAAAAAGGAGAGGACTCAAATCAATAAAATTAGAAATGAAAAAGGAGAAGTTACAACAGACACCGCAGAAATACAAAGCATCCTAAGAGACTACTACAAGCAACTGTATGTCAATAAAATGGACAACCTGGAAGAAATGGACAAATTCTTAGAAAGGTATAATCTTCCAAGACTGAACCAGGAAGAAATAGAAAATATGAACAGACCAAATCACAAGTAATGAAATTGAAACTGTGATTAAAAATCTTCCAACAGGGCTTCCCTGGTGGCACAGTGGTTGGGAGTCCGCCTGCCGATGCAGGGGACATGGGTTTGTGTCCCGGTCTGGGAAGATCCCACATGCCGCGGAGTGGCTAGGCCCGTGAGCCATGGCTGCCGAGCCTGTGTGTCCGGAGCCTGTGCTCTGCAATGGGAGAGGTCACAACAGTGAGAGGCCCACGTACAGAAAAAAAAAAAAATTTCTTCCAACAAACAAAAATCCAGGACCAGATGGCTTCACAGGTGAATTCTATCAAACATTTGGAGAAGAGCTAACACCCATCCTTCTCAAACTCTTCCAAAACATTGCAAAGAAGGCGCACTCCCAAACTCATTTTATGAGGCCACCATCACCCTGATACCAAAACCAGGCAATGATACTACAAAAAAAGAAAATTACAGGCCAATATCACTGATGAATATAGATGCAAAAATCCTCAACAAAATACTAACAAACAGAATCCAACAACACATTAAAAGGATCATACACCATGATCAAGTGGGAGTTATCCCAGGGATGCAAGTATTCTTCAATATACACCAATAAATATTAAAAAAATGAAGAATAAAAACCATATGGTCACCTCAATAGATGCAGAAAAACGTTTTGACAAAATTCAACACCCGTTTATGAAAAAAATTCTCCAGAAAGGGGGCATAGAGGGAACCTACCTCAACATAATAAAGGCCATATATGACAAACCCACAGCATACATCATTCTCAATGGTGAAAAACTGAAAGCATTTCCTCTAAGTTCAGGAAGGAGACAAGGATGTCCACTCTCACTACTATTATTCAACATAGTTTTGGAAGTCCAAGGCAATCAGAGAAGAAAAAGAAATAAAAGGAATACAAATTGGAAAAGAAGTAAAACTGTCACTGTTTGCAGATGACATGATACTATACATAGAGAACCCTAAAGATGCCACCAGAAGACTACTAGAGCTAATCAATGAATTTGATAAAGTTGCAGGATACAAAATTAATGCACAGAAATCTCTTGCATTCCTATACATTAATGATGAAAAGTCTGAAAGAGAAATTAAGGAAACACTCCCAGTTACCACTGCAACAAAAAGAATAAAATACCTAGGAATAAACCTACCTAGGGAGACAAAAGACCTGTATGCAGAAAACTATAAGACACTGATGAAAGAAATTAAAAATGATACCAACAGATGGAGAGGTATACCAGGTTCTTGGATTGGAAGAATCAATATTGTGAAAATGACTATACTACCCAAAGCAATCTACAGATTCAGTGCAATCCCTTTCAAATTACCAATGACATTTTTTACAAAACTAGAACAAACAATCTTAAAATTTGTGTGGAGACACAAAAGACCCCAAATAGCCAAAGCAGTCTTGAGGGAAAAAAACGGAGCTGGAGGAATCAGACTCCCTGACTTCAGACTATACTACAAAGCTACAGTAATCAAGACAATATGGTTCTCGCACAAAAACAGAAATATAGATCAATGGAACAAGATAGAAAGCCCAGAAATAAACCCACACACTTATGGTCAACTAATCTATGATAAAGGAAGCAAGAATATACAATGGAGAAAAGACAGATGCTTCAATAAGTGGTGCTGGGAAAACTGGATAACTACATGTAAAATAATGAAATTAGAACACTCCCTAACACCATACACAAAAATAAACTCAAAATGGATTAGAGACCTAAATGTAAGACCGGACAGTGTAAAACTCTCAGAGGAAAACATAGGAAGAACACTCTTTGACATAAACCACAGCAAGATCTTCTTTGATCCACCTCCTAGAGAAATGGAAATAAAAACAAAAATAAGCCAATGAGACCTAATGAAACTTAAAAGCTTCTGCACAGCAAAGGAAACCATAAACAAGACGAAAAGACAACCCTCAGAATGGGAAAAAATATTTCCAAATGAATCAACGGACAAAGGATTAATCTCCAAAATATATAAACAGCTCATACAGCTCAATATTAAAAAAACAAACAACCTAATCCAAAATTGGGCAGAAGACCTAAATAGACATTTCTCCAAAGAAGACATACAGATGGCCAAGAAGCACATGAAAAGCTGCTCAACATCACTGATTATTAGAGAAATGTAAATCAAAACTACAATGAGGTATCACCTCACACCAGTTAGAATGGGCATCATCAGAAAATCTACAAACAACAAATGCTGGAGAGGGTGTGAGGAAAAGGGAACCCTCTTGCACTGTTGATGGGAATGTAAATTGATACAGCCACTATGGAGAACAGTATGGAGGTTCCTTAAAAAACTAAAAGTAGGGCTTCCCTCGTGGCGCAGTGGTTGAGAGTCTGCCTGCTGATGCAGGGGACACAGGTTAGTGCCCCAGTCCAGGAAGATCCCACATGCCACGGATCGGCTGGGCCTCTGAGCCATTGTCACTGAGCCTGTGTGTCCGGAGCCTATGCTCCGCAACAGGAGAGGCCACAACAGTGAGAGGCCCATGTACCACAAGAAATAAAACAAAACAAAACAAAATATACTAAAAATAGAATTACCACATGACCCAGCATTCCCACTACTGGGCATATACCCAGGGAAAACCATAATTCAAAAAGACACATGCACCCCAATGTTCATTGCAGCAATATTTACAATAGTCAGGTCATGGAAGCAACCTAAATGTCCATCAACAGATGAATGGATAAAGAAGATGTGGTACATATATACAATGGAATATTACTCAGCCATAAAAAGGAACGATATTGTGGCCTTTGTTGAGACGTGGATGGATCTAGAGACTGTCATACAGAGTGAAGTAAGTCAGAAAGAGAAAAACAATTATCATATATTAACGCATATATGTGGAACCTAGAAAAATGGTACAGATGAACCGGTTTTCAGGGCAGAAATTGAGACACAGATGTAGAGAACAAACGTATGGACACCAAGGGGGGAAAGCTGTGGGGGATGGGGGCGTTGGTGTGATGAATTGGGCGATTGGACCTGACATGTGTACACTGATGTGTGTAAAATTGATGACTAATAAGAATTTGCTGTATAAAAAATAAAATAAAATTCCAAAAAAACCCCAAAAGAAACAAAAAATAAAATAACTAAATTTTCAAGTTTTAATTTTTACCTATAGTTTTATAATATTATTTTTTTCTTTGTGACATCAACATATCTTTTTGTGATTTTTTGAATGAAGCAAATATCCACCTGTAGCAAATATACTCAGAATTTTATCACAAACATTTATTCTTATGAAAAAATTGATTCAAAGTGAAAAGAAAGAAGGCAAGTATACTAGATTCCATTAATTTATATTGCATGTTCTTTCAGCCCAATGCCTATGTTTTATAAAGAAAACTTTAAATTAGATATTGGGAAATGGACCAATGATAACTTGCAAAACAGTTTTATAATTAGGTATAGGTAGGGGTCAAATAGGCTAGTTCCCTTATGATCTTCACAAATGAAGTCAGATCATTATATTGTATATTATACATATTTTTATACACATATAATCTTTTTTTATTTCTATTGTTATTCTCAACTGATTTATAACTTAAAGAATCCTCAAATATTTTGTTTTCAAAAATGTGTTTTCATAGCAGAAATTTATGTGATTTTTATAAAATTATCCCTTATATTGATTTGTATATAATTTATTTAGAAAGTACCTTTTGATAACAGAACTTTTCAAAAAATTTTATCTGCCTGAATCCCAGAAAAAAAATCAGTTAACTCTTGAGATCTCCCAATTGAACTGGAAACAGCTTGTCAGATGTAGTTTCATCACACATTTTTAAAAATATAAACATGATTGACATTTAAACCAAAAAGAGTGATAATTTTTTACTTTAGAAAGGAATTAGGCTTCTTCATTTTGGCCTGAGAGACAATGAGACAGTTACTCTTGCTCGCTCCAAAAAAAGAGAAAGAAAAAATTTTATGATAACTCTTGCGTAATGACCACTGAAAGAAAGTGCTTATCAGGACATGCCATAATAACTTTGGTTATAGAACTTATCCAGTGAGAAGTCCTACCTAAGACTCCCAACTTCATAAATTTACTCATGATAATGATAACAATATCAATAATAATGATATCAGTATCAGTCATTAGTTTCTTGAACCCTTATATATATTAAGTGCTTAATGTGCCTTGTCTTAACCAGAACTTAGGGTAACCCTATAATGTAGGTAGGCACTACTAACATTTCTGCCTCAGTGATGGGAAACTAGACCTTAGAGACTAAACGTTTTATCTTGACCACCCTGATAGGAGGTGTCATTGCCAGGGCTTGAATCTAAGTGGCTCCGCATCAGCATGAGCTCCTGAGCACCATCCTCGTTTCGTCTTCTGCAGAGATAACTTCGTATTTCCAGAAGCAGAGGTTGGTCAAAAACAAACACATTTTTGTTAAATTAATGTTCTAATATTCATCTTTATCTCTCATAATGTTCTTTCCCACAGAAATTTTATGAGTAACTGTAATTTGGCTGAGTTTAAGATGACATTTAGTTTGCTGGGTTTTAGACACCACCACCCTTGGGGTCTCCCTATGCTCTCCATGCACACCAGCCTTTGTATTTTTAGTAAATATAGAATCTTGTAATTATTGTGGAATGTTAGTCCCAGCCCAGGGACATAAACATGTAAACCACAGCTTTGAATTTTATAAAGCCCTGTGAGAATGAACTTGAACTTACCCACAATTAGGGTTTGGGCATATTCAAACACTTGATGAACTGAGAATCCTCATGTGGGGCCAGAAAGATGGAAAGGAAAATCAGGGTCTTGAAACAAGCAAACAAACGAGCCAAAACCAAACACATGAATTGAATTTGCTAGAGCGAGTGAAATTGAGTAGTAGGGTTCAGATTTGAAGGGGTTCATGAGACCAGGTGAAATATGAGGCTGAGCTTCAGCCTTCATCAGAATCATGTGAGGGTTTTTTTAAAGAATATAGATTGTTGGGAATTCCCTGGCTGTCCACTGGTTAGGACTTGGTGCTTTCACTTCCCCGGGCCTGGGTTCGATCCCTGGCTGGGGAACTAAGATCCTACAAGCTTCCTGGTGTGACCAAAAAAAAAAAAAAAAAATCAAAACTGAATATAGATTGTTGGGTTTTGCTCTCAGCTATTCTAATTCAGTAAATGTGAAGTGAACCAGAAAATCTTTATCCTTTAAACATCTCACTAAATTATTCTGATCCACAGCCAAGGTTAAGAACCACTGGCATAAATGAAAGAACTATGTCCTAAAGGGCGCAAAAGCTCTGCTGTGGTAAATTCCTTTGAAAGAGCTTGTTCCAGGAAGCATAAGAAGTTTTACACTGACCTGAGTAGAGAAAGAGCACCTAAGTGAACAGTCCAGAAGAGGTCTGCAGCTACAGAGAAGCAGCTGATGGGCAGCATGGAGGTGGGGCCTAAGGACTTGGGTAGAAATGGGACAGAAGATCAACAGTATCAATGGCCCAGAAAAACAGTGAAGGCTGTGATACTAGAACGCTACCTCCAGGAGATCAGGGACCTTCACAATCTTGTTAATTAATTTTGTCCAGTATCTAGAATCATATCTTGCTCATAGTAGATGCTCAATCAATAATTGTTAAATAAATGAATAAATGAAACTAGGGCCAAGGACTTAGAATGTTGGAAGCATTACAAAATATCAAATGGTAACCAAGCAACCCTTACCTACCCACAAATACATGTTTCTCCAGATACCTGGGTAATTGATGGAAACACCAGAAAAATATTGAATTTTTTTTTGTTAATCATGCAAGTGAAAGCTTAGGGCTTTGAGATTTATAACACAATGCATTAAAAAAATAATACATTTGTATTCACAAATGTGATAAGGGGACAGTTAGATTTCAAATGGAACTTTCTGATATGTATTTCTTCCTTTATTGGAGATCTGGTCTAAACCACCTGGCAGATGGGAACTCTTGACAATTGTAGTTAATGGCTAGACCTGTCTTCACCTAGTTGGTTAATTAAGTTTAAACCTGAGATATGTGTCTGAAATATGGTCTCAATTGACTGGTTCCTTGGAGAAATATATATTTGCCAGTGTAATCATAGAGAGCCAAATTCCTAGTAGACAATATTACTTGCTACAACAGGGATGAAGCAGCTGTTCTGTCTCCATTTATATTTAGGATCTCAAACTAAAGGGAAATAAAATATAAGAAGTTCAAATTCAAGTTATACTTGCATATGTAAGGGTTAATATACTCTACTACCTGAGGCAAAATATCAAGGACATTCTCATTTCTATTCTAAGGAAAATTACATCATTTCATCAGTTTCTAAGTAAGATCTGCTTATTTTTCCTCCACTAGTCTGTAAGTGAAGATTCTTAACGGATGGAAGTTTGCAAATTCTTGATTTCATATAGAATTTCTTACTTCTCTGAAATATATGTTTTAATTTGTCAGAGACATTAAAAGCTTTCTCTAATTACCAGTGTCTATAGAACTTAAATTATTTATTAATTAATGTAAAAAGGTAGACCTCCAAATAGAGGTTATTTTTTCACTTTCAGTCTGTATAATTAGATGTGACTGCTTTTTCCAATACCTTGCTGTAATTAGCACCAGACAGTAAACTGTCTAAAAGTAATATGTCCAGTCTAAAAAGTGCTTCTAGAACAGTACTAAAATTAAAAATAAAACACAGCATCTGAGCAAGACAATAAGTTCAGATTTGTGATTGACAGCTTTTTGGTTCTGAGTAAAAAATAAATCTTTTTCTCCAAATGCAAATATCATTTTCCAAATTTCAATTTCTTCTATTTTAAAAATATTTGTGTATATCATGTTATTATCCCTTCTTTTCATCTCTCAGATTTTGCTGGTACTATACATGGTATTTTTACCTAGTGGAACTCAGTCATACCAGACAGAAATTCCATGAGGCTAGTCAAAGTATAAAATCATTGTCAAGTTCTTAAATCTATCTGGAAGAAAATTTTCCATTTGATTTAAAGTGAGTGAAATGATTATTTTAACAAAAATAACTTAGTCCAAAAAATGATGATCTCTTTTTGATTTGGACAATATTCCTCATTTGTTTTAATATCTAGAAGTCACCATTAGATTTAAAATTCCTTCAGTCTAACATTTACCTTATAAAGCCAATATGTTAGAAACAGTTAACAAGAATTGACATGAAAATAAATAGTTCTAAATATAAAGTCATGCTTTCAAAATGTTATAAGAATCAGTACAAAAGGGATAGATTTTTAAAAAATAAATCATGAGGGATTAATTGTCTCACTGTATAAAAAACATGAAATTGGATCTCTTCCTCACACTAGTCATAAAACTACAAAAATAAATTCCAGATTGATTAAAGGCTTCAATGTAAAAACCAAAAATATTAGAATGAAATATTTAATATATTTATAGATATTTTAAAATGCTGCTAAAATACCATTAGCCTGGCAAGCCCATGATCCATGTGGTATGATTTGATTAATTCTGATTGATTCTGATTAAATTTAGTAAAATCTTTAACAACGTTACATTTTAAAAAATCCAATTTAGAGAGACCCATAAAATCGGAGAGGGGCGGTCAGTGCAGAGCAAGACGTAGTCTGCTTTTAAATTATCTGTTATCATTAAAAGAGTGTATTATCAGGTATGGACAAGGAAAATAAGGCAAAAAAGACACACTTCAAACTGATTCTTTCTTTATTGTCATGTTCAGGGCTGAGAGAAATGATTCCAAGTAACTGTTGACCAGCAAGTCAAAAGGGTATTCTTTCAAGTTATTTTGAGAGTATCTGTTTTATCATAATAGAAGATGTTAAAATGATGTAATCTCAAGTGGTGAATGGTGAAAGTGGAAATCAAGGCTTGGCAATCTAGAAACAAACTGCTCAAAGGCTAGATGTTGGAAACAAGGCCAGTGTGGACAGGGGATCCGCTGTGGTTTCATTTGACAGGTACTACGCAGCTCTCCTTGCTCAGCATTGATTCCCCATTGCCATTTCTGTCAGTTGAGGAAAAAATGTTAGAGATATGAAAGCTGGAGTTGCAGGAGGTATAGAAATGTCGAGACAAATGGTGTGAATGTCTAAGAGATCAGGGTTAAAACCGGTGCTGAATCCATTCTTTGGATTATTTCACATTTATTTCTTTTACATTTTGACTAAGTTCAGCCGGCAAAGAAGAAAAGCAGAATTAAAATACCAAAAAGAAAATAAATACACAACATTGATTATTAAGGTTATTTATGGAGAATCCTGGGAAACTTAGTGACCTGAGGGAAGCTCGCTTCACTTTGCCTCCAAACATAATGAGTTTTGCTCTCTAGACAGCAGGAAGTGAGTGAGACTAGGACTTTTCTCCCCTGAGAGTTGGGCAGCCTGAATGGGAGTCCCAGGGAGCTCCAGAGATCTCTGTATCCACCTAGGGACTCTTGGAGGCAAAGTCAACACCCATTCCTTGTAAGCATGCTGGGTTTCTTTGTCCCCCAAATGGTCAAGTGGGAACTGAAGGGATAAAGCAAATCTTCCCTCACGCTGAAACTATACAAGTACAAGCAATGAGACTTTCTCTAGTTCCTTTATTAATGGTGTGGCAACTTGCCTGTTTCTACATAACCACACACATCCACTAACATGGCAGACAGTTGTTCCAGTACCAACAACTAGCTGTGTTAGATAACAAGGAAAGTTGACATCCCATCTGAAGGGTCCAGCAGCCAAAGAAAAAAGTTCAGTTAGAACAAACACATGTTCAGCCAAATAGAGGTGTAGGAGGAGACAGATAACAATCTGAACAAGAAAATATAGATGAGTTCTTAAGGAAATTGAGGTGAAGCCCAAAAAAAAGGTTTCTAGAGCTCAAAACAACAGCAAAAAATTATCCTCCTAACAACAACAGCCCAGTAGCTCTATTAAAGGAAAAAATAATAAATACTCCAATGCAAATTAGTGGTTGAAAGGAGAAATGCAAGAAATACCTCAGAACAAAGGGCAAAAGTACAAGATCATGAAGGCAAAGTCAGAAACTGGGGAATATGGTCATGTGGAATTGTGTGAAAAATAGAAGTTTTATAAAATGAAATATAAACTGATGATGGAAAGACAGGAGTTTAGCAATTAGAAGAAGTTTTCCTGAACTGAAAAACTAAAAAGTTACCTAGAAAAAGATCACTGATTTAAAGACTATGCTGATGATGGGCTTCCCTGGTGGTGCAAGAGTCCACCTGCCGACGCAGGGGACACGAGTTTGTGTCCCGGTCCAGGAAGATCCCACATGCCACGGAGCGGCTGGGCCCGTGAGCCATGGCTGCTGAGCCTGCGTGTCCGGAGCCTGTGCTCTGCAACGGGAGAGGCCACAGCAGTGAGAGGCCCGCGTATCGCAAAAAAACAAAAACAAATAAACAAACAAAAAAGACTATGCTGATGAGAAAAGGCACACAGCACTAGGGATTTCTTGGTAAAATCTGTGAACTCTAACAATCAAGAAAAGACCTTCATGTAAGATTCAAGGCAGAAAGAATTAAGTGCCTACAAGGGAAAGAAACTGTGTTATCATCAGCTTTATCTGTAACCCTGAATATAGAAGAAAGTAGAATAGCATCTAAGCAATGTACTCAGTTATCATTTGGCAAATTTGTTTAATGATAATCAGAAATTCAAGGACTTATTATCCAGTCCATCTTCAGAGGAAAAGAGTCAAGAAAAGCCTGTGTCATTCAGATTTCTTATTAACAATAACAATATATTCTGAATTCATAAGCAGGAAAAGAATTTAATAAAGGGCATTAGATGGGTCACAGAATTTCCAGGAAGCCCAGATTGTTAGGATTAAATACTATGCATTATGTCTAAGATTACCCTAGATAAAAGATAACAGAAAAAGTCTCATTCAATATTCTATAAGTTGTGTACAGAAATGAATGGAAAGGCCTATATAAAAACATAAGAGCTAATGAAAAAGTTAACTCTGAGGAGAAGAGAGAGTGGGAATAAAACATGAAAGTGAATAGCCATAAACTTGGCCTATAAACTTGGATATTGCTAGAATATTTTATAACAAAAATATTTTAAAATACTGTTTTATAACAATGTAGACTATAGTAGAATTTTCTATTCATGATTTCAACATAAGAATACAAGAGATAAAAATCAATGCAGTGTCAGACATTTGTTTTGCCTTATGAAGATTAACGGCTTTTATTTCAATTAAAAAGTGGAAATTCTAAGCAAGGCATTCAACTTGGCCTAATAAAGCAAGAGCTGCCAGGTAGCTTTGATCAGTGTGAATTAAAATATTGTATGTATTTGAGGGATAAGGAATTAAATGTGATGTGGCTTTTTTTTTTTTTTTAAACTCAGGCAGACTGTGATAAAGGACTGACATTGTCTTAATGGAAAATACATCCATTAGTATGCCAAGGTCATCACAACTTAATTGCCTCAGATTTCAATCAGTGATTTATCAAATATGAATACCCTTTGGGGAGAAATGTATAAAAACCTGAGCTCTGTGTGTAAACTATATCATGTGACTTGTATAGCAAATATATCACCAGTGTCCTTGTAAAATACATGTGTACACATGAGGGCAAGAGCTAAATGTATTGCTCATTTTGCAGAACTGATAGAGATAATAAATAAAATGTAGTGGAAATATGAATGTATTATAGTTTAAGAATGAATTCAATGATTTGTCAATGTTTTTAAGTTTGCTAACCTTTCAACTAAAATGTTCTTAAATGTGTCATGGGATTTCTAAGCAAATTTTTAAAAGAACCTTTAAAATATTATAAAATGACACTGAACAAAGCATATCATCTTAGAAGAGAACTTGTTTATTCAGAGAAGAATCATTGGAATGATCCCTACATATTTACATAGAGGAAGTCACTATGGCTGGAGAATTGTGAAATAAGACATCTATGGCCTTGAATGTCTCCCAAAGCTACTTGGAATGCAGAGCTGATCAGTAGTTAGAAGGTGGACATATTTGAATTGGGGCAAATAAACCTTCTGAAAGGAAAGAGATTGAGACCATAACCATTTTCTTTTGAAGTTTAATAATTTGTCTGTTGGAATGTCCCTGACCTAACTGATATTGACTGGAAGGAGATTTATTAAGGACATCCAAAAAACTCACCATGAAGAAGAAAAAATCTATATTGCTAATCCAGGCTCACCATCAAGACTGGATGTTTTAAATGCAAGGTCTGGTTCCAGAAGATATATGGCTACAACTTGCAGTGGTCTTTTCTAGAGTCAATCTCACTGGTATGGGAGCATGAGTTAGACATATGAGAGTGAACAGGATGAGCTATAACATTGAAATCCAATGCCAGGATTGGTGGAGGGATCTGGGTCACCATAGATAGAACCCTTGCTGTGAACTGATATTTATTGGAATACGTGGGAATAGTGTCCAATAGCAATATCATATTCTAAGACCAAAAGCACCAGTGTCTTGTCAGCTTGGGCTACCATAACAAAATACCATAGATGGGATGGCTTGAACAATAGAAACTTATTTTCTCACATTTCTGGTGGCTGGAAGTCAGAGATCAGAGTGCCTGCAGGGTTGGGTTTGGTGAGAGCTCTCTTCCTGGCTTGCAGATGGCCTCCTGCTTATAGATGGCCAACTGCTTATAGATGGCTGCCTTCTGCTTGTGTCCTCACATGGCAGAGAGAGAGACCACAAGCTCTCTGGTATCTCTTCTGACAAGGGCACTAATTCCATCATGGGAGGGCCCCACATTCATGACCTCATTTAAACCTAGTTGTCTCCCAAAGGGTCCATGTCCAAATCCCATCATATTGGAAGTTAATGCTTCAACATATGGATTTTGAAAGGGACACAATTCAGTCCATAGCTACTAGGAACTTTCCAGATTTTGCCTGTTTCTCCATCTGAACTTGGCAATAAGAATGGCCCCCTGTACTGAGTAAACGCCTGGGTTTCATGGAATAATGGGGTATCAGAGAGATTTTGATTTTCTGACTAATCAGAAATGCGAGTTCTTGAGAAATTAATTGGAGTTTTAAACAGTGAGAACAACCCTTAGACACTTCTAGTATGGCTACATGGGGAATTTCATGGACCCACTCCCTGGGAAAACAATAATAAATGGATAAAAATTATAAAACACAACCAGTTAAGTCTTTGGAATTTTTTTGTAAGAACAAACTGTACATGAAGACACTTTATTCAAGAAAACTACCAAATTAGGTGAGAATGAGACCCTGTGGCATTTCAGAAAGGACCTGCTCCTTCCCTCCCATTCCTCAGCTCAGCATGACAGAAGCTCCATTCCTGATGGGTGTTACCAAGAAGCTGGGGACCCCTCTCTCCCCAGCTCCCAGTCAAGGGTTAAGGTATCTCTATGGGAGGGGTAGGCTGCCGGGTTTTCTCACCCTCCTTCAGCTCTGTGTTGCAGAATGTAACTCCAGGAGAGTGCAGCCAAGAGGTTCAGTCTCCCTTCATCCACCTAGCCATAACTTATAATATAGAGGCTATACCTCAGGCATGGCAAGCCAAGAATACTGGGGCTCTCATTACTTTCGCTCTAGTCTCCTCATAGAGTGAAGGTTCCATGCCAGAAAAAGCAAGCCAAGAAGACCAGAGGTTGCCATTCCTGCTGAATGCCCATCTTGTAAACCAATGGTGTCATTCTGAGAGAAGAAGGCCACTGTCCTTACCCTTCTCCAGAGCAGCGGGTCAGAGATTTGCCAAGGAGGTGAGGCAGGCCACAAAAACATAGGTTGAAAAGCACAATAAACAATATAAAAAATGTACTAGTCTATTTAAACTAATGTATGAAAAAATCAGCAAATGTGAAGATAGATTTAAAGACATGATGCAGTCCAAAGAACAGAGAGGTAAAAAAAATGAGAAGAATGAACAAAGCTAGAGAAATGTGGGACATCATTAAACACATGAAAAGATGCATAATAAGAGTACCAGAATGAGAAGAGAGAGAGAAAGGAGCAGAAAAAAATATTTGCTGAAATAATGGTTGAAAACTTCCTAAATTTGATGCAAAATATTAATCTACATAATCAAGGAGCTCAAAACTCTCAAAGGGTTAGTTCATCAGGAAGATACAATAGTTATAAGTGTATATGCGTTAAAACAGAGCTCCAAAATAGATGAAACAAAACCTAGAAATAGAAGGGGACTTCATCAATCTGATAAAGAACATCTATAAAAAACCCCACATCTAACATTATACTTAACTGTGAAAGACTGAATTATTTTCATCTAAAATCAGGCACCAGGCAAGGATTTCCACTCTGGCCCAAGCAAGGATGTCCACTCTTGTCACTTCTATTAACATTTTTCCTGGACACTTCAGCCAGTACAATTAGGCAAAAAAAGAAATAAAAGGCATCTATTTGCATATGACATAATCTTGTATATAGAAAATCCTTTAAAAAGATATGGAAACTAAAAAAAAAGTTCAAGTTTGCAAAGGACAAGGTCAATATACAAAAACCAATTTTATTTTCATATAACTGCAATAAAAAATCCAAAAATAAACTTAAGGAAACAATTCCATTTACAATAGCAGCAGAAATAATAAAATACTTAGGAATACATTTAACAGAATAAGTTATAAAATATACTGTGAAAATTAGAAAATATTATTGAAAGTAATTAAGGAATACCCAGACAAATGGAAAGACCTCCCATATCCATGTATTGGAAGACAATATTATTATGATAGCAATACTCCCTAAACTGATCTACAGATTAATAAAATCCTTGTATAAATACCAGCTGTTGTCTTTGCAGAAATTGACAAGCTGATCCTAAAATTCATATGGAAATTCAAGTGAAGCAGGCAAGCCCCAAACATTTTGAAACAGAATAAAAAGTTTGGAAGACTCACACCTTACTATAACAAAGTTTATTGCAAAACTACAGAATCAGAACAATGTGGTACTGGCACAGGATCAACATGTATTTTCAATAGAATAGAATTTAAATTCCAGGAAAAGACTGTCACACTTATGATCAATTGATTTTCAACAAAAGTGTCAAGAAAATTCAACAAGGAAAGAATAGTCTTTTCAACAAATGGTGCTAAGGACAACTTGATATCCACATACAAAAGAATGAAGTTGAGTCCCTTCCTTGTACCGTAAGTACAAACTAACTCAAAATAGTTCATAGACCTAAATGTAAGAGCAAAAGTTATAAAAACTCTTTGAAGCAAATATAGAAGTAAATCATTATGACCTTGGATTAGGAAAAACCTTATCATATATGACACAAAAACACAAGTGACAGAAGTAAAAATAGATAAATTAAATTTAAAATGAAAAACTTTTGTGTTTCTAAAGATACCATAAAGAAAGTAAAAAGACAACCCACAGAATGGGAGAAAATAATTACAGAATGGGAGAAAATATTCACAACTCACGTCTCTGATAAGAGAGCTGTACTCAGGATACACACAGGATCCTACAATTCAATACTAAAAGACAAACAACCCAATTAAAAATTGGATAAAGGGTATAAGTAGGAGGCTTCCCTGGTGGCGCAGTGGTTGAGTCCGCCTGCCGATGCAGGGGACACGGGTTCTTGCCCCGGTCCGGGAAGATCCCACATGCCGCGGAGCGGCTGGGCCCGTGAGCCATGGCTGCTGAGCCTGCGCGTCCGGAGCCTTTACTCTGCAACAAGAGAGGCCACGACAGTGAGAGGCCTGCGTACCGCAAAAAAAAAAAAAAAAAAAAAAGGAGTATAAGTAGACATTTCTCAAGGGCAGGTATACAAATAGCCAATAAGTATATGAAAAGCTGCTCAATATCATTAGTCATTAGGGAAATGCAAATCAAAACCACAGTAAGATATCACTTCACATCCACTTGGATGGCTATAATACAAAGTATTGGCATGTGAAGAAATCAGAATCCTCATATAATGCTGGTGGGGATGTAAAATGATGTAGCCACTTTGGAAAACACTGTGGCAGTTTCTCAAAAGGATAAGCATAGGGTTATCACATGACTCACAGTCATATGTGTGTGTGTGTGTGTGTGTGTGTGTGTGTGTATAATGAAAATATATGTTCTCACGAAAAGTTGTATATGTTCATACCAACATTATTAAGAGCTCAAAAGTGGAAACAACCCAAATGTCTATCAACTGATGAACAAAATGTGGTACATCCATACAATGTGTTATTATTCAACAATAAACCGGAAAACAGTAACCTGGATTAGTGAAGGGGGGGTGCATTTCTACCTCTATTAATGAAGGCACAAGAGGATGAGACATTTATAGAACAGAGAGAAATTGTCTGGAGAGTGTTGCCCAAATGGAATTGTTAAAATTAATCAAGAGGTGAAGCCAGGCCACAGCACCCTGACGTGAAAAATACTTGGGTAATAAGCACACTGAAAGCCCTCTCTCCCCTTCATCAAATCTCCCACCAGTGCCATCTATTGACAGAATCCAACTAGAAGTCCAAGGTCAAGGGATATTTTTGCAGTCATCTATATGGATCATCCTCTCTGGGTCCAGAGTTGGGTGCAGAAGAGTGAGCATGGACCTGGAAAAGTACATGAAAATACTACAGCCTACAAAGTTTTTGTGACCAAAATTTCATGAGATCAGGGGAGTCGTATGGCACTCCCTTGTATGTATGGGAGTTGAAGGAAGCATTCACTATTATAGTGATTCCCAATTGTGCCAACTAAAAATTGGTACTTGCCCTCTGCCTCAACAAGAATTAAGTCATAAGCTGCTGCAGTCACTGACCTTCAACACACTCTGAAAGGAGTTCAGGATAGAGATCAGGAATGAGGCACTCTGTGCTCTGGGAAAAACTGGCAGAAGAGGTCTTCAGATAGATACTTTCAGGAAAAGATTTTATAAGCCCAATTCTTCCATCTCCTCATATCTAGAAAAGCACTAAAATCATTAACAGTGACATCTGCTCCTCGTCACTAGCAGCAAGCCTCTGCCAAAACGTGTGCTTGACTGCATGTACCCCCCCTTCACTAAAGTCATATATAATGCTGACCTCTCCCCACCCCCCACCTCTTTGGAGCAGTTTCTCAAAACTATCTGAGATTTTGTCTCCTGGGCTATAGTCCTCATTTTGCCCCAAAGGAAACTTAACTCACAACTCTCACATTGTACATTTTTTTAGTTGACAATTGTTAGCTGAAATAAGAATCAGCTAGAAGACTAAAAACATAGATAACTGGACCCCCTTCCAGAGTTTCTGGCCAGTTGGTCTGGAGTGGGCCCTCTCCCTGTTACAATGTGCATTTCTAACAAATTCCCAGATGTCGTTGATGCTACTGAGGAACAAAATTTGAGAACCAGTGAACTACAGAACCAGAATAACTAGATTTAGAATGCTGACTTTGCTTGAACTAGCCTTGAACCATGAATAATTCTCCCAATTCCTCTGATGTTCAGAGATTTATCTATTCAGATATTAAAATTCATCAATTATTAATTAATTCATCTTCTTTTGGAATGAGGATGTTTGTGTTTACCTTGAATAACTTTGTAGATATTATTGTGAAATTTCATGAGAAAATCCCTAGTACATTGCCTTGTACTTGATAAACGTGAATACACAGTACTTGTTTTTATTCTAATATGTTTTGAGTAATCAATTAAATTAATTGAACTATAAATAATGAAAAGCCAATGGAAATGTATAAAAAGCTATAATATGTAATATTCTAATGTAATAATAAATGTACATTTTTATCTACTAATCTTGAATTAAATTATTTGTGTATATAATTTTTACCTATGGCAGCAAATATATACATAGGAGCTCTATGATATTTTGTGCTTATTGACTTTGTATGAATATTCTGAAGCCATGTTTTAATTATCTCTTGAGAAATGACTCTCATGCTTTACTTGAAGGCAAATGGTAAATGAAATTAATAGTAGTTTGCTCTGTGTAATAGGCAATAATGGATCACCTTTTGTAATAGGCTAGTAATGTTTCATTTATACTGCACCCTCTGGGAAATTAGATGTTCAGGGTAAGTAAAATTTCCAGATAATTAATGCTTAAACCCTGAAATAAAATATTTACTCTTTGTCATTGTTTTGTAAATGCTCTGAGATATATAATTTCTTACCTTTTAAGTTTTTTATTCCAATTTTTCAAAATGATTATTCAGAAGTCACATTAGGCACAATGGCGTTGTGCTATGCTCTAACATCATGAAACATGTAGGGGCCTTTAAGGCAAATTGGACTTAACACTCCCTTTATTCATTTTCCCATAGTTTATTTTGTTATTCTACCTCCTTATCCAATAACAGAGTGAAATCTGGAATAAGAGAAATAGCTGGTTTAACTCAAAATAAGCCCAGATTCTGTTTTTTTTTTTTGGTATTCATAGTTTTAATTAACTAATTAATTAATTAATTATGGATGTGTTGGGTCTTCGTTTCTGTGTGAGGGCTTTCTCTAATTGTGGCAAGTGGGGGCCACTCTTCATCACAGTGCGCGGGCCTCTCACTATCGTGGCCTCTCTTGTTGCGGAGCACAGGCTCCAGACGCGCAGGCTCAGTAATTGTGGCTCACGGGCCTAGTTGCTCCGCGGCATGTTGGATCCTCCCAGACCAGGGCTCGTACCCGTGTCCCCCGCATTGGCAGGCAGACTCTCAACCACTGAGCCACCAGGGAAGCCCAAGCCCAGATTCTTTTTGTCTTATTTTTGCAGTTTTACTACAGTCCTTCAGGTAGTCCTGAGGTCCCTTTTTGCAGCAGTTAATATGTACCCATACACCCATCACTGTCCTCTGTAGGTTCTAGTGTATACTCTAACCAGAGAATACCCAGAAACCGAGGCTGTTTTAAAGTGAATTAAATATATTCTGTGTCACAGATGATACACAGGGCTGAGGGTTAAGAATTTTAATTTGGAAGAAGTAAGCTTATGATCTAGTTATTTACTTATAAGCTTAAGACTATTCTAAGATGATGTTGTCTCTAGTAGTGACCTCCACATAAAAGATGTGATTTTTTCATTACATGATTTGGTTGTATTGTTTTAAATTATTTCATAATTTGTTATTAACTAGTATTTACTTAAATACTGGAATGTTTCAATTAGCATAGCAGCTATTTCTGACTTCTTGCCTTTATTTCTTTCTGCCTTCGATAAGTCTTTGCACATAAGCTGCAAATAATGAGACTCTGGTTCTCGTGTGTGTGTGTGTGTGTGTGTGTGTGTGTGTGTGTGTGTGTGTGTGTAGTATCTCCAGCTCTTAAAATAATAATTTTTAACCCTGGTTACTCGATGGAATTTTCTAGAGGCCACTTGGCTTCCATTTATAATCACCTGCTTGCTGGGCCCAGGTAGTTTGATATAAGGGGTGTACACAGGGGCTCAGGCCTCAGAGGTTTTTAAACATTTCCAGTTGCAGCAATGATTGAGATTGCTGGACCTAGACTAATGTCTAGTACATAGTTGACGTTCAGTAAATATTTGTGAATACATGAACAAACATATAAATAAGGTATTTATTGAATGCCCTTTAAATGTGAGCTCTATAATAGCATTAGTGATACATTGGTATGCAAAGTCACTGCCTTTGACCCACTCCTAGTGATACAGAAATGGGTATAGTTCTAAGCATTTGTACTGAAATATCATAATCACCTTCATGCACAAAAGTGGCACAGAATCAGTCGTAATCATCTCACTCACCAACACACCATTTCCCCTTCCTGTGCTTTCTGAGCTGAAGATAGCAACACCACCTGCTCTTTCACTCTATCCAGAAATCCTTGGATCATCTTAAATACCACTCTTTCTTTGCTCTCATATCAAATTGATCCCTGGGTCCTATGTTTTTGAACTTCCTATGTAGTGTTAGAGGATCTTTATTTTTTCACTTTGCTTACACTATCACTGCCATAGTTAAATCCATTATGATCTGCACTCTGTTCACTGAATCAGCATCCTAATGGGTCTTCCAGCTTCCAGTTTGGACCATATGTAAGCCATTCTCAAATTGCTCTAAAGCACAAAACTGAGCATGTCTGTTCTCTCCCTGTCTCCTTAATTTTATTCAGAATAAAATCTACATCCTTCCATTTTATAGGACCCTACAATATAGGTCCCTTCTTGCCTCTCTAGCTTTATTTTGTAAGTGTGGCTTTCTTGCACCCCATGATCCAGTTCTAATTAAATACATCCTGTGCCTGTGCCTTGAATCAATCCATTACTCTCTAGATTAGCTTTTGTTATCCCCTCAGCTTATAAAGCTTATCTTCTCTTCAATCTCAATCTCATTTTAATAGTTAAATACTCTTCCTCCCTTAGTATTTATCTGAGACCCCACATCCTCCAGGAAGCCCTTACTGATCCCCAAGGAATATTTGTTTTGAAACTTTTGAATACATAACAATAATAGTCCCTCTATTTAAATATCCCCTATCCTTCCTGGAGCACAACTTTATAAGTGGGCAAGACCAGGAGAACATCTCTAGTTTGATCACACACCTGTGTTCAAAATGAGAGTGAGAGGTATTCTCAAAACTTGTCTCAGGGATCCCAGTGAAATAGGGGCTACTTCGGGTCACTTGGGATCTCTTAAGTAAATTTTTGAAGCTCTACACTTGAGTAATGGAATCCACATTTCCGAGCTCCATAATCCCCCTCAGTTCTGTCAGCACCACATAATGTACATTTATCCTGGCCATTTCCTAGATGTTCGTAGCAGTATTTTTTCATGAGACTCTTAAACACTATTGTTTGAGTCTATTGACAAGGTATATTGTGGCACTTTCCACAGTGTTAAGGAGATCAGAGGAGAAGGTTGGTTTCCTGATGTGCAATTCAATGAAATAGCAACTACACGTAGTCTGAAAGCAAGGAAATAGAAATCAATATGTATCAGTGCCAACCATACGATGGCATTATGTTGGTTTTTCCAGAATTCTTTAAGGTATGGGAGCTTCTCTCCATCTTACACATGATGACAAAATTAAGAACTGGAGAAACTCTGGGTTGATTTCAGAGCCCACACTTTTACCGTTAGAACATGCTGCTTCATAAGACAGTAATGTTAATGCATATGGAATCCTGTAGCCTCCTTCTATCTATCCCACAAGACACATAGGAAGCCAGCCTCCTTCTGTCTATCCCAGAAGACACATAAGAAGCCCACCTGTTTTAAACTATTGAACACTGGGGAGTTGGATTTAAAGTGGACCTCTGGTGGGAAATCTAGTGATGGTGAGGTGAGTAAAAACTTGGTACACCGTTAAGATTTCCATGTTATGAGCAAGGACAAACTTGATATATCTTTATTAAGATCATTGAATTAACTTTATTTACCTATAATAAAAGAGTGCCTGTGGAGGAAGCCTGGGCTACATTAATTGCAATATCTTTAGTCTCAAAGAATATGTCCCTAATCCTGTAACTGAAATATTTGCTTAAGCCTTTGGCTCCTTGTTGATCTCTGATGGTAAAAGCAGAATAGTTAAAAATCATAGAGAGACAATATCAGCTGCTCTGTGAGAAAAGAACGAGTTCCAGTCTAATTTGGTTTCTTAGAACAATCTTTAGGTATACATCATGCCCATAAATGCATTTCAATAAAACCATATCTTGGGTTGAATTGTGCCTCCCGCGTAAAGGTATGTTGAAGTCTTAACCTCCAGTACCTTAGAAAGTGACCTTATTTGTAAATAAGGTTATTTCAGTTACATGAAAGGTCATACATTTCATGTCATCTTCTTAGTGAGCACCCAACCTGGACACCTATCTAACTTACAACTCCTCTGTCACTGACATGTTCCGTCAGGTCCCTTTCATGCATTATTTTTCTTCTTAGAACTAATCACTAACAGACTTACATTTTATTTACCACGTTATTTGTATCTCCTAGAATAATGTAACTGTGAATATAGAGCTTTCTGTTTGTTTTATTCAATGATGTAGTTATAGACATGAGGTGTCAGTAAATATTCATTGAAAATGTGAATGACCTTGTTAAGACTGAAGCCAAATTATAGTAAATTGAAAAATGTTAGATGAAGATTTCAGCAGCGCTGAGAAACTTGCACCCTAAATTTGCCCTGAATTTCCCTTAGCAACAAAATCAGACCTTCCCCCAATCTGAGGAAACTACATTTTAATTTTTAAAAAAAACCTTTAAATTTCTTATCATTGAGGTATCTCCTCCCATCCTTTATGAAGAAGTATCTTAATTGTGTGAGAAAAAGGGTGATGGAATATAAAGCTGTTTTAGGCTAAATGTATTGATATGTGTGCAATTACTTGGAGTTCAGCATTTAACATGTTAGCTCCAGCCCCTAGGAGGAACCTCAACAGTTTGATGTGCTGATGAAGGAAATCTTGGACTCATTAATGGCCTAGAGTTAATAAGGTTAAGATACCATAACTTTCCTGGTATACTATTGATATATAGAGAAAGGGATCCAAAGGGTTAAGAAATGGGAATGTTGGAGAAAATGTATTATGTTCACCTTGATCAGCCATCTCTAACCATATGAACATTTTACTAACTGAGCTGGTGAAGAGGAATTAGCAAGCTCTCCATATGCTTTAATGCAGCTGTCCCCAACCTTTTTGGCACCAGGGACTGGTTTTTGTAGAAGACCATTTTTCCATGGACAGGGGTGGGGGGGTGGTGGTTCAGGCAGTAATGTGAACGATGGGGAGAGATGGGGTGCGGCAGATGGAACTTCACTGGCTCGCCGCTCACCTCCTGCTGTGCGGCCAGGTTCCTAACAGGCCACGGACCGATCAGCTGCCCATGGGTTGGGGACCCCTGCTTTAATGGGATATATGTACACCAGAGTGTAGACAGGAAGCCCTGAGAAGCCTCAGAGGCTGCCACATTAGTGGTTTTCTCTAGTGTGTGGGGAATGGTGGGGCTATTCCTTTAAGGTGGAAGACAACTTAATACACATATTGCCATTCAGGAAGAAATAAGCCACATTTTAAAGCTTTGGGGGTTTGACTGTTGTCCAACAGTATGTGGTATTTAGAATGCCTGCCTAACTATTTTTGAGCAGCCATTGCCTGTATTTTCTTAGCGCCTCCAGGGTTTCCTTACATGAGCTTATCTGACAAGGAAATGCAGCTGTTTTGTTTGCCCTCTCTCCATACTGGACCATCTAAGTCAGTGTTCTAACTCATCCCTGATGGTATGTGAGATATGTAGACTGTTCCAACAGACTTGATAATTACTCTTAAGGAATTTTTAGGTAGAATTGGTACTATTAGGAGACTCTTGGTGTCACCTTTGTTATCTTGAAAGCTGGTGCCTTCCCTGAGGTTCTTAATTTTTTGAAAACTTGATTCTATTTCAGCTGAAAAAATTGGTGAGACTATTAAACAAATTGAGGGGAGCTGTTTAAGAAATTGAAAAGTAATTGCAAACAACATTGGATAATTGTGACTTTCAGTTCTGTATCAGTTGAATTTTTGTGCTCTTTTCCCTGTGCCTGTGGTGGTTCTACTTTTCTCCACTAAAACTTTTATTTAAAAAAAAAAAAAAAAAGCTTTAGGGGTTTGTTGAATTTTAGATTGTTCTGCTCTGTCTCATATACTGAGAAATCCATGATGACATCATCGGTTTTGAGTAGAATCTAGAGCAAAAGAAAACTTTTCCACAGACTCAGTCTGAGATGCAAGCTTCTACCCAATGACACAGCACAGTTAATAATGAAGAAAATCTGTGTGGCCGATAGGGATGCTAGATGGGGCTGCTGACATCAAGAGCAGAGGCCATACCTCTTCCTTCCATCACATACTAGGCCTATCTTATTCATAAAATCATAATGTTGGATATTAACAAAAGCATTTCATTGTAAGTGGAAATGGTATATGTGAGGCCAAGCTCTAAATGCTCTAGAGTAATAAGCATAAGCAGATGGCAACTCACAAATACCTGCTCTTAACAATTTCACCATTTCTTAGTCCACACACTAGGATTCATGGAGAGCTTATTAGGACCAATTAATGGAAGGGGAAAAGCATGGGCCTGCCTGGTTTTCAGATGGGTTTACAAAGTAGCATGTTCCATTTGGAAATGCATAGTTGCTACATTATAGCTCAACTTGGGGAGGTTGTAGAAGACAATGGTAAAGATAAATGTTTTCTTGACCAACTGTCAGTGTATATATGTTATTATAATAATTATATTGCTATATATATTATTATTATGTTATAATGTACCTATTTATATATAAATAATATAATATTTATATATGTAAATTTATATCTTATTAATAAATATATATAAATAATATTATATATATTTTTTAAAAAGATCATGTGTGGTATAGATCTATATTTATTCATGGGTAGTGGCTAAGTCTTGTGGAAAGACTGGAAAAATAAAAATAAAATTGGAATATTTATGACAAGGAGGATTGGGAAGATATGGATGGGCATCACAGAATGAGCAAAAAGAGAATGAATTCATGTTTCAAATAGATACCTTCCAGAGACATCACTGCAGAAGAGACGTTCAATAATCAGATGGACAAGATGAGCCATCCTGTTGATGTCAGTTCAACCTCATTCTCCAAACACCTCTCTGTCACCTCCGTGGCTGTGTACAAAGAACATAGGCACCTAGAGATATGGACTGAAAAGTCACTGAATTTTTCTCATCAAGGATGATCTGGTTACCACCTGCCCAACCTATCAATAGATGTTACAGTTAAACTGCTTTGACTCTTTCCCTCAGGTATGAGGCAGTGATTTGTTTTTATGAGAATAAGTATATATTCCAAATAAGAACTTGCCTTCCCTGTCTGAAATACTTCTGCCAGAACATCCATTAGCGGATTTACAGAATGCCTTATTTATGGCCTTGCTATCTCACACATAATTGTATCCAAACAAAGAACTCATTTTATGGTGAAAGAAATGTAACAATGAGCTCACGTACAAGGTTTTCATTGGTCTTACCATGACCTACTCACCCAGAAAAAAGGGGTTTGAGGGGATAGTTTTATGGTCTATTGAAGATCCACTTATGTCCTCCAGTTACAATGTAGTCCAATGTATGCTTCCAATTTGTCTTCCACTAGAATGTGTAAGTTTAGAAACCAAGGTGAAGATAGGCCCCCTTCACTGATATATTTAAGAACCCATTTGTTGAACATTTGCTGCTTGTCTCTACAGCCTTGACCTTGGTGGATGTGGAGGTACTAGTAGCTGAAGGAGTTGTGTATATATAGCCATGGTGCTGTTAGTTAGATAGCTGAGACTACTCGCTGACCATTTGGGGCTCGTCATGCTGCTGAAACAGGATAGTGATTAAGATCAGTCCACTGGTCACAGTGTTTATTCCCAATTATGAAGGGAGAATTGGTCTGCTACTCTACCACAAGGGCAGATTCAGTGAATACAGAAGATTCACTGCGGTGCCTCTTATTCCCATGTCCAGTCATAATCATCAATGGGAAACTGTAACCATCCAATAAAGACTGGTCCAGTGAGGGCTTGGGTCTGATAATAATAAATATTTGAATCACTCTACCAAGTAGAGATGCTGTCAAACGGTAAGAGATGGCAGAGAATAGCACATGGAATGATTGGCTTAAGAAAAAAGCTATAATGATCAGTTTTTAGGCCTAGTGACCAGGTATACACCTGAACATCGTGGCAGTTCTAACTTAATTGATCATTCTCTGCTACCTTATCTGAAAAGTAAAGGTGATGGCTATGCTATAATTGTGCTTTCATGGGGGAGTATAATTGAATTGAGATTATTCGTCAGTGATAGTGTGTCTCCCCTGGACTGAGAATTTTTTCCTCTGAGCAAATCTCTGGAATGGATTAAGATTGGCAAAGGGGTAGAATATACTTAATAATCTCCATGTGTTCCACTCCATCTCCAGGTCCACTCTCCATGCTTTGCTACCTGCTGTGTGCTGTTGGAGCAGGTCAGCAAGGGGACATGACCTCTGGTTCACCAGTGAGCCAGACCTAGATAATCAGAGGCTCCTCACACCTCCCCTGTTCTTGGAATGTGCATTCTGTTCTCCATTCCCACAGTGGGAGCTGTTCCAAGGACATAACTTTGAGTAAGTAAGGTGTCATTGAGACCATCTGCATGGTATATATAACTGAACCCCGTTAAGGTCTCTGCGTACACGCTTGAGATTCTGGTGGGCGGGTGCGGGAATCTACTCGTCCTGTGGCTGCATAAGACAAGCCTCATAGGTAAGTTCCTTGCTTATTAAACCTGCCACCTACCAATCTGGAGGGACTTGCCTCTTCCAGTCACTTCCAGGGTGAGTTTATGAACCAACAGAAGTACTTAGAGGCTAGCCTGTATGAACCAGCCAGGCCTCCCTAATTTCTGGCTTTAAGTGCTCATTTCTTAACATTTGTCAGGCTACTGAGGGACTAGGTCTCAGTCTAAATATTTGACTCCTTCTTTCTTTCTCAATGTAATTTCACTTTTATTCAGTACGGGTTTGTAGAAAGCAAAGATAATGATCCCAACCAACTTATATAAATATAAGATTTATTACTTTTAACCAGGCGGAAAAACTGTTAAAACAGGAATGTACACCACTCAACCAAAGACAAAATTCCTACCAGTTCCTGAATACATATGAAGGGCCTCCACAAGTACTTCCACCTCTACTGTTTTCCAAGTCCTTGAGAGTCTAAATTGCAACCTAAAAATTTCAGTCAAGAGAGAGAATTCAGAGCTCATCCTCTATTGGTTAGATGACATACTAACATAAGTGACTATTTGGGTCATTTTTTAGGTATGTATAAAACTGGAATCCTGGCATTCAAATAGCCATAACTAAGTCCAGATATGTGATGTTCTTTCAGTCAATGGCTAACAAAGAATAGATTACTTTAAAAACCCTTAGTTGGAAGTCTCAGGTAGGTGCTCTCATTGTGGCCTTGTCTGCGGGGTAAGCACCTTTGGAAACAGAGAATGGGCATAGCCCTGTCTTCAGAAGAACAGGGTATCTGCCTTTTATCTGTCATTAAAACAATTTTCTTTTATCTCTTTTGACTAACAATCAAGGCTTTTCCCCTTCTTAACAAGATTTCCTTATGTCAGAAATTTGAAGGTGGCCTTGCTATCATGTGAGTCAGAATGTAAAATGTCGAACTTGGAATATGTTTTTTTTAAGCTTATAGACTGCTGTATGTGGCCGTTGGTAAGAGTAAAATTCAAGTGTTAGTGCCCAGCCTCAGAGGCATCCTGCAGCTGGTAACCTTAAACTGCAAGACTTAACTTGTTTTATGTAAATGCATAAATTTGCCTTCTCTCTTCAAGAAACAATCTCTGAGATTCAAGATGGCAGAGGAGTAGGTGGACATGGAGTTCATCTCTCTCTATGGATGCATCAGGAATATGTCTATAGATGCAACAATTCTCACAGAACACCAGCTGAAAACTAGCAGAAGACCTTGGACACCGGAAAGGACTATAAAGATCCCTGCATAACTGGGTAGGATGGAAAAAAAGAAGGAAGATGGAGGAGGAGAGGAAGCGGGATGGGACCTGCACCCAAGGGCATGGGAGCTGAAGCAGAGGAGAGATTCCTGAATTTGGGGAAACCCCTCTCCAATAAGGAAAACCCCTCTCTGACAGGGAAATTGACTAGGACAGAAGGGAAGCATTTGAGGCTGTTGGAAGAGGATGAAGCTGCAGATCTGTGGCAGACGGGACAGAGTGAGAAATACACAGATGGTCCGTACTTTTGTCCTACATGCCCCAGACTGCGACGTGTGTTCACAGGTGTGCAACGGGGCTGGGAGCTGGTGCGTGGGGATTGGAGAACAGGCCCAGAGAGAGAACTGCTATTGGCTGTGGGGAGACGGACTGATGGAACGGGAGGGAGGAAATCTGCAGCAGGGAATGCCTATGGAGGAAGACTGGACTGCCATGAAAGCAGGGCGCTACTGCTGAGTCACACGCAGTGGGAGGAGCAACTATTGTAACCTCTCTCTCCCCACATGCTGGTGCCGGCCGATGACAATAAAAGAAGCCTGCTCAGGGCTGGCTCTTGTGCGCCAGCTACTGAGCAATAAAAATAGACCCCTCAGAGCTGGCCCTCATGTGCCACGGGCTGCAGGGCAATAAAAAAAATGTCCCCTCAGGGCTGTCCTTTGTATGCCTGCTGCTGGGTGCCAGAAAAACCCCAGCCAGGGCTGGCCCTCATATGCCGTATGCCAGGCACCAGGAAAAGCCCTCACTAGGGCCATATCTCTTGCACCCATGGCCACCTGCTTCCCTGTGCATTTGGTGCTGCCAGGGCTCCTGCCATCCAAGCAGTCATACCCCCTCTCTGCCTGGTCCTTACAGGGGCAGACCCAAGAGCTCCAAGGCAGCCTCAGGACCAGACTCCTGTGTGTGCACCACACTCAGAAGTGGGGATAAAACCAAAGCTGAACCCCAGGGATGGGGTGACTAAGGAAGAAGATTGAAAATCTTTCCATCAGCTGTACAAGCTGCAGAGTAAATCCCTACAATCAGCTAGGTAGACCCTGTGTCTATGGAATATCTGAGTAGACAATGAGTGTTCCCACAAATGAAAACAGTCTAGCTCTGGCACCTGTGGACTTTGGGAGCAGCACATGCAGGAACTGGGGCAGATCAGAGTCTGAATTGTCCCCACAGGGCCCACAGCAGGTCCAGAGACCAGCCCAGAGACAGAGGAGAGCCTCTTGGGGAGAAGGAGATGAGCTGTGGGTCACTGCATGTGCAAGGACACTTACAGCAGAAACCCCAGGGAATCGTAATTATTACTATTAATTTTATTATGTTTTGATTCATTGTGTTGTTGGTTCTAGGTTTTTTTGGGGGGGGAAGATTTCTTTTTCTTTCTTTTTTGTTTGTTGTTGTTTTAGGGGTTTTTTGTTGTTTTTTTTAGTGTTTTGGGATCTCCATCATTGATAACAACTTTTATTTTTTTATACTTTTCTATTTTTACTTTGCTTTTCTGTTGTCCTATGATTTTTCCCTTTTTATTTTACTTCATTGTATTTTATTATTATAACTTTTAATCATTTTTATCAGTTAGTTTTCTTTCCTTGGTTTATTCTTCAGTTGGCACACTGCTTTGGTTTTGTTTTTCAGTTATGTGTTTTTGTTACTTTTAATCCTACTTGTTTGATTTCATTTTTGAGTTCTTTTATTTGTCTGGGTATTCTCTTGTATTTTGTTTTATTTGGCTCTGTTTTTGTTTCTTTTACATGTCTGTGTGTTTCCTTGTTTCTGTTCATTTGATTTGTTTTTACCATTTCTCTGGGGTTGTTTTTTTTTTCTCTAATATATTTTCTGGGTTTTTTTTTTTTTTTTTCTGTTTCTACATTGCTTTTCTGTTGTTCTGTCTTTACCCTTTCTCTTTTTCTTTCTTTTTCTTATATCTTTTTTGTCGGTTGGCTTTGTTTCTTTGCTTCATTCCTCAGTTGGCACACTGCTTTAGTTTTGTTTTTTGTTTTTGGATTTTTGTCAGCTTTCTTCTTAATTGTTTGATTTCATTCTTGGGTTCTTTTGTTTGTCTGCTTGTTCCCTTACTATTTGATTTATTTGGTTCTGTTTTTGTTTCTTTTGGGTGTATGCCTATTTCCTTGTTTCTGTTTCTGTTTGTTAGATTTTAATTTTTAACAGTTGTCTGGGGTTTCATTAGTCTTTTTTTTTTTAATCCCCTTTATTGCTGGGATGAGTGACTTGCAGGGTCTTGTTCCTTCAACCAGAAGTTGGGTCTGAATCTCTGGATTGGGAAGACCAAGTCCAGGATGCTGGACCCCTAGAAAATTCCCAGCCCCAGGGAAGATTAATCACCAAGAGCTCTGTTGGAGACCTCTATCTGAATCCAAGATCTGGCTTTACTGAAGTGCCAGAAGCTCCCAGCGCTGGATGCCTCACACCAAACAATAAACAAGACAGGAACACAAACCTACCCATGTGCACACATACTACCTAAAGTCATACTAAGCTCACATACACCCCAAAACACACCACCTAAAACGGCCATGCTCATCAGAGGGAAAACACTCAGCTCCACCCACCAGAATGCAGGTACCAGTCCCTCCCATCAGGAAGCCTACACAAGACACTGGACCAACCCCACCACTGGGGACAGAGAACAGAAGCAAGAGGAACTATGACGCTGCAGCCTAGGGAAAGGAGACCTCAAATACTGTAAATTAGACAAAATAAGGAGACAGAGAAATATAGGCAAAGGAGCCTGTAAGACAAAACCCCACAAAACCAAATAAATGAAGAAGAAATAGGCAAACTACCTGAAAAAGAATTCAGAATAATGATAGTAAAGGTGATTAAAAATCTTGCAAATAGAAGAGAGAAAATACAAGAAATATTTAACAAGGACCTAGAAGAATTAAAGAGCAAACAAACAGTAATGAACAACACAATAACTGAAATTAAAAATGCTCTAGAAGGAATCAAGAGCAGAATAATGGAGCCACAAGAACGGATAAGTGAGCTGGACAATAGAATGGTGGAAATAACTGCCATGGAGCAGCATAAAGGAAAAGGAATGAAGGGAGTGGAGGACAATCTCAGAGACCACTGGGACAATATAAAGTGCACCAACATTCGAATTATAGGGTTCCCAGAAGAAGAAAAAAAGAAAGGATCTGAGAAAATATTTGAAGAGATTATAGTTGAAAACTTCCACAACATCGGAAAGGAAAAAAATCAATCAAGTTCAGGAAGTGTAGAGAGGATAAAAGTGTACACAGGATAAAACCAAGGTGAAACACACTGAGACATGTGTTAATCAAACAAGCAAAAATTAAACACAAAGAAAAAATATTAAAAGCAGCAAGGGAAAAGCAACAAATAACATACAAGGGAATCCCCATAAGGTTAACAGCTGATCTTTCAGCAGAAACTCCACAGGCCAGAAGGGAGTGACAGGACATATTTAAAGTGATGAAAGGGAAAAACCTACAATGAAGATTACTCTATCTAGCAAGGATCTCATTCAGATTCGATGGAGAAAACAAAAGCTTTACAGACAAGCAAAATTTAAGAGAATTCAGCACCACCAAACCAGCTTTACAGAAATAGCTAAAGGAACTTCTCTAGGTAGGAAACACAAGAGAAGGAAAAGACAAAAACACACCCAAAACAATTAAGAAAATGATAATAGGAACAAACATATCTTCAATTACCTTAAATGTAAATGGATTAAATGCCCCAACCAAAACACAGATGGGCTGAATGGATACAAAAACAAGACCTGTATACATGCTGTCTACAAGAGACCCATTTGAGACCTAGGGACACATACAGACTGAAAGTGAGGGAATGGAAAAAGCTATTCCATGAAAATGGAAATCAAAAGAAAGCTGGAGTAGCAATACTCATATAAGACAAAATAGACTTTAGAATAAAGACTATTGAAAGAGACAAGGAAGGACACTATATAATGATCAAGGGATCAATCCAAGAAGAAGATATAACAATTGTAAATATCTATGCACCCAACATAGGAGCACTTAAATACATAAGGCAAATGCTAACAGCCATAAAATGGGAAGTCAAGAGTAACACAATAATAGTAGGTGATTTTAACACCTCACTTACACCAATGGACATATCATCCAAAGAGAAAATAAATAAGGAAATACAAGCTTAAATGACACATTAGACCAGATGGACTTAATTGGTATTTATAGGACATTCCATGCAAAAACAACAGAATACACTATCTTCTCAAGTTCACATGGAACATTCTTAAGGATAAATCACATCCTGGGTGACAAATCAAGCCTCAATAAATTTAAGAAAATTGAAATAATATCAAGCATCTTTTCTGACCACAGCGCTAAGAGATTAGAAATCAGTTGTGGAAAAAAACTGTAAAAAACACAAACACATGGAGGCTAAACAATACGCTACTACATAATGAAGAGATCACTGATGAAATCAAAGAGGAAATGAAAAAAATACCTAGAAACAAATCACAATGAAAACATGATGACCCAAAACCTATGGGGTGCAGCAAAAGCAGATCTAAGAGGGAAGTTTATAACAATACAGTCCTACCTCAAGAAACATAAAAAATTTCAAATAAACAACCTAACCTTACACCTAAAGCAATTAGAGAAAGAAGAACACAAAAACCAAAGTTAGCAGAAGGAAAGAAATCATAAAGATCAGATAAGAAATAAATGAAAAAGAAATGAAGGAAATGATAGCAAAGATTAATAAAACTAAAAGCTGGTTGTTTGAGAAAATAAACAAAATTGATAAACCCTTAGCCAGACCCATCAAGAGAAAAAGGGAAAGACCCAAATCAACAGAATTAGAAATGAAAAAGGAGAAGTAACAACTGACACTACAGAAATACAAAGGATCATGAGAGACTACAACAAGCAACTATATGCCAATAAAATGGACAACCTGGAAGGAATGGACAAATTCTTAGAAAAGTACAACCTTCCAAGACTGAACCAGGAAGGAATCGAAAACATGAACAGACCAATCACAAACACTGAAATTGAAACTGTGATTAAAACTCTTCCAACAAACAAAAGCCCAGGACCAGATGGCTTCACAGGAGAATTCTATCCAACATTTAGAGAAGAGCTAACACCTATCCTTCGTAAACTCTTCCAAAATATAGCAGAGGGAGGAGCACTCCCAAACTAATTCTACGAGGCCACCATCACCCTGATACCAAAACCAGACAAAGATGTCACAAACAAAGAAAATTACAGGCCAATATCAATGATAAACATAGACGCAAAAATCCTTGACAAAATACTAGCAAACAAAATCCAGCAGCACATTAAAAGTATCATACACCATGATCAAGTGGGGTTTATCCCAGGAATGCAAGGTTTCTTCTATATAGGCAACTCAATCAATGTGATACACCATATTAACAAACTGAAGAATAAAAACCATATGATAATCTCAATAGATACAGAGAAAGCTTTTGACAAAATTCAACACCCATTTATGATAAAACTCTCCCAAAAGTGGACATACAGGGAACCTACCTCAACATAATAAAAGCCGTATATGACAAACCTACAGTCAACATTGTTCTCAATGGGGAAAAACTGAAAGCATTTCCTCTAAGATCAGGAAAAAAGCAAGGGTGCCCACTCTCCCCATTATTACTGAACAGAGTTTTGGAAGTTTTTAACCATGGCAATCAGAGAAGAAAAAGAAATAAAACTAACACAAATTTCAAAGGAAGAAGTAAAACTGTTGCTGTTTGCAGATGACATGATACTATACATAGAAAATCCTAAAGATGTCACCAGAAAACTACAGAACTAATCAATGAATTTGATAAAGTAGCAGGATACAAAATTAATGCACAGAAATCTCTTACATTCCTATACACTAACAATGAAAAATCAGAAAAGGAAATCAAGGAAACACTCCCATTTACCATTGCAACGAAAAGAATTAAATACCTAAGAATAAACTTACCTAAGGAGGCTAAAACCTGTGCTTAGAAAACTGTAGCACATTCATGAAAGAAATCAAAGACAATACAAACAGATGGAAAGATATATCATCTTCTTGGATTGGAAGAATCAATATTGTGAAAATGACCGTACTACCCAAAGCAATCTACAGATTCAATGCAATCCCTATAAAATTGCCAATGACATTTTTCCAAGAACTAGAGCAAAAATTTTTTAAATTTCTGTGGAAACACAAAAGACCCCAAATAGCCAAAGCAATCTTGAGAAAGAAATACGGAGCTGGAGCAATAAGGCTCCCTGACTTCAGATTATACTACAAAGCTACAGTAATCAAGACAGTATTGTACTGTTACAAAAACAGAAAGATGGATCAATGGAACAGGATAGAAAGCCCAGAGATAAACCCACATGTGTGGTTGCCTTATCTTTGACAAAGGAGGCAAGAATATACAAAGGAGAAAGACAGCCTCTTCAATAAGTGGAGTTGGGAAAACTGGACAGCTACATGTAAAAGAATGAAATTAGAACACTCCCTAACACCATACACAAAAATAAACTCCAAATGGATTAAAGACCTAAATATAAGACCAGACACTATAAAACTCTTAGAGGAAAACATAGGCAGAACACTCTTTGACATAAATCACAGAAAGATCTTTTTGACCCACCTCCTAGAGTAATAGAAATAAAAACAAAAATAAACTAATGGGACCTAATGAAACTTAAAAGCTTTTGCACAGCTAAGGAAACCATAAACAAGATGAAAAAGACAACCCTCAGAATGGGAGAAAATATTTGCAAATGGAGCAACTGACAAAATATACAAGCTGCTCATGCAGCTCAATATTAAAAAAACAAACAACCCAATCCAAAAATGGGCAGAAGGCCTAAATAGACAGTTCTCCAAAGAAGACAGACAGATTGCCAACAAACACATGAAAAGATGCTCAGCATCACTAATCATTAGAGAAATGCAAATCAAAACTATAATGAGGTATCACCTCACACCAGTCAGAATGGTCATCATCAAAAAATCTAGAAACCTTAAATTCTGGAGAGGGCGTGGAGAAAAGGGAACCCTCTTGCACTGTTGGTGGGAATGTAAATTAATACAGCCAGTATGGAGAACAGTATGGAGGTTCCTTAAAAAACTACAAATAGAACTACCATATGAGCAGCACTCTCACTACTAGGCATATACCCTGAGAAAACCATAATTCAAAAAGAGTCATGTACCACAATGTTCATTGCAGCACTATTTACAATAGCCAGGACATGGAAGCAACCTAAGTGTCCATCGACAGATGAATGGATAAAGAAGATGTGGCCCACTTATACAATGGAATATTAGCCATAAAAAGGAATGAAATTGAATTATTTTTAATGAGGTGCATGGACCTAGAGTCTTTCATACAGAGTGAAGTAAATCAGAAAGAAGAAAATACCATATGGTAACGCACATATATGGAATCTTAAAAATTGGTACTCATGAACCTAGTGGCAGGGCAGGAATAATGATGCAGACATAGAGAATGGACTTGAGGACACAGGGTGGTAAGGGGAAACTGGGACAAAATGAGAGAATAGCATTGACATATATATACTACCAAGTGGAAAATGGATGACTAGTGGGAAATTGCTGCATAGCACAGGGAGATCAGCCCAATGTTTTGTGACAACCTAGAGGGGTGGGATAGAGAGGATGGGAGGAAGGCTCAAGAAGGAGGGGGTATAGAGATATATGTATACTTATAGCTTATTCACTTTGTTGTACAATAGAAACTAACAGAACATTGTAAAGCAATTATACTCCAATAAAAATATAAAAATACATAAATTAAAAAAAAAAAAGAAAAATGTCCACATTGTAACTCTTGAATAGTCACCAATAGCAATTCCATAACCTTCCTGAAATACATTCCAGTGCTATGAGGGAATTCTTCTTAATCTGGAGCCTTAACCTAGACTCTCCTTGCACTGTCTTCAATTTAAAAAAATTTTCTACTCACTGTTTTCTCATACCATTCTTTTCCAAGACAAAAGTCAGTTATTGTTTCATATTTTCTTCTTTTATCTTTGCAATTTCAATTCTACTTTCACTCAAGTATATCTTCTGTTACTTATATATTTAGTAATATATTAGTTGTATATTAATTATTATTACTATTACTTTATATGAAGAACTATAACATTCTTACAAGCACTCTTTATATTTATAACTTTTGCTTTTCATACATGTACGTACATTTGTCAACTTTTATATTTAAATTTAATTTGTCAACTTTTAAATTTAAAATCTAAAATGTTTCTTCTTTCTGCTTCTCTTTTTTCCACAGCTCTTTGCTCACGCCTTTAACTGTAAATAAATTCACATTCTGTTTACATTTCTACTTTCCCACCACTCTCAGAAATCAAGGATGAGAATTTCTTATCAGTGTTTTGGTTCAGAGTGCCTCTCAGAGCCCAGCACAGAGGACTCAACAACTATTTGGTTCAGTGGGTGAATGGCTGTAAGACTAAATGTAGTGCTTTCGTGTAAGGCAGCACTTAGTTGCTAGACAGAAAATGCCAACTTCTATATCTGACCCATATTTAGCTTTATATTAAATAATTAGTCTGTAGCTGGACTTGAAGTATATATATCCTTATATATATCATGCTTTCAGTTAAAAGTAGGATGTTAATTTTCTTTTTTCTGTTTTGGGGGAGGTTCGCCAGGCATCATGGGGATCTTATTTCCCCGACCAGGGATGGAAACTGTGCCCCCTGCAGTGGACAGCCAGGGGAGTCCCTGATTTTCTTATTACAATAAAATAGAAAATCTTGCTCTTATGTTTATATAAATCTTTCTAAAATGTACTATGGAATTCACATAAACAGAGAACAAATCTATTTTGTAACCATTATTTCATTAGTGACTAACAGTGCTTTAAACAGAGTAGATGTTCCATAAGTACTTGTTGAATGATTTAATATATTGATTAATGAATGCTTTAAAAAGGTGATAGTCTATACCTTTCCTATAGATGTACTAATAGACGGAATGAATAGAACTATAGATAATAATAGGCAAAAAATAACTAAGAATGTATTTTAAAATTTTTGTTCTTAAAAATAATAATGAAGATAATAGTTACTACTTTTTGATCATTCATTATGGACCAAGTTCAGTAATAAGAATTTTATATGGATTGTATATGTAGCCCCAAAACAAGCCTCTAGGGTAGGGAATCTTTACTTTCTACATAAGGAATATGAAACACAGAGACTAAGTTGCCTCATAACTGGTCTTGTCTGTTAGTATTTAAATCCACATAATTTGACTCCACTGACCATAATCTTTATCCTTATGCTTTGTTAATTCTCCAGGAATAAAATGCACTTAATATTTCAAGTAAAGGCTAATGTACTATTCAACTTTATTTTTCCACAAAGAATCAATCAGAGTTCCACTTCAGCTCACAGATACACTATATAATTTTAAATTATTGAAAAACATTAATACATATAACAGGTACATATTATAAGAGGATTTGACTATAATAGAGTATTAATTCAATCAGTGGCATTTAATATTTCCTCCAAAAATGCTACTTTGTGAGAGTTACATTATTTCTGAAAAATATGCTGCTATATTGATTGCATAAATCTATCGTGGACTATCGACGGATCGTGGTTTGAATTTACAACAAGAACATTAAATTTATCACTTGTCCTAAGTGTTTCATTTAATGCTTACTTAGATTCTTTCATTTTTGGATGTATACTTATATATTTGACTGTCTTTCTTTTCTTCTGTTTTATGTGTGTGTGTTTATTTATTGTAGAAGACTATAGGATTGATTTTTTGTGAATGCAAAATCAGTAAACTTTAGCTTGAACCTGTTTATGATTTTAGGAAATACATGCCTTCCTTTAAATTTGGGGAAGAAAGCATGCTCCCTATTACCTCGGAAAAGTATACAGAACCAAATATTTGTGGGAAAAGGTACAATTTAGGAATGTTTCTTAAAATGCACTGAAATCATAGCAGAGGAAAGTAATGAATATGGTCTCCACATTCTCAGTGGGTTGCTTGTAAATTTTAATGACATGCGCGATGTACTGAAATATTCCATGATCGACTTGCCACATTTACTGCAGCATTAATATAAGGAGCTCCTGGAATGGTTCACGTTCTTGCTTACTGATGAATGGAATTGTTTGTGTCTCAACTGGGACTGTAATTGGCACTCACCGTCCTCTCAGCTTTTCAGAATATTGACATTTCTTTTCAGAAAATTCTTAAGCATGGGAGGAACTAAATGAGGGCCAGAGGATCTTTTGAATAGGTGAGATAACATGTCAACTACCAACTCATTCACATTCTCAAGGGTTATTTTAATAGAAACTATTACCTTTTGCACAACAGAATTTTAGAAGTTAGAACAATGTCATTATATATTGTTTCTTGTTTCACCTGTAGTGGTTACAGTCAATTTTCAGCATTTTTCTAAAGCAATGCTTTCTGCCTAGAAATCTATCTGCTAGTAAACTACATTTACAAGTCATATAAATGAAATAATTACATAGGATTTTATTCTAACTGAAATTTCTTAGATATTCAAGTTTTCTTGGAAATAAATGATTTTTTTCTCCTAAAAACAAATTCTAACAGCACATAATAATACCAAAATTATTTATTGAATATTTAGGTGTCAGGCACGATGCTAAGCACTTTAGACATATCACCTCTTAATTCTAATATTTATTTCCTATTACTATCCTCATTTTACTGATAAAGAGACTGAGACTCAGGAAAAACTAAAAAATATTTTCAACAACCCATTTCTTTTTTATTTTTAACAGATCATTTTATTAAATTTAAAAAAAATTAACGTCTTTATTAGAGTATAATTGCTTTACATTGTTGTGTTAGTTTGTGCTGCACAACAAAGTGAATAAGCTACACATATACTTATATCCCCATATCCGCCCCCTCTTGCGTCTGCCTCCCACCCTCCCTCTCCCACCTCTCTAGGTGGTCACAAAGAACCAAGCTCATCTCCCCGTGCGATGAAGCTGCTTCCCACTAGCATCTATTTTACATTTGGTAGTCTATATATGTGAATGCCACTCTCTCACTTCGTCCCAGCTTACCCTTCCCCCTCCTCGTGTCCTTAAGTCCATTCTCTGCATCTGCGTCTTTATTCCTGTCCTGCCCCTAGGTTCTTCAGAACCTAGTTTTTTTAGATACCACATATATGTGTTAGCATACGGTATTTGTCTTACTCTTTCTAACTTACTTCACTCTGTATGACAGACTCTAGGTCCATCCACCTCACTACAAATAACTCAATTTCGTATCTTTTTATGGCTGAGTAATATTGCATTGTATATATGTGCCACATCTTCTTTATCCATTCATCTGTCTATAGACACTTAGGTTGCTTCCGTGTCCTGGCTATTGTAAATAAAGCTGCAATGAACATTGTGGTACATGACTCTTTTTGAATTATGGTTTTCTCAGGGTATATGCCCAGTAGTGGGATTGCTGGGTCACATGGTAGCTCTATTTTTAGTTTTTTAAGGAACCTCCATACTCTTCTCCATAGTGGCTGTATCAATTTACATTCCCACCAACAGTGCAAGAGGGTTCCCTTTTCTCCACACCCTCTCCAACATTTATTGTTTCTAGATTTTTTTGATGACGGCCATTCTGACTGGTGTGGGGTGATATCTCATTGGAGTTTTGATTTGCATTTCTCTAATGATTAGTGGTGTTGAGAAACCTTTCATGTGTATGTTGGCAATCTGTATATCTTCTTTGAAGAAATGTCTATTTAGGTCTTCTGCCCATTTTTGGGTTGGGTTTTTGTTTGTTTGTTTGTTTGTTTGATATTGAGCTGCATTAGCTGTTTGTATATTTTGGAGACTAATCCTTTTTCAGTTGCTTCATTGGCAAATATTTTCTCCCATTCTGAGGGTTGTCTTTTCATCTTGTTTATGGTTTCCTTTGCTGTGTCAAAGATTTTAAGTTTCATCAGGTCCCATTTGTTTATTTTTGTTTTTATTTCCATTTCTCTAGGAGGTGTGTCAAAAAGAATCTGGGTGTGATTTATGTCATAGAGTTCAACAACCCATTATAAAAAGGGATTGGGCAGGTTTGAATCTATGTCACTTTGGCTCAATTATATCATCTTCCAACCTGCATCCTGCTTTATAAATGACAGCGTATTTCCCCCATGTTAGTGTTGGTCAGCTGAGAGGAAATACATTTCAAAAAGTAATTTTTAAAGTTTTAAAAATATATGCTGGCCCAGAGGATTTTTAGGGCAGTGAAAATAGTCTGTATTATATGATAATCGTGGATGGATGTCATCATATGTTTGTCCAAACCTATAGAATGTACAACACCAAGAGTGAACACTAGGGTAAACTATGGACTTGGGATGATTATGATGTGTCAATGTAGGTTCATTCTTGGCAAAAGAAAAAAAAGTACCATTCTCGTGAGTGATGTTGGTAATGGGGGAAGATATGCATGTGTGAGGGGACGGAGTATATGGGAAATCTCTGTACCTTCGTCTCAATTTTGTTGTAAACTTAAAACTACTACCCCCAAAATCTTAAATGTATTTCCTGCAGTGTTGCCTCTTATATGTCAAGTATATTTCCATTAAAAAATTTCATTTTGCTTTGCATCCTTCTGCATACAAAATTGAATACCCATGCAGTGGTTCCTAGTATTCCATTTTAATCCTTTAATTACTGTAAGATCACTAATTACATCCTTTCTTTCACTCCTCAATTCTATTATTTTGTGTCTTCTCTCTTTTATCCTCACTAATAAAGTTTTGACGATTGTGTTGATCTGTTCCCAAAAAATCATCTCTTCCTGAAGAATTCAGCTTTTATCATTATAAAATCTTCATCTTTGTCTCCTGTAACTTTTTTTGTCTCAGAATATTTTGTCTGATATTAATGTAGCCATTCTAGCTCTCTTATGTTTACTGTTTGTATGGTGTATTTTTCTGTACTTTTACTTTTAATCTATTTATACCTTTGAATCTAAAGCTTTCTTCTTACAAACTATGTAGAGCATGACTTTGTTTTATTTTTAATTGAATTAAAAATCTCTAATTTTTTTTGCTGTTGTTGTTGTTTTTTTTTTTTTTGGCTGTGCCACGCAGCTCCTGGGATCTTAGTTCTCTGACCAGGGATTGAACCTGTGCCCCCTGCATGGAAGCACAGAGTCTTAACCACTGGAGTGCCAGGGAAATCCCTGTGTTTGTATTTTTAAAATCAATTTATGTTTAATGCAATTATTGTTATGGTTGGACTTACAGTTCACATTTTATTATTTGTTTTTGTTTCACTTTTTCCCTCTGTACCTGCATTATTGTGTTCTTTTGTGTTAAATACATATTGTATAGTTCACTATCTTTGTTCATTTTCTGAGTTATTTTCTTAGTAGTTACACTAGGTATTACAATATATATCTTAATTTATAATAATTTCTTCAGATTAATACTATTTAATTTCAACAAATATAGGAATTTTTTTCCAATGGAGCTTCATTGCCCACCTTCTTGTTATTATTTGTCAGATTATATATATATTACATCTTTATATTATATAAGTTCAATAGTACAGTTTTATAATTATTCTTGTATGTAATTTTCTTATAAATTCGTTAAGAAAAGAAGAGAGAAAATATGTATTTCCAGTATCTTTTATATTTACCTATCTAATTACTTTTTCTAGTGCTATTTATTTTTGTGTGTATGGATAAGCATTACTGCCTGGTGACATTTCCTCTCAGCATGAAGGACTTGTACATATCTTTTTAAAACATATCTACTAGCAATGCATTCTATCATATTTTATTTATCTGGGAATATCTTTATTTCACCGTCAATTTTTTTTTTTTTTCCTGTATGCGGGCCTCTCACTGTTATGGCCTCTCCTGTTGCAGAGCACAGGCTCCGGACACGCAGGCTCAGCAACCATGGCTCACGGGCCCAGCCGCTCCGCAGCATGTGGGATCTTCCTGGACCGGGGCACGAACCCGTGTCCCCTGCATCAGCAGGTGGACTCTCAACCACTGCGCCACCAGGGAAGCCCCAATTTTTTTAATAGATGTTTATTGGAATATAATTGCTTCACAATACTATGTTAGTTTCTGTTGTACACCAAAGTGAATCAGCAATATGCATACATATGTCCCTATATCCCCTCCCTCTTGAGCCACCCTTCCATCCTCCCTATCCCACCCCTCTAGGTCATCACAAAACACCAAGCTGATCTCCCTGTGCTATGCTGGTGCTTCCCACTAGCTAACTATTTTACATTCTGTAGTGTATATATGTTGATGCTACTCTCACTTCTCCTCAGCTTTCCTCTCCCACCCTGTGTCTTCAAGTCCATTCTCTATGCTCTATGTCTACATCTTTATTCCTGCCCTGCAACTAGGTTCATCAGTACCATTTTCTCTTTTTTGGATTCCATATATATGTATTAGCATACCATATTTGTTTTTCTCTTTCTGAGTTACTTCACTCTATATGACAGACTCTAGGTCCATCCACCTCACTACAAATGACTCAATTTCATTTCTTTATATGGCTGAGTAATATTCCATTGTACATATGTGCTACATCTTCTTTATCCATTCATCTGTCGATGAACATTTAGGTTGCTTCCACATCCTGGCTATTGTAAATAGTGCTGCAATGAACATTGTGGTACATGTCTCTTTTTGAATTATGGTTTTCTCAGCATATATGCTCAGTAGTGGGATTGCTGGGTTATATGGTAGCTCTATTTTTAGTTTTTTAAGGAACCTCCATACTGTTCTCCATAGTGGCTATATCAATTTACATTCCCACCAACAGTATAAGAGGGTTCTTTTTCTCCACACCCTCTCCAGCACTTACGGTTTCTAGATTTTTTGATGACAGCCATTCTGACCGGTGTGAGGTGATGCCTCATTGTAGTTTTTATTTGCATTTCTCTAATGATTAGTGATGCTGAGCATCTTTTCATGTGTTGGTTGGCAATCTGTATGTCTTCTTTGGAAAACTGTCTATCTAGGTCTTCTGTCCATTTTTGGATTAGGTTGTTTGTTTTTTTTATATTGGGCTCCATGAGCTGTTTGCATATTTTGGAGATTAATCCTTTGTCCGTTGTTTCATTGGCAAATATTTTCTCGCATTCTGATGGTTGTCTTTTCATCTTGTTTATGGTTTCCTTTGCTGTGCAGAAGCTTTTAAGTTTAATTAAGTCCCATTTGTTTATTTTTGTTTTCATTTCCATTTCTCTAGGAGGTGGGTCAAAAAAGATCTTGCTGTGGTTTATGTCAAAGAATGTTTTTCTCTAATAGGTTTATAGTGTCTGGTCTTACATTTAGGTCTTTAATCCATTTGGAATGTATTTTTGTGTTTGGTGTAAGACAGTGTTCTAGTTTCATTCTTTTACATGTAGCTGTCCAGTTTTCCCAGCACAACTTATTGAAGAGGCTGTCTTTTCTCCATGGTATCTTCTTGCCTCCTTTGTCATAAATTAGGTGACCATATGTGCATGGGTTTATCACTGGGCATTCTCTCCTGTACCATTGATCTATATTTCTGTTTTTGTGCCAGTACCATACTATCTTGATTACTGTCGTTTTGTAGTATAGTTTGAAGTTGTGGAGCCTGATTCCTCCAGCTCCATTTTTCTTTCTCAAGATTGATTTGGCTATTCGGGGTCTTTTGTGTTTCCATACAAATTGTGAATTTTTTGGTTCTAGTTCTGTGAAAAATGCCATTGGTATTTTGATAGGGGTTGCATTGAATCTGTAGATTGCTTTGGGTAGTATAGTCATTTTCACAATATTAATTCTTCCAGTCCAAGAACATGGTGTATTTCTCCATCTATTTATTTCATCTTTGATTTCCTTCATCAGTGTTTTATAGTTTTCTGAGTACAAGTCTTTTGCCTCCTTATGTAGGTTTACTCCTAGGTATTTTATTATTTTTGTTACGATGGTAAATGGGATTGTTTCCTTAATTTCTCTTTCTGATTGTTCATTGTTGGTGTATAGGAATGCAAGAGATTTCTGTGCATTAACTTGGTACCTACAACTTTACCAAATTCATTGATTAGTTCTAGTAGTTTTCTGGTGGCATCTTTAGGATTTTCTGTGTATAGTATCATGTCATCTGCAAACAGTGACAGTTTTACTTCTTCTTTTCCAATTTGTGTTACTTTTATTTCTTTTTCTTCTCTGATTGCCATGGCTAGGACTTCCAAAACTATGTTGAATAATAGTGGTGAGAGTGGGCAACCTTGTCTTCTTCCTGATCTTAGTGGAAATGTTTTCATTTTTTTCACCATTGAGTGTGACGTTTGCTGTGGTTTTGTCATATATGGCTTTTATAATATTGAGGTAGATTCCCTGTATGCCCATTTTCTGGAGAGTTTTTAACATAAATCGCTGTTGAATTTTGTCAAAAGCTTTTTCTTCATCTATTGAGATGATCATATGGTTTTTACTCCTTAGTTTGTTAATATGGTGTATCACATTGATTGATTGTGTATTGAAGTATCCTTGCATCCCTGGTATAAATCCCACTTCATCATGGTGTATGATCCTTTTAATATGTTGTTGGATTCTATTTGCTAGTATTCTGTTCAGGATTTTTGCATTTATGTTCATCAGTGATATTGGTCTATAATTTTCTTTTTTTGTGATATCTTTGTCTGGTTTTGGTATCAGGGTGATGGTGGCTTTGTAGAATGAATTTGGGATTGTTTCTCCCTCTGCTGTATTTTGGAAGATTTTGAGAAGGATCAGTGTTACCTCTTCTCTAAATGTTTGAGAATTCTCCTGTGAAGCTCTCTGGTCCTGGACTTTTGTTTGTTGGAAGATTTTTAATTACGGTTTCAGTTTCATTACTTGTGATAGGTCTGTTTATATTTTCTAATTCTTCCTGGTTCAGTCTTGGAAAATTGTACCTTTCGAAGAATTTTTCCATTTCTTTGTGGCTGTCCATTTTATTGGCATATATTTGTTTGTAGTAGTCTCTTATAATCCTTTGTATTTTTGTGGTGTCAATTGTGATTTCTCCTTTGTCATTTCTAATTTTATTGATTTGCGTCCTCTCCCTTTTATTCTTGATGAGTCTGGCTAAGGGTTTGTCAATTTTGTTTATCTTCTCAAAGAACCATATTTTACTTTTATTGATCTTTGCTATTGTGCTCTTTGTTTCTATTTCATTTATTTCTGCTCTGATTTTTATGATTTCTTTCCTTCTACTGACTTTGGGTTTTCTGTGTTCTCTCTCTAGTTGTTTTAAGTGTAGGGTTAGATTGTTTATTTGAGATTTTTCTTGTTTCTTGAGATGTGATTGAATTGCTATAGACTTCCCTCTTAGAACTGCTTTTGCTGAGTTCCACTGGTTTTGGGTCGCCGTGTTTTCATTGTCATTTGTTTCTAGGTATTTTTTGATTTCCTCTTTGATTTCTTCAGTGATCTCTTGGTTAGTTAGTAGTGCACTGTTCAGCCTCAATGTATTTGTGTTTTTTTACAGTTTTTTTCTGTAATTGATTTACAATCTCATAGCATTGTGATCAGAAAAGATGTTTGATATGATTTCAATTTTCTTAAATTTTCTGAGGCTCGATTTGTGACCCAAGATGTGATCTATCCTGTAGATAGATCTGTGTGCACTTGAGAAGAAAATGTATTCTGCCACTTTTGGCTGGAAAGTGGTGTTCCTGGTCTATTGTGTCACTTAAATCTTGTGTTTCCTTATTTATTTTCTTTTTCGATGATCTGTCCGTTAGTGTAAATGGGGTGTTAAAGTCCCCTACTATTATTGTGTTACTGTCGATTTCTCCTTTCATGGTTGTTAGCATTTGCCTTATGTATTGAGCTGCTCCTATGTTGAGTGCATAAACATTTATAATTGTTATATCTTCTTCTTGGATTGATCCCTTGATCATTATGTAGTGTCACTCCTTATCTCTTGTAACAGTCTTTATTTTAAAGTCTATTTTATCTGATATGAGTATTGCTACTCCAGCTTTCTTTTGATTTCCGTTTTCATGGAATATCTTTTTCCATCTCTTCACTTTTGGTCTGTATGTATCTCTAGGTCTGAAGTGGGTCTCTTGTAGACAGCATATATGTGGGTCTTATATGTGTATTCATTCAGCCAGTCTGTGTCTTTTGGTTGGGGCATTTAATCCATTTACATTCACGGTTATTATTGATATGTATGTTCCTATTACCATTTTCTTAGTTGTTTTCAGTTTGTTTTTGTAGGTCTTTTCCTTCTCTTGTGTTTCCTGCCTAGGGAAGTTTCTTTAGCATTTGTTGTAAAGCTGGTTTGGTGGTGCTGAATTCTCTTAGCTTTTGCTTGTCTGTAAAGCTTTTGATTTCGCCATAGAATATGGATGAGATCCTTGCTGTGTAGAGTAATCTTGGTTGTAGGTTTTTCCCTTTCATCACTTTAAGTATATCCTGCCACTCCTTTCTTGCCTGCAGATTATGGGGAGTCCTTTGTATTTTATTTTTTTGTTTTTCCCTTGCTGCTTTTAATATTTTTTCTTTGAATTAAATTTTTGTTACTTTGATTAATATGTGTCTTGGTGTGTTTTTCCTAGGGTTTATCCTGTATGGGACTGTCTGTGCTTCCTGGACTTGGGTGACTATTTCCTTTCCCACGTTAGGGAAATTTTCAACTATAATCTCTTCAAATATTTTCTCAGACCCTTTCTTTTTCTCTTATTCTTCTGGGACCCCTATAATTCGAATTTTGGTGCTTTTAGTGTTGTCCCAGTGGTCTCTGAGATTGTTTTCAGTTCTTTAAATTCTTTTTTCTTTATTCTACTCCTTGGCAGTAATTTCCACCATTTTGTCTTCCAGCACACTTATTTGTTCTTCTGCCTCAGTTATTCTGTTATTGATTCCTTCTAGTGTATTTTTCATTGCAGTTATTGTATTGTTCATCTCTGTTTTTTGTTCTTTAGTTCTTCTAGATCCTTGTTAAACATTTCTTGTATTTTCTCAGTCCATGCCTTCATTCTATTTCTGAGATTCTGGATCATATTTACTATCATTACTCTGAATTCTTTTTTAGGTAGATTACCTATTTCCTCTTCATTTATTTGGTCTTGTAGGTTTTTACCTTGCTCCTTCATCTGTGACATATTTTTTGCCATCTCATTTTTTTTTTTCTAATGAGTAGGATTATATTCCTGTCTTACTGGTTGTTTAGCCTGATGCTTCCAACACTGGAGTTTGTAGGCTGTTGGGTAGAGCTGGGTCTTGGTGCTGTGATGAGGACCTCCGTGAGACCTCACTCTGATGCATATTCCCTGGGGTCTCAGGTTGTCTGTTAGTCCAGTGGTTCAGACTCAGAGCTCCCACTGCAGGAGCTTCAGTCGGACCCCTGGCTCATGAACCAAGATCCTGCAAGCCATGTGGGATGGCAAAAAAAAAAAAAAAAAAAAAGAGAGAGAACAATAACAAAGTAAAAAATAAAATTAAACCAGGAAACTAACAGATATGTTGTACCAGAAGGTACAACAGTACCACAGTAGTATAAAAGAGGAGAAGGTAAAAGAAAAAAAAGAGGAGGGGGGGAAGGTCTTTACTGTGGAGGGCAGGGCCTATGCTTAGAACCCACAGGGATGGAAAATGCCCTGGGGGCTGTTGGGGCTGGGGCTTAGGTTCAATAGAACAGAAGGGGTCCAGGTGTGTCCCCTCCCCCTGGTCTCAGGGAGAAGGGGAACTTACCTGGGAGCCCAGCAGGTTTCCTGGGCTGAGTGGGTGAGGCAAACGCCCTCCTCTCTTCCAGGAGGGTCCCTCTCCTGCCTCTCTTGTTCTCCCCTGGGTCTCCCTCCTATGCCCCCAGGACCAATGTGTCCAGGTGGAGGGGGAGACTTTGGAGGGTAGGGGACTGTCCTGGGAGCTCAGCAGTCTCCCAGGGCCTGAGTGGGTGGGACAATCACCCTCTGCCCCTCTCCAGCTCCTCCCTGAGGGCCCGTCCCACCTGCCTCTCCTGATCTACCCGGCCTCAGGGGTGCCAATCCTGTCCGGTCTCCTCTTCTCCTCCCTCCACATTACCCCCACATCTTACTGGTTTGCTTGGGGGTTCCTCCCATCTCCTTGGGCATCAGGATCTCCCATGAGCAGCCAGCAGTGCCTTAGTTGTGGGGAGACGCTCTAACTCAGCATCTTCTCACACCGCCATCTTGACTCCGCCCCACCCACCTTCTTTTTTTTTTTTTTTTTTTTGCGGTATGTGGGCCTCTCACTGTTGTGGCCTCTCCTGTTGTGGAGCACAGGCTCTGGACATGCAGGCTCAGCAGCCATGGTTCACGGGCCTAGCCGCTCCATGGCATGTGGGATCTTCCCGGACCGGGGCACAAACCCACGTCCCCTGCATCGGCAGGCGGACTCTCAACCACTGCGCCACTAGGGAAGTCCCCTCACCTTCATTTTTGCCAAATATAGAATTCTTGGTTGGTCAATATATTTTTCTTTCATCACTTTGAATATATCAGTCCATTATCTCGTGGCTTTAATTATTTCTGTTGAGAAGGCTGCTATTAATTTTTTGTTGGTTTCCCTCTCATTTCTCATCTACTTCTTTCAAGATAACATGTTTGTTTTCACCTTCAAATGTTTGACTATAATGTGTTTGTGTGTAGCTCCATTTTTTTTTATCCTATGTATTATAGTTCTACCATTGAAATAAAACAAAGATAATATATATATCTATAATAATAATATAGTAATAAGATTATATAATATGTACATATAATCTACATATTTAAATACAGTAATTATCTACATTTATACAATGAAATATTACTGAGTAATAAATACTGAACTACTGATACACAGCTGTGGCTGGGAAAGAGCTCCTGCAAAGATGGCTACAGTCAGAATTGGAGGACCAGAACCCAGTACTGTGATTCTAGATGGTCTAGATTTCAGATGCCACCAGTCAGTAAAGTGATGGAACTGATGCCTTGCCACACTGGATTGGCCCTACACCTTTTGGAAGTGTCTGGGTAAGAAAATGATCTTTTGCCAAAGAGGATTGATTTCTGAAACTTGCTTTCTCCAGCGCAAGAAGTTATGCTAGTATCTGAAGCAGATATTGAAGCTGAAGACTTCAACTTACTCAAAGTCCTTTGGACATAGCTGATTTCAAATCACTCCCAGCCACACCCATAAAATACAAACTTTTTCCAAGTGTTTATCCTTTTTCCAGAGATGACTAGTTGACAGATACAGATTTCAGGATGTAACGTAGGAATGATTTGGGACTAGGAGAAGGAGTTGGCATATTGCACTTTGAAATTGCAATATGTTAATCACAATGTGAATAGGAAATGCATAGTCTTGAAGAAAAATATAAAGCAAGATGAAACGACTGCTACATAGAGATAAGTTAAAGTTCTGTTTAAAGAGAAATAACTAGGGCTTCCCTGGTGGCGCAGTGGTTGGGAGTCCGCCTGCCGATGCGGGGGACACGGGTTCATGCCCCGGTCTGGGAGGATCCCACGTGCCGTGGAGTGGCTGGGCCCGTGAGCCATGGCCTCTGAGCCTGCGCGTCCGGAGCCTGTGCTCCACAGCGGGAGAGGCCACAACGGTGAGTGGCCCGCGTACCGCAAAAAAAAAAAGAGAAATAACTACATCTCTTGTGAGGTAAGGGGAAAGGCTTCAAGGAAGCCTTAGCATTTGAATTAGTTTAGAGGATTGAGTTGACTAAATTCGATTGGAACAAAGCAGCACTATAAAGGTACAGAGCTTTGATGTATACACACTGTTGTAATTAGACAGAGAAAAAGTAATGGTTATAATAGAAGCTGGAGAATCAAGTTTACTGAAAACCTTGAAGGCTAGCCCGAGGAGGTTGGAGGTAGACAATGCAAAGTCTTTTCTATTTATTTAATTTTTAAGGGGCTATAGGGAGAGTGATATTGTTTGAATTATATTTTGGGATAATAATTCTTGAGGTAAAGTGATATATTGAAGGAGATTAGAAGCTCATATATGTAAGGGTTTGAAAAAAAAATAATGATTGTAATGTATTATCTGTTTTCAACCCAACATAATTACCACTACTTGAAGTATACTCTGCATTTACCAGAACATCTTTTATATATGGTTCCAGATTATTGTGGATGAGAGGACCCTGAATACGATTTGAAAGGCAGAGAAAGCTATTTTTCTCAAGAAAGAGTTGCAGCCAGAGGAATGGGAAGATGTGAAATTCACAAAAGGAAGCTCTTGATGACAACTCACTTCTCTGTTACAGAATGAGACAGTTGATGTGAGCTTTTCAGAGATTCTTGACAGTGTGGCAGCTTCCTTCCAAGCTTTTGAGAATCACTTTCATGCTTTAGGCTAAGATCAACAGTGTTCTTCCCTAACCTTTGGTAGCAGCAATCTTACCTTTGGCATTGGCTTCCTGCATCTTCATTCCACAAACATCTCCAAATAATCATGAAAGGCCCTAGTAATGCACTAAGGCTTTGTACTCAGAATACATTTAGTTGCTCCTGTTTTCTTGACTTAATGATGATTGATGCAGTTTTGGTGCACTAAGTCTCAGGTAACAGTATCTAAAAGATGGGTATCTGGAATCTGTTCTCTAATCTTATCAGATTTGAATTTGGTGATAAACCTTATTGCCAGCGGAAAATGGAAAATGAAACACTAATAGTCTTTAGTATACAGTTGTGAAAAATTTATTAAATAATCACAGGTAATCAAATGCCTAAATAAGGCAGACTTTGGGAGATAAGTAGCAATAGCAATACGATATAATGGAGAAAACAAAGAGTGCAAGGACTGTGGAGTGGACTGGCATCTTCTAAATGTACTGGAAAACTTGAAGAAAGAAAATATGTTCACCACTTTAAATATCCAGTTTAAGGTCAGGGCTCTGAAATAATTTCTTATTTATTATAGTCTCAGGGCCAACATTTGTGAAAATCAAATGCCAAGACTGACCTTCCTGTGGATACCTGAGTTATTTTAAAAAGAAATCAATTTATAATTTCATTCGTTGTCTACTGTTAAAGTTAGGACATTGATTTGGAGTTGCTGGGAACAACATTTTCTAGGAATGTTTTCTTTGTTTGAGTCAAGGCTAGTTTACTAATTGGAAGGCCCCAGTCCAAGATATGAAAAGAAAAAAGGAGAAATCAAAGGTAGCCAAATGCATGGGACATGTGAAATTCTCAGTGGCTTCCAACTTCCCATTGAGGACCCTGTGTTTTGTTGCTGATGACTGAGACAAGACGTGCATACTTCATAGAGCTTCTTGAAAATTACAGTAGCTTGCTTTCAAGCCTTTGAGAAGAACATACTTTGATGCTTTAAACTGAACTTTCCAATACATGCTTTCCTAACATTTGGCAGCAGCTTACCTGATCTTTAATTGGCTTTTCACTAACTTCCATTCTACCAGTTCTTACATCAATCATCTAAATCCATATTAAGCCATTTATATTTTGATTGCATAGAATGGTTTCTGTTTTCCTGACCATGTTCGGAATGATACAGTGATTAGGGCCTGAACCAGGGAAATGGTATAAAAGAATACGGATTTTCACTTTATGTAAACTGTATAGTTTGTTTCATTAATGGATTAGAATATTTATAGTATCTGATGAATTACAAGTTAATCATACTTTACTATATTTTCCATTTGAGAAGTGCACTTACAATGTTTAAATTACATATGCAGTTATTTTTTGTATTATTACTTATGAAAGAAAATCCCTGAAGTTTACCAAGAAGAGAATGCTTTCATCCACATAATTGTTAGAGAAGTTATTCTTGTTTATAAATCTGAAGCTTTCTATATTTTGCAAGGAATTAGCACAATCAATGTTAGATTTTCTTTTTCTTTTTAAAACGAAATCAGATCATGGCTTTGAAAGTTATGATGCTTAGGTACAATAGCCAACAAATATTCAAAATAAATATAAAAGAAGGGAGTAAAAACCTCAGGATGAAAAAGCATTCTGAATTAACATACTTCAACCAGATTGCTCACAGGACTCATGAGCAAACTCATTTACAATATTTTTTAGGACTTGTGCTATAAAATAAAATAGAGCAACAAAAATCATAAAATATAGAACAATGTAGGCCGTAGGTGAAAAGTAGAAATTTGGAATTGTCTCATATGAGTTTTAAAAGTCTACTTTGTTATAAAAATTATTTTATTTTAATACTAATACATTTTTTGTTGGTTGGTTTTTGTCAGTATGTCATAGGTTACAGGCAGAATCCTGTTCAGGGCATGAGGCCATTAGTTTGACTAAAGATCATAACCAATAACAAAGAAATTTATTGTACTAAACTTGATATATAAACCAGTAAATCACTAACAATTATTTAGAGGAAAATGATAGATTTTAGAAACAAGCATTTTAACAAGTTCATTAGAAATCCTTCAAAGAACAAGAAATATCAACAGACATGGTCTTATTAATGACCATGACATTATACTCTAATTTAAAATAATTGAATTATTAGGGTCAAGTGAAGACTGTGATTTTGTATGATAAACTGTAATCCATACATCAAAGTCAGTTAGTAACTAAGTCAGTCATAACTCCCTTCAAACAAATGAATATATTGATTCTCATTAAAAGAGTTTAATAGGAAATCAAAGATATCAGATGTAATAAAGCTTAGAGATGATTTACAATTTCTAATGTAATCAGAAACTAACTATTCTAATACATAACTGTGCTACTAAATGTAAGCTGCTTAGAGAGACACATGAGTAATAAACAAATAATATATATTTTTCTGGGTGAAGATGCTAATCACTATCATGTTTAAAAAATTATAAATGAACCTTGAAGATATTAAGCTAATGAAATAAGCTAGTCACAAGAGGGAAATACTGTATGATTCCACTTATATGAGGTACAAATAAATAGTAGTCAAATTCATAGAAAGAGAAAGTAGAGTCATGTGTGCCAGGGACTAGTGGAGGGAGGCATACAGAATTTCAGTTTTGAAAGATGAATAAAGTTCTGAAAATAGAGAGTGGTGATGATTGCCCAAAGTGTCAATTGCACTTAAAAATATTCAGAACAGGAAATTTTATGTTATATATATTTTACCAAAATTTATATTAAGCCAATCAATCTATCAACCTACCAATGAATAAATACCAACTAGAAGACATCATTCCTGCTTTCGAAAAGTGTGTGGTATTTTTGCAACAAGGCAACAGGAGTCCAATAATGAAGAATGATGCAAGTCATGATATAAGACAGCATCTGACATATTGTTAACAAATTGATTTACAACTCAACTCAGCTCTTTCCTATAGGTGCACCAGATTTCAGCTGTGCCACACTCTTAATCTTGACTGACCTTGTTGGATCTGGGGCTTTTGGACACTCAAGTTTGCTCCCAATACTGTGAAAAGGCATGCTGGTTTACTACAGTGTGTTGTATGATTTTATTGATTCTCTGTGCTATCATGGCATGAACAGCCATTCCATGAGAAGAATTGTGTACTAAGTTCTATGAGTTTAAGGAGAGATCACTATGGATTGGAATGAATTTGTGAAACTACATAAACAAAAAGATACTTAAAAGGGATCATAAAATATGAGCATAGTTTTTATATAGTTTTTATTGTATTTGTGCAAACTGTTGGAGAAAAGAGGTGAGAAAGCTTAAGGCATATACAGTAAATCAGTTTGACTTTAGCAAAAATGTTAATATAAAAAACAGTGGAGATAAGTTTGGAGAGTAAGTTTAGGAAAACTTTGGGAGATCCATGAATGACAGGTGAGAGTACATAAAGAGAAGGCATTGGAGATTCAATCTCTGGTTGAATTTTGAGTTACATTTCCTTCACAAATTATCAGATAATGGCCATAAAATCACATTTATCAATTGATGCTACCTCCCCTAGTTTTAACTTGGAACAAAGAATTGAAGGAATATTTTTATTTTTAATGATATTATTACTAAAAATCTAATTGTAGGAATGTAACCAAAATCCAAGAATGGATTTTTTGGAATGCATGTATGTATACAGCTTCAACATGTATAAATTCTTCACAGTTGAAGAAAATATTTGGTCTCTGAGACCTAAATAACTAAAGAAAATTGTGTGTATTTTGAGCTATTACTTTTGAATGTACCACCAGGTCCTCTGCAATAATGTGTGTCTCCATAATAAAGTTACAAATAATGGAGAAAAAAGAAAAAAAAATCTTCGAGCAGAGATCTGATGCAGTATGTGTTTTCCATTAATTAATCAGTTTGTGTGATTTCTTCTGTAATTCTGTTACATTTTGCTGGAATCTCAACTTAATGAAATGGAAAATGATCAAGATGAGATAGTTTCCCTGCTAACCTGATCCAGTGTTTAATCACAATTTGTTAGCAATATATTGCAATTTATAAAATCCCTACCCTCTTCTGAGACCACCCTGATTTGATAATTGGAGGTCCAAATACCTTATTATTGTATGCCATTGAAGTGTCATGATCAGAGTAGTCTCTGAGTTCTACAAGAAATGTTAAGTCTGGAGACATTGTGTATGATTTATGGTGATTGTTTAATTCTCAATTTAACTAGATTCTCTAGGGAACTGAAAAGAAATCAGTCATCAAATCACCCTCAGGCCTCTGAAACAGAAGCAGGAGAATTGTGAGTCCCCTGTAACTGGCAAAGGCCACTTCCTCCCAAGTGAAGATATTTCAAAACTGGTGCTGGCAAAGTAAATATTTCTAAATGTCCTTGAATTTTGTCATGTCAACTACTTCAGTCATGAACCTAAAAAATAAAGTTCATAACATAGGAGGCTTAGGCAACTGGATCACAATAAAATGATCTCTCCCATGGTTATTATCATGATTATTGTCTCTAACCATGATACTGATCATTTGAAAACCTATTCATATCCGTGAAGATATTTCTTTAATATTTTTCTTTTTATGTTTGTTAGCTCTCAAAAGCCTCTCCTTTGTCTTAGAAATATCCTGAGCTCAATCGAGTACAAACCAGGCTGCTAATAATGAATTTAGTCACAATTCATCAAGAGTTTATTGAAGGTGCAATAATAATAGGTGCTGCAGCAAAAAAATTTAAAAAGAACTTACACAGCCCCTGATATTTTGAAATGAATAGTTTTCAAAAGGTAAATATGTACATTGAAAAATGACACAAAACTTTCAAGATACAAGCATGTTTATTTTCAACAATTTTTGAGTCTGTAATTGTTTTACAATGACACTAACTGATCTTGGGACAGTATCAGTTACTCCTCAGACTTACTCATTTAGTCATTCCTAAATCTCAATACCAAATTTGACATGCTTTACTAGGTTTTTCCACATGACCTTTTTTTAATCTCCCATATGGGATTTTCATATTGTACGATTATCTATGTATATTTCTGGCTATGTAAACTGAGTTCCTCAAAGCAGGTACTTACTCTGTTTTACTCATCTTTCAATCTGCAGTGCATAATAAGACACTATTTTTATGTTAAGTATTAATTGAATGTTAAATGAGTGATTGAATAAATGAATGAATCAATGAACTATAGGATATCAGTTCAGGTCAAGCACAGTGTGGAAATTTGGCCTTTGAAAGCAAATGAAATGAAAGCTAAGTCAAAAGCAAAATTATTTTCTCAAGAAATTATTGTGTACTGAGAAAACCCAAGGGAAACACCTAAAAACTCACTAAGAACAGTTATAGTCTTTAATAATATGGCTAGGAATAAAAAAGCAATACATAAAGTCAATAGTTTTTAATGTGTAAACAATAAGCAATTAGAAATCCCATTTATATTAGTAACAAAAATGATGGGACTGAGCAGTCAACATATCAAAAATTGTTCAAGATCTGTTTGAAGGAAATTAATACACTATGAAAAGATCTGATATAGCATTTTAATATATTTTCCAATCATATAATATTTTTGAATAGGATGCCTCAATATTCAAGAAATGACAGTTCTTCTTATATTAATTATGGTAGACATTAACACTGTACACCAAAAATTGTTTGTCATTTTTTTTCTTCTGGGCATGTAGAGTTGATGTTCATGTTACCTTGAAGTGAAATATGGCCGTGTGATTTTCTTTGGCCAATAAAATATGAGAAGTTACATATGTCACTTCCAGGAAGGAGTTTTAAATGCCAGTACATGAGTTAACATGTTTCCATTATGATATTTTTCTACAGGATTTATGGTAGAAAGTTTCAAGATGTAGCTTCTGTTAGCCGGGGTCCCTGAGTAGCTATTATAAGAACTGACAGCCCCTTTCACATTCACTAAATTGCTATGAATTAAAAGTAAGCACAAGAAATACAATTTTAGTATGTTGAGCCAGTGAGAATTGGTGATTATATTGGAAATTTGGATATATATTAAACTGAAACATTAATCTACAACAGAGATCAACAAACTTTTTCTGTGTAGGTCCAGATATTAAATATTTTTGGATAGTACCTAAGTGAATAAATGTGGCTGTGTTCTAATAAAATTTCATTTACAAAGACAGGTGAAAGGCCAGGTTTGGTCTATGGGGTGGAATTTGCTGATGCTTGATCTGAAACTTTAGTATGATTCCGACAAATTCACAACTAGCTTAAGTTGGTTCTGTAGGTCATATGGGGAAAATGTGTAATCATAGTTACAAGAAATCTAAAAAATAAAAGTAATTGTGCAAAACTAGCCTGAACAATTATGAAAATGTATTTGAAATGCCAACATAGATACTGACACATGAATGGATAGACCAACATGTATAAGGGAATATATTACATAGTAAAGGTGTCACTACGTATCAAAGAGGAAAATATAGATTAATTGATAATATTTTAACAACTAAGCAGCTATCTGAGAAATATTTAGATCTATATCTGACTCCTCAAAAAATTTTCTCATGTACTAATATAAAAACCAACCCAAATGCACTAGAAGAAAACATGGGAAAGTATTTTATACAATTAAGATATAGAGGTAGAATTATTTCATATAATATCAAACCCAGAAATCATGAGAGACAATTGATGAATGTAAATTAATTTAAAAACTATAAATTGCATGAACAAAATCAAAAGACAAAGAAAAATTTTGGAAATATACTTGCAAAAATTATGACAGTTCAATTATTATTTACTTAGTGTATAAAATGTTCTTACAAAGAGATAAGAAAAAGATCAACAACACATTAACAAGATGGTATGGGGCATGAAAACAGAAGTTACCATAAAATAAAATAAGAATGGATTTTCAAAACATGAAAAGATGCTCAACTTCATGTTAAGATAAATGAAATAAAAACTACAGGCTTATGAAAGTTTAAACTGCACGTTTTTTTGTGTGGAACAATGTAAATTTCTATGTGGGACAAATAGCTATCAAAATTTAAAACGTACATTCCCTTTAACTAGAGAATTTCATGTTTAGGAATTTATCCTATAGATATTCTGATAGAAACTCAGATATAAGCAAGAGATGCTTTGTGTTTATTACAGAGCAAGACTGAAAACACCTACATGATTACAATAGAATACCACTCCTAGACATTATTCTGCATGTATTAAAGGGGCCTCTATGAACCTACTAGAAGAATAAGTGTCTTAAGTACTGGTATGGAATTGTCTGTAAAGGAAAAGAGAAAGTTCAGAAAAGTCTGCGAACCGTTCTACCAATTATGTAAAAAGCTTGCATAGAAGTAGAATATCTCTGGAGCAATATGCAAGAAACTGGTAACAGAGGTAACTCTGTAGGGAACAGGTCTAGGGCCTGGGGAGGGACAGAGTGGAAAGTAGAGTTCTATAGATTATGTATCTTTTTGTAACTAATATGGTTTGTTACTATAGCCATGCTTTATCAGTGAGAAGTAAATTATTTTAAATTATATTGCAAGCTTTTATTTTAGGAAAGGAGTTTTTCTACAACGTGCTATAATTTTACACCCAACTTTTACATGCTTCCAGTGATAAGAATTAACTAATGATGATTTAGATCTTTCCAAATTTATAATTTTAATATTTTTTGAGAAAAATTTGATTTCCTATATCTGTTAATCCTTTGTCCTCTTCTCCCTCCTAAAACTATCTAAATCAAATTTAACTTCTTTCCTTTGGGCATTTGTAAAATACCTTTCTATCTCCATAAATCTATATTTCTTAGGTCTATGTTCTCAGTCCCTCAAGACAGTCTTCATATGATATGATTTTTAAGTCTCTTACATCATTCTCACTATCACTAATTTAGCTCCTGTTTAGTAGCGTCATCTTAAAAATCTGCTATAATTTTTTGACCAATTAAAAGTACAGAGCTTAATATATTTTTAATCCCTTGAGAGTGACATTGCACTTTGATTATTGTAATTTAAGATTAAATAAATATTTTTTCATTGTAATATATTGTTAGCTCAGATTTATTTTGCAGTGAATTACAATTAGTAGGTTGTTTATTTTTTGGTGGAGTTTAAGGACTAATGATGTGTTTAGGATCTTGAGCAAGACAAATTGGGATTAAATCTTTGCTCAACTACCAGGAGGGTTGTGTTGGACAATTTACTTATCTTTGACATATTAAATTATAAAATTAGAAGATAATAGTATCTACTTCATATGGATTTTATTTGTAATAATTCAATAAAATATCCTCTGTGATCTTGATACAAGGTTGTGACATGGGATTAGGAAATAAGGCCTGTGAGATAGTGACATGAAACTAACAAAAATGTTTTTGAAGTAAAAATCTTTAAAATCTGAGACCTGCAGAAATTTTGACAACATGAAGAGAATGTTTATGTTCACTGTATGAAGATTGAGGAAAAAATGGGATCAATAAATTCTGTAATAGGAAAAAGTAACAAAGAAATTTAATGCTTCCAATTAATTTGACTATGTGTTCCCTTTCTGGAAGGAAAGACATAAATGTATTCCCAAACAGGTAGGTAGGAGTCAGCAAAATTTATAAGGTTGAAAATGCAATCGAAAAGTTGATAGTGGTTTCAGTAAGGTTGTGAAAAGGGTAGGAGGTGATGGAATCAAGCATATAGTTTGATGTTTTGTCCTTGATGTAAAGACTCTTCTTTTGCATATGAAACAGTACAAGTGATAATATTGAGATTTTTTGTGGTAGAAAGAAGGAAATTTGAAGGATCACCATTAAATTGCCTTAATATTTGCTGTACAGCCAGATGAATACTCCTCTGAAATTTATGGGGATGAGCAAAGTGTCAACTGGAGCTAAGTGTTCAAGAGTCTTGAAGAGTCTGAAGGAAGTTGTAATAATAACTATTTCATTAGAAATGGCAAATGCAGGAATTTCAATAAAGAGTCAAAAAAGATGAATATAGAGATCAATAATGTAATCCAGGTGTTGTAGTGATCATATCCATATTTTTTACTTTCACAGGTTAAACCGCCTCTCCTATAAAGTGGCAATCAAAAAGTTTGATCTTATTCCTCTAAGATCATGGATCCTCTTAGGCATTTCCTAGAGTTTTGGATCTCTTTGTCACTATTTAAAAACCAAGATGACTCCATGTTGGAGTCTACTCAGGATGTGCTGGATTCCTTGTCCATCTGTTTTAGCTGAGTTGTCCAGGAAATTACTAGATAAATCAGATTCTTATCTTCCTTGAGCCATCCTTACCTTATCAGTCTCTACCAATATAGTCATGCCAATTACCATGTAAATACTTATATATATATATTACTTTTTAAAAAAATCATGCAATTCTTGGGAGTTCCCTGGTGGCTTAGTAGTTAGGATTCCAGGCTTTCACTGCCATGGCCTGGGTTCAGTCCCTGGTTGGAGAACTGAGATTCAGCAAGCCGTGTGGCACGGCCAAAAAAAAAAAAAAAAAAAGAAAGAAAGAAAAAAAATCATGCAATTTTAAGAAAGACATTTTATTGTAGATTAAATAAAGACTGAATGGTAGTTAAATCAGCCATTCCCTTACAACAGTTAGAGAGTATCCTTCAAGACTTAATCATTCATAGGGACTGTGTACTCTACCACTGCTCTTTCTCCTCATGGTAAATTTATCTCACTTGGAGCCCTCTCTTGCTCACCAATAGCCCCCTTTTCAGCTCTGCATTTGTAAAACAATCTCCCTCTCTCAAAAGGAAAGTAACATTCCCTATGACTCACTATACTCCTTCAAACTTGAACAATGTCTCAAACTCTAATATAAGACATACACATTTTCTTTTGTTCAGGTTTCCAATGGTGGATGTGGGCAGAAAAGATACATTATTTTAAAAAAATATTTAGGCTTGCATCATTTGGAAACATTGTCCTAAACATTAGTCTGGTATGAATTATTATTTATTGAACCTGACTGCATTACAAGAAAATCCAGATAGGTTGTCAATGTTTTCCCTTAGTTGTTTTCTTTGCGACCCTAAGAGACTGAAACCAGCTCCTATGCTACAGTTTTAATTAAATTATTATAATGTCGTGACTCACTCAAAATGAATATGGATTGGGTTACGACGGCATATTTTGTAGAATACATGAAATGAATTGTAATGACTCTAGTCGCTGATTTCTTTCTTCCTCCTTTATTTATTCTAGGAAGTCTCTGATGAATTGACATGAGAAGAGTGGAAGTGGGACTTACTTAGCACATACATAGCCAGATGGGTTAACCAGGTAGATTATAGTGGGAGAAATGTGAGCTACTCTAGGATATATGTAATATTTAGGAGATAGGAATGTTTTTAATGATTGATTTTTGAGTTTAATGATTCGGGAAAAATAGGAATTCAAAACAGTTATGATGAGGAAGACTGGAAGAGCTCTAATCAATTAGGAAGAGTATTCTTGCTGCTGACTATCAGTCAGAGATGCCATGCTCTAAACAAATGTAAAGAATGCCATAAAGAAAGTTTATTATGTAACAATAGCATGACAATAGCTTTGAACCATCTGTAGAGAGCAAGAATAAATAGGGAGTGACCCTCTAACTTGTGTATTTGGGGAATGAACATGAAAAGGTAGCGATTACTATTGCTTTCATGGATGAGATAAATTAAGAGGAAATCTATTTCTTTTAAGGCTTGCATGTGGACTGAATAATGAATAAAAACTTAATGCTTGGAGACAACTTTTGTGTTCTCGAAAGAGTGGGAGTCCTGAAAAATACTGTTAAGTGGCTGAAGTGACAGAGATGTAAACAGGGATTGAGGAGGAGGGAACAATTAGATAAAGATTAGTATGGGAGGACTAATGAGTAAAAACTTTATTACTATTATCATTTATGAACTTAAGTGTATGGGTGCATACAGCTGTTTGCCAGGCAACATCAGCCATAAGACATAGCCAGGGTTCAGCTTCCATCACAGATGCATTGAGCAATATTCCCATCTCAATTTATACCTGGAATTTTGATTCCACTCCCCCTTCTCCAGCATGGTAATCTCTGGATGCTAGTTGTAACTCTCATTCCTTTCTAATTAGGGAGGGGCATTTCCCATGATCTGTACTTCGCTTTCCTCAGTAGCCTGGATGGTTTATTTGACACTCTGCCCCACCATTGCCACTGAGCTCATTTGACTCTCTTTGAGTGTCAGCTCTTTTGTGCTAAAAGGAAACATTTTACCTGCAAGTAAGATATGGCCCCTAGGTGACTTTACCTATTTTGACCTTCTCTATGTAGTCTCCTCCCAGGGAACTATACTTCCCTGTCTAGGAGTCTAGACCAAGTCCCCAAGGGCAAAGATGTGAGCTAGTAATGTGACCATCTGTGCAACTGTCTTGGCATTCCTTACCAAAATGGAGCAAGATTTCTTCACATCTATTCTACCCAAGAGGGAGATTTCTGGCTTATGATGACTCCTTTCCAAGATCCTGGATCAGTCTCTAAATCCAAGTCTGTTGTAGGGATAATAGAAATAACGTTATTCAAAGAATCACTTCCAAAATTTCCTTCATCAGAGATCCTAGAGACAACCATAGAATCAGTATGTAGGTAATTCCATATTCCTGGCAAGGGACTTAGATTAAGTTTCTATGCGAATTTTGCTGCATTTAGTAGAGGGACTAGCAAAAAATGGAATTATTAATCTTCTTGGATACTAAATATCAATGCTTAATACTGACCTTGAACATAACCTTAAACTTTACAAATGATCTCTCACAGAATTCTGTCCCTCTCAAATAGACATGACAATAATAAGTAAAAGTGTATTATAATACTTTATAGAGTATATGATATCTGTTGTTGCCATCTAGAACACTCTGTGACAATAAGTGAAGCCATGAATTTAGAGGCTTGATACATTTTTAGTCATGGCTGTCCTGATGCCTTACCCTATGTAACTGATTATTAACAACAGAAGATTTTCTGTAATTAACTAGTCCTCATGCTGTTGATCTGTTTCAATAGGCATTAAGTCATATAAAATATTCAAAATAGTTGGCTTAAGCACCTCACTTCAATTTCAAAACATTATCTACACGTGTGTAATACAGGAGAGGAAGGAAATAAGAACATGTCTTGATTCTCATTCTGGCTTTAACCTTATATTTCTTAACAGACATTAAAAATTGCTGAGATGAATGCAACAATTGTAATTTTTAATTTCCCCCAAATAGGCCTCTATCATTTCTCTAAGTAAACACTATCTTGACTTTAGCCATTACATCCTTGCTTCACTGAAACAAAAACAGAACCGCAGAGCTGGTGTAACATACTTCTCCTGCTGAGTCCCCATCAGTCCAGGTGTTAAAAATTGGACTCTTTTTCTTTTTTTATCCCTTTGATATATGAAAACAAAACCAGAAGGAAGCTTGTTGAGGAAACTGTGTTTTAAACAGTAGTAGCTCAATCTGTTGATTTACAGGCTACTGATTTACAAGCTGTGAATGAATTGAAGCCTTCAGCAACAGGAAGCCGTGCCATTGGGAAACCCTAGAGCTCCAGCTGGAGCCCGGGGACCTACTTGAATGCTTACAGGAAAACTCACTCCAGGAGCCCCTGCAATCAGAGTTGTTAACCAGAAGGAAATGTCTTCAGTGCTCTTACATGGCCCTTAATCAGATACTGACAGAGTGCCTTTGATCAACGCATTTGCACCATGAGGTTAACCAGAGGGTTCAGTACGTCCACATAGATTTCACAGTCAGCTCCAAATGTACACAACCAACAGAGAGACTATTCAAGCCTGACCCGGTTGCTGGCTCCCTCTCTGTCCTCTCAACCTCTGGGGGTTGTTGTGGGGATTAATGAACTACATTTTTCAAGCATCTTGCCATCTCTGGACTAGAACTGAGAGTGAAACATGAGGCGTTGTTATGGAGGCCTGCTTGTTACTTCTCTGTTATCTGCTCATGTCTTAACTGAAACCTTAGACAGTGGTACCAGCCTGCTGCCCTGTGTTAGGCCTTTAAGAACACAGTAGAGGAGAGGAAGAAACCTCAGGGAGGGATTATCTCACAGACAGAGATCACTGGTGGGTGAAATGGCTCTGACTGAGTTATTTTTCATTTGCCAGTTTAGTTGGCATCCAGAATCCGTGACTTGAAATGAAACCACCCTGTAGTCTCGGAGCCGAAAAACAAAGTTGGCACAGAGGTGCCAGAGAAAGCAGCTCACAAGGTGCCTCCCAAAGGGGTTAAGGAGTTAAATATTTTTCTGTCGCTTTCATTGCCTGTGAAAGAGTTCATGTACTTTGTTCTAGGAGACAAGATGGATTAACTCTATCTTGTCGTAGGGCAAAAGAAATTACTGGGTCTGCACTGAGCTTGATGTGGAGGAGATATGAATAAGGTGATACCTAGATTCTCTGTGTATATGTTAAAGCAACACATTACAGGGTGAAAGTTTATATCTGCACTCTGTCATATTCATTGATGGTACAGAAAAAATATGAAGGTAAATAATCATGAAATTTTGCAACTCTGCGGGTTACGGTTAGGTTTAAAATAGTCAGAAATAAGTTAAGAGCAATAAAGAAACAGACCTATGAGTTTTCTTTCATTTAGATGTTGACATAAGATTGGCAATATGTATCCAAGAGCTACCAAAAAATAAAAAGCAACTGTTAGAAAGAAATCAGTTTTTTTTTCATCTTAAGTATTTACCGCTATAATTTTAAACAGTAAATGTAAATTTCAAAATACAACTACTTTTATAGTACTTAAATCACTTGGTTTTTATTTTTTAAAAAACCTTCAGGAAGTTGAAGAATCACCTTTCATGCTCTAGTTTCTGACCTGTAAAAGAAAATATGGAAAAATCATTGAGGCAAAATAAGAGATAAGTGGTTATGATTAATTTTTGATATATTACTTTGAAACATAAAGTGATTAAAATTTATGGAAGAATTTTTTTTCCTTGCCTTCTTTTAAATTAGTTAATATTATTCCAATTTGAGGGAGCAGTTAATATTCTTAACTTCCAGACATCAATACTTATTTCAAATGGAGTCACCAGTGCAATTACTGTTTGAGAATCCTTACTTTGAAATTTTTACATGTTAATTACAATGTAAAGTAAGCAAATGTTTAAGCTTTTGTCTCTAGAATTCACTTATTTTATTTTTCACTTAGATTCAGTTTCATAAGGAATCAATTGTAAAATCAAAATAAAATATGATTTTTTTCTAATTTATCAAGATAAAGCTTTAACGAGTTTTAGCAAAATCTTAACAGCACTACTATGATGGCAAACATGCTAAGTTAGGTCTTCATGCAAGACTTTGAGATGTGCGAGGAGGTGGCTGATTGTCCTTTGGATGGAATATTGGGCATTGTGTAACTGACCCTCTGGGATTATTTGATTCTGTAAGAGTGTTCACCTGTGATAGACAGAAGTTATCTTTGAGAAAACTGAAGTAATCAACTGTTTCCTGGAATTGTGTTTCAGAGCTGTGTGAATGATTCCTGCTTAGGCAATGCAAATGGATTTTGTACAGAATATAAATCTCTACAATTCTCATTTGAACTGATTTGAACAGGTTACTGTTTCTCTCACTTATTAGTGGGTTAAATCAAAATCTTTGACAAGTGTTCATTTCGTATTAGAAATGAGAGTCACCACTTTACCTGTCTGAAAATTGTAGTTTAACAGACATGCAGCAGAAAAAGAGTTCTTTCAATTAAAATTAAAGCTAGTTTATTTTAGTGTTCCCTTATAATAATGTTATCACAATAGTTAATGTTAGATCTGCTTGTTAAAAATATTCAAGAAAAAAATGTGTAAAATTCTAGAATGCACATTGGGGAAGAATGTTTTTGTTTTATGTATTAGTGTCCTCAAGAGAATGTAACAGTGCTGCATTGTCGGCTCCATATAGAGATAGCAGAACATAAAATGGAAACAAAGGATGTAGCCAAATCTAACAGGAGGGACAATGCACAAATTTAAAAAAAAATTAAAAAAGACAGAACTCTTATTCCTTCCTACCAACATAAAAATTGATTTTAAATGATGTCAAGTATCATAACAGAGTGCACTCCAGAAAGGGTGAGACTAGGACTTTTTTTTATTATTATCTAATTTTGCAAGGGAGATTTTTTTCTATTTGTTTTTGTTTTCTTTCTTCAAAGTTTTAAAGAACCATTATGCTAAACTGGCTAATTTGAAAATACAAATGTAATCCCAGGGTCTGTTAGTAGAACTGTGAACAAAGATTCTTCTCAATATTAAGCTTGGGCTTTTATTCTAACATAAGAATTTAATGAAATAAAAGGTTCTCCACAATTTATATATTGTAATAGAATTATAACATCCTTCCCTTTCACGCAATCTATGGAATATAGATATGAGTGAGGTCATCTTATACTGTTCTATTTTACGAATGAATACACGTTAGGTCAACGTCTCAACTGGTTTAATAAATTTGATTATGATATGTCTTTGTGTGGTTTTGTATGTGTCTTCTTGCTTGCGTTTTATGAAATTCTTGGAATTGTAGCTGTAAAGTTTTATCAAATTTGGAAATTTTTCAGCTATGTTTTCCAAATATTTTTTCACTCCTTTCCTTATAGGACTTTAAATCCAATAAATTAGCCTTCTTGAATTTGTCCCCATCACTTACTGATATTCTTTACACTAGTTTTCAGTCTTTTTCTATGCTCTATTGGGCAGCTTTTATCACTATGTCTTCAAGTTCACTAATATTTTGCTCTGTAACATCTTATCTGCTCTTGATATCATTCAGTGTATTTTTTATCTGAGACATTGTATTTTTAACTGTAGAAGTTTGATATGACTTTTAAAAAATATCTCCCATATCTCTTAACATGATCATATTTTTCTTTAACTTCTTGAACAAATGCTGTGTATTTATAGTAGCTACATTAATATCCTTGTCTAGTAGTTCTATCATCTATATCATTCCAAGTTCATTTCTAGTGAATGATTTTTTTTTTTTTTTTTTGCGGTACGAGGGCCTCTCACTGTTGTGGCCTCTCCTGCTGTGGAGCACAAGCTCCGGACGCGCAGGCTCAGCGGCCATGGCTCACGGGCCCAGCCGCTCCGCGGCATGTGGGATCCTCCCAGACTGGGGCACGAACCCGTGTCCCCTGCATCGGCAGGCGGACTCTCAACCACTGCGCCACCAGGGAAGCCCATAGTGAATGATTTTTGTATGGGTTGTCCACTCCCATGTTCATGACTGGCAATTTTTTTTTTTCCTAGATGCCAGAAATTGTGAAATTTTATTTGTACATTCTAGGGCTTTTTTGGGGGGTGGGTATTACTTTAAATATTTTTTATCTTTGTTTAAAGACATAGTCAAGTTATCTGAATACAGTTCGATTCTTCTGAAGCTGGTTTTTAAAGCTGTTTTTGGCAGGATCAGACGTAGCCCTTAGTCTAGCCTAGTTTTGCCCCGTTACAGAGGCAATGATTTTCTGAGTACTTTACCTGACATCCTTTTTCTTCTCTTTCTCTCTTGAAAACATGACGTATTATTACCAGCCCTCTGTGAACATTGGTTGTTGCTCTGTTTCTTCCTTTTTCCCACCTCATGTAGTTTTCTCACATGCATTACTTGATCAGAAATCAGCTGATAATTCCGGGAGAATCTGTTCCACACTCTAGAGTTCTGTCTGTGCAACTCTCTCCTCTCCTGTACTCTACCCTTTGAATTCTTGATATTTCACCTCCTCAAATACTCAACCCTATCTCTGCTACTTGGCTTATATTGCTTATTTTTCTTCCTTCCAAGATAACTGCCTTCTGCTGCCTGTTGTCTAATATCCGAAAACCATGGTTTCATACAAATTGTTCATGTTTTTATTTGTGTGAGACTGGAGAATAAATGTGATATCTCTTACTTCATCATGGCTGGAAGCATAACTCTGTTCTGTGGTCATTAAAGTGAGATGAAGCTATTTTTTTTAATGTCTTAAATATTCCATGTTTACCAATTATAGAATATTAGGGCTGGGTACTAAAAACTGTATTTTATGCCAGGCAAGAATGTAGAGCTAAGCCAATAGCTCAACATAATGTTATATGTGTAACCCCATTTCATAAAGTGTAAGTCACTTGGTCTCTGTGAGAAGTGAGACCTGAGTGAAAAGTGAGAATCCTCAGGACATGTATACTGGGGAGAAGCTTTAAATAAAATTTCACTTTATATGAGGCAGTTACAGTTGGACTCTGGGATCTTGTTAATTCAGGAAATATATCTGATTCCTATTGCCCATAGAAATCAGAGTGTAAAACATTGGATAATCTTCAAAATAACAGATTATTCAGAGTAAAGACATCAAACACTATTGCAGTGATGGTGAATAGCTATCTAGGCCTTTTGAAGACAAACAAACAGTAGTTAAATAAGTGGTAGATTTTGACTCTAGTGCAAAGAGAAAATGGCTTTGCTATTGCATATAATTAAAAAAAAATAAGGGGAAACAAAATTCTCTGGATTTCTCCATTGGGTAAGAGTGGTATATTAGGTTAGCAAGGAGCTGATTTTTGGAAGAGCGGTAGGTGAAAGGGGAGAATTTTTGTTTTTTTTTTTCCTTTGATGTTTAAAAGAAGTTTATGAAGTATATAGTAGGTGACATGGTTTGCAGTATCCGAGTACTAGAAATGAACTAGTTCTAGTACTAGAAATGAACTAGTACTAGTTCATTCACTAGAAATGAACTTGGAGTGATATAGATGATAGAACTACTAGACAAGGATATTAATGTAGCTACTATAAACACACAGCATTTGTTCAAGAAGTTAAAGAAGGACCAGATCCCTGTGAATGTTTGTGCAGGTTGTTCAGTGCACAGTCTGGGGCTCCTTCCCCATCATGGTCTATAGGCTTTAACCTGGAGCAGTGACATCATTTCTGGGAACTGTAAGAAATACAGAATTTCAGATCCCACCCCAGACCTACTGACTCAGAATCTGCATTTTAATAAGATCCCAGGTAACTTTCATGCTCATTAAATTTGAGAAGTGTCTGTGAGAACAGTGTCCTGGAGTTGAGACTTGTACAACTTACCCGGCACGATGCATCTGTCTGAGAGAACCAGGGTTGTTAAATGGTCTTCTTTGATGTGCAAGGTGGCCTTCAGAACTGGGTTGAGGCCTCTGGTTAGACAGCCATATGTTTTTAAAGCTCATATACAGAAACCCAAAGAATCTACTCTTCTGTTTTGTTTCTTTTCCTTCTCTTTTCCCCAATACTCTCCTTTGGGTTCCATCTGCCAGCATGAACTTAAAGATGTCAGCCACTTCACTGGAGGAAAAATTGCTGTAGTTCGTGCCAGTTGGAGAATATTATATGCATTCTCTCCCTCTAGCTATTTGTACTCTATAAGCCTCAATATGAAGTGCTGGTTTAGTTTCATCAAAGGCATTCAGTGAGAGTAGCCTGATAATTCTCAAGAAAGTAGAATATGTATCAATGGAATATGCAGTTTGTGTTTGTACAGACACGTGTTACTCATGTATTTTTTAAGTATAAATCTCACATTCTGAAATAATTATATTGTGGGCAGTTGGCCAGCTTCAGTATAGATAAAAACTTGATTGGATATGTTAATCGCTAGCTGGATAAAAGGAGGAACATTTCCTCTTAACACATTTTCCCCAGCTCTCTTGTTAATCCCCAGCAGTGTCTGGGGTAGGGACCTGTGTGCTTCATTCACACTGCTGTCAAGCTGTCAGGTTTGTAAGTGGTTAATTAGGACAACAAGCCAAACTGAAGTGACTTTATTCACTTACTGAGATAGTGTAAGAGTCAAAAATAGGCACCAGCTGGTTAATTCTCCAGTTTTTTTCCACAGAACAGCACCAGACAAGGGTCAGGTGAATCAGCACACAGGGGCATCTTCTCACTGCTGACTGTGCTGGACAAAAGGCTCCTGTTGTTTTATGGACCCACAGGGATAGAGGGAGTGAGAGGGGAGGCGCTAGGATTTAGGAGTAGGGAAGTACTGAGCGGACAAAAGAGGACTCCAAAGAGAGGCACCAGGGCTAGGAATGCGGGTTGTCATGTGAACATGCGTCTTTGACTGTAACTCCCTCCAGGAAACTGCAGTGCACTGACCATGCATCAAGCCTGGTATGAAGAGAACAGACTCCCCCCACCCTGAGGGCTGCCAGGTAAAGCCTTGTAATTGCCGATGGTCAGATGTGAAAGATCACACAGAGGATTCTGGCCTGGAGCTGGACTCCTCAAATTCAGCCTGGAGACATCTGATGCAAAGATAAAAAGTACACTTGAGACAGAGAGTTCTGGGATACCTATAAATCTTGAATGCATGGAACGCACATACGAAGTTTGTAAAACCAGAGGGTATTACTTCAGGCATCTCTAGGCAGCTCTACCTACCCGTTAGAATCCCAATAAGCAGGAGTTGGAAGTCTTACTGAAGAGTTCATACCAGCCTGAAAGGGAATATAAAACACTCATTTCTCAATGGAGATTGTAACACCACTTACCCTTTTCAAGTGCTTGCTTACCTGAGGGTAAATGTTTATTGATTTTTAATGTTTACTCTTTGTTTGGAGCATCATAGATAAAGTCCTGACAATTTTGATATTGAGGTCAACTTATCAGCAGGTTTCGAGGAGAGATTTTTCCAGGTCTCTAGGTACCAGCTCTGATGAAGGGTGATATTCTTCAAGGTAAAACATTTTTATGCTACCAGTTTTAGCAATTTTAGGTGATATTTTGCTGATTCTATTACCGAAATGCCTTAGCAAGACCCCAGGACTCAACTCCTTTTTTACACTTATAGGCACAGACATCACCTCTGTTCTTTTTGTGTTCTGCTTCCCTAAGTTGCAGTCTATCTTCCCAACATCATGTACACTTCTTCACTCTAACTCTGCCTTGAGCCATAGCTGCCTTTGCTAGCAGGCAGGTACCACCTTGAAATCCTGAGCACAGCTCAGTAGGCTATCACTTTCTGCCTTAGTCTAAGGAAAGGAACAGCAGCATAAGCTTTACAATTCAGGGAGCACCTCTGAGCCCCCAAGACTTTTCTTAGACATTAATAACAGGAGAGCATTCCCATAAATAATTTGCATTTTACGTTCTTACGGAAGTGGGGGATTAAGGATATTTACTCTGATTTTAAAACTCTCTCCTTATCTTGATTCGTGTTTTTTAATATCCTAGTGTCATGAAACAAGCCATACTGGTTATATTTGGAACCATTCAAAACAAATGAGAATTCTCATGAGGTGATGGCTAAGAACTCACATAGTAAATAGGAATACCAAATGACTTAACAATTTTCAATGGTGGAATCAAGTGATTCTGAGACAATGGCCATGACCCTCTCAGTAATCTGATATACACAAAGAAACATAGACTTTCAATAGTCAACCCTGATTTGTAAATATCACTATACTAGGATGAAAATAAGCCTTCAAATTTTCATTATACTTTCATAAAATCCTGGAACATACAGCATGGTCAATAAATAGACAAACATATTAATTTTCTATAGTATTTAGATGAGTAAAATAGGATATTAATGGCCTTTAAGAACTTTATCTCAAATCTCATTATCTAAAAATATTGAAATTCTTCCAGGGGAGGGAAGACGTGATGGTATGACCCTCCAATTTCCCAGTTCATCAGAATATCCCTAGGACACCAAGTCTGGGAAATGGGCTTCAAAGTAGAGAAAAATCATGTGAGCCACTCTACCTATAATGAAGAGGGTGATTTATAAGAAATTGAAAGTGTTTACCAGGGAAGAAATGTCTGTACTAGGGAAACAGTTTGCATATTGACTATTGAAAACTTCTCAAGTTTTATCACAATGATAGCTATCAGAGGTCAGAATGCGCCCATGGCTGACCATATTCATTAAATGCCATTTATGTTTTCAAAGTGAAAAGTAGTTCAGCACAATATCCAAATATCCAGAGAAGGCTAATAACACTTGTCTGCTATTATGACTAGTCTAGCTGTCAATTGTTAAACCAGGGAATTTGCTCCAGGGGGTACTTAGCAGGTGAGAATTTAGACTCCAGGAATGTGAATCAAGCACATTTTTGAGGGACATAATGTAGTTGCTTCTCCTTAGGTTGAAATTGATGTAGGAAATAAGTGAAATTTGAGTATAAGGAAAATAAAGTAGTTTAAAAGAAAATATTCATGCCAGTTACTTGCATTTCTCATTCCAAGACGAAGAAAGCACATATGAAATTAAATCTTTAGAAAGGAATCTCCTCGTGGACACACCCTGAATTCTAATGTGATTCTTTTCTGCTTGCATTTATGTCATGGGAACATCTCCCCAAGTCTAAGTCATTTGGTCTCAAGTAACACCCAGAAAGTCTCCAGCAGGATAACTAGTACTGGTTGCCGGTATAATTGCCTCAGAATAGTTCAAGGAGAGCAATTTAAGGGGGAGTGCAGGCTCTCCGAATCATGACTCTACTGCTCTATACCCACTAGGGAGAGTTCTAAAGCATGCCTATTTACTTCCTTTCAAATGGATTGGAGATGTAGTTTTCCCAAAACAGAACAATATAAACCCATAATGCAAATGACATATTTGTTTCTAGCTGATTATTTGACACACTTTGTGGTGCCTCCGTACTCTTTCATGGCACTCCACTGACGCAGTCAGCAATAAGAAGGTAGCCATAGGGGCTTTCCTGGTGTCGCAGTGGTTGGGAGTCCGCCTGCCGATGCAGGGGACACAGGTTCGTGCCTCAGTCCGGGAAGATCCCACATGCCGCGGAGCGGCGCGTCCGGAGCCTGTGCTCCGCAACGGGAGAGACCACAACAGTGAGAGGCCCGCGTGCCGCAAAAAAAAAAAAAAAGAAGGTAGCCATAGATTTCTTCAAGTCCAGTATTCTGGTTACATAAAGAGGAGCTTTGATATGATTGTAGCCGTTGTAATGAGTAATTAGAATCTTGATGAAGATTTTTCTCAGTTTTAAGCTGCAAAGAGAAGGGAAAGGAGGTGGTTTATATTTTTTTTCCAAATATAAATTATAAGTATCTATTTTCTTTTAAAATAATTATTTATTTACTACCTAAATAGTAGTAAATATCCAAGTATGTCAGGCTCTGGGCTAGGAGAATTACAAGAAACAGAAATTGACTTTTTCTCTGTTAGGTTTCAATTTCATAAGGAAAATAAGACATATATGTAAATATAGGGACCATGATAATAATAGATAACTATCATAACGTAGAAAATTGTTAAATTTGAATTGCAACAGAGGAACTATTAGAACCCTAATATTTATAATGTGTATTCTGTGTATGAAAAAATAGGCAATACAATTTCATATATAATTGGGTAAACTTTAAGTGAGGCTTTTTTTTTAATATATAGAACTTTTCAGAGTCTTTACTACGGTAATGTATGTGGTGAATTTACAAGAACTATATATTAAATTTACAAGAAGTATGTGTTCAGTTTTGGACACTTTGAATTTGCTATGCTATACAGACTCTGAGGAATGATGTCTAACACACAGAAAAAAAAATCAGAATATGGCTTGCTTAGATTGAAACTGCATATACAGATTTGTGGTTTCATCACAAAGAGGTGTTATCATTATGAATTTGGAAAGAAGATATAAGAGTCAGGTAAAATCAAGATCAACTATATTTGAAGAATTAAAAAAGAAATTTGAACCTGAGAAATCAGATACATAGAGATAACTAGGGGAGGACTATACCCTGGGAAGCCAAAGAAGATAAATCATTAAGGAGAGTGGAGTGGCATCAATATTTGGATGACACAAAAATCGAGGGAGCTATAAGGACTCAGAACAGGTTACTGAATTTAGAAATTTAGTGACATTGGTTTTTTTAAAAGAAGTTTTGTCAAACTGTTGAAGACAACACCAGGTGATAAATGAAATAATGAATATGCAAAAATGGAAACAAAGCATCACACACACACACACACACACACACAAATCATGCTGCACATGAAGAAAATGATACAAACAAGGGTAGGCAGACATACCTAAAACATACTTGATCCAGTATTCTAAAAGCATGAACCACATACCACTGTCAATTTAAAAACACAGATTTCTTAGACAAATCTCATATCTACTGAATCAGAATCTCTAGAAACAAAGACTGGGCATCTGTATTTTTACAAGTTCCATGTTTCCATATTCTGTACACTAAAGTTAGAGGACCACTGCTATTTATGTAATATACTCCCAAGATAAAGTCAGTGCTTTATTTATAAATGTCAAGTGTTAGAAAATGGAAAAGGAATAAAAATAAATCCAATGATAAGTGTTAGAGAATAGGTGTTTTCCTTCTGAAATACTAATATCAAAAGAGCATCAATGGGACTTCCCTGGTGGTGCAGTGGTTAAGAATCCGCCTGCCGATGCAGGGGACATGGGTTCGATCCCTGGTCCGGGAAGATCCCACATGCTGTGGAGCAACTAAGCCCGTGCGCCACAACTACTGAGCCTGTGCTCTAGAGCCCATGAGCCACAACTACTGAGCTCGTGCCCTAGAGCCCATGCTCTGCAACAAGAGAAGCCACTGCAATGAGAAGCCTGCAAACTGCAACTAAGAATATCCCCCTCTCACCGCAAATAGAGAAAGCCTGCGTGCAGCAACAAAGACCCAACACAGCCAAAAAAAAAAAAAAAAAAAGCATCAATGAACTAACAATAAGACCAACATTCTAAGGTAATACCTTCTTAAAATAGACAAGGTCGCCATGGTAAAAATGGTGAGCTAAGAAATGGAAGATTTAAATGTTTCTATTTTCATATAAAAGAATTATAATATATAAAATTTGAGTATTGACATAATGTCAAATTAAAGCAGATTCATGATTATTGAGTCTATGTCTACACACATAGGTAGCTAAGTAGTGAGAAAGAGAGAGAGGAAAGAATATAGTTCCATTTTTTTCCCAAATACAATAAGAATGGAGGAGAAAAAAACCAAAAAATTTTATAGGAAAAAAAAAAGAGACCCATTTATGTAAAGCAATTAGGTTTAACAAGTTTCTATTTTTTAAGTCGTCAACCCAGAACTTTTCTCGGGAAGATCAAATGTCCATTCTTCATAAGGACCAAAACCCCTTCCTGTGCACTAACCCCAGCATCTGATAGATGTCAGATATTATATAACATTGTTGTCATTGTGCATGTTTGCATATAATTCAAGAACCAAAACATAAATAAACAAATGGGACCACTGTGTAAGTTCCAGTACAGGGTAATTCTGTGCTCTGGTTTAGAGATTGGAAACAGATGCAAACATTTGTAATTATGCATGTTTCAGTCTGCCTTTCATGCACAAAAACAGTTGCTTTAGAAATTCTGGGTGGGGCTGGCCCAACACAAACATTATTTGTCTTTCTGAAGTGTAGAATAAGAGATTAGAATAAATGCAAGCACATGCATCACGAAATGAAATTTGGGGGAGGTCACTTACTTGTGAACGTCTGGTGTCACTCAAAAATGAAAGTTTTGAAACTACTTGAATCATTTTCCTATGTTTATGAACTAATATAATCATAAGGTGGGAAGGAACACGATGGAGGGCATTTGCTTCTTCCCACATCACATTTCAGCCATTTCAGGTAGATGATATTTGGGCTTCATTTTCTGACATAGAAATATAACATCAGAACAAAATACTAAGCAACCCCCAAAAGAAGCATTAATGTGCATGTTAAACTCCAACATCCATTTTTCCTTTTTACCTTTGTAATTGGACTCCAGTGTTTAGCTGATCATAATGCTCCTCACTAAACAACCGCATTTCCAATCCTCTCCTGTAGCTAATGTGAATAAGTTCTGGACAATTTCATGTAAGCAAACATATATCAGACTTGCAGGAGGTCTCCTTAAATGAACTTCCTCCTTCCTTCATTCATGCATAAATGAAGTCCCTTCGAGAACGGAAGCCACATGTTGAGGATGGTAGAGTATATCGATGGGAACGAGTGACTTAAACACTTGAGAACAGTGAAGCTACCCTACCAACTTTGAATTGCCTTCCTCCAGAATTCTCTTATGTGATAGAAATACCTTACACCTTACTTAAACCACTGATTATTTGTTTGTTTGTTGGTAGTTGGACCAAACTCTATACAGAATACAGATTAAATTCAACCAATCTGTATGGCCAGGGGCTATTCTACTACATGAGGCTACAATGGTGAACAAGAATGGCCCTGTTTTGCTAACAGTTTAGTGCAGCAGTCAGCAAGCTACCACCCACGGCCAAATCTCCCCACTGACAGTTTTGGTAAATAAAATCTTATTGGGACACAGTCATTCTTATTTTCTATCTCTGCTTTCATGATACAATGACAGAGTTGAGTAATTGTGACAGAGACCTCATGACCCACAAAACCTAAAATAATTACTACCTGGTACTTTACAGAGAAAAAAAGATGACCACTCTGATCTAGCAGGAGATGAAGGCAAATAAGTAGAGACTTAGCCTAGTGTGTTTTATATATATTAGGAAGGATTCTGGATGCTGTATAGAAGGCAAGGAATGACCTGGACTTCAGAGACCAGAAAATATTACCCAGAGATGGTGATGTTTAAGATGAACTTAGAAGGATGAATAGGTTAACCAGATAAATGAGTCAGTGAGAGCATTCTGAATTGAGGAAACTGTGCAAGCCCCAAAGCCAAAAGTGACAAATGCTGTCAAGTGGAATGAATACTGAAAATTGCCCCATGAAACATGGAAGAATAACACCAACTTAAGAAGTGGCTACAGAGGAAGCCAAAAAGCAGCAGGATTGAGTTTAGTAAAACTTAGAAAAATCAAAGTCATGATTTCCTTTTCAGTGAATTTTACCAGGTATTTGCATTTTAAACTTTATTGTCTTTTAGTTTAAAACAGAGTTACAACTTAATTTAGGGATGCAGTAGAGTTAGATGTAAAGTGGATGAGTGTATATAAGGAGAGTGAGACAGCAGGTGCAGAAATTGTCATTGATCCAACCTTGCCCACTAGTCCTGGTGCCTAAATTAAGTATGAATAAAAGCACTTGGGTTACTTATTGCATTGCAGATCTCAGGTTCCACCATTTAGAGACACTGATTCAGTGATCTGAGCTCAGGCTCAGAAATTGGGAATTTAAAGAAATGAAAAATGTAATTTCAGTTAAATTGATCCAGAAACTATTCTGTGAAATGCTGCTTTGGTGCAGAGCCATACAGCAGAACCCTCTGGGACACTTGGAAAATTCAAAATATTGGGTGATATCCTGATCTCAAGAATATAAATCTGAGGGTGATGCACTTGATGTGTGGGCAGAGAAGCAAGGAGCAGTGTTTCTAAGTCAGCACGACTGAGTTCGGGGAGGACAAAGATGATGTGAACGTGTAGCAACTGCCAACTCATGCCTCTTGACTCCGTTTTCTGCTTTTTCTCCCTTTATGTTTCATGCATCTCTCACCTTGTTCTGGAGCTGTTCCTGACTTCATAGCTCGACATAAATAGAAACATAAAGTGTTCATAGAGGCTCTGAACAGAGTCACTGCTTGATTCAGGAATTACTTTTCTTCCTGTAATTTCTGAAGTCACAGTCCTTTCATTTCTAGCTGTTAACTAATCTTCTCTCATAACACCTGACATGAATGTAGAATTTAGATTTTTAAGCACCTTCGGGCTTCCCTGGTGGCGCAGTGGTTGAGAGTCCGCCTGCCAATGCAGGGGACACGGGTTCGTGCCCCGGTCGGGGAAGATCCCACATGCCGCGGAGCGGCTGGGCCCGTGAGCCATGGCCGCTGAGCCTGCGCGTCCGGAGCCTGTGCTCCACAATGGGAGAGGCCGCAACAGTGAGAGGCCCGCGTACCGCAAAAAAAAAAAAAAAAAAAAAATCGCCTTCATATACATTATCCCATTTGATCCTATGAAAGGCTCTGCAAAGTAGGTATAGATTATGGTATTCACTTGCCAGACAAAAATAGGAAATTCTGACATGACTCTAGTTGATCAGAAAAGAAGCCCAGGCTTAAATCAAAATATTCTGACTTCAGTTCTACAGCTTAAGTGTTTATGCATATTTAACATACTAAAAGGATAACTGGTTAAGAAGTGACTCCTTAGAGTAGATAAAAGACACACACACACACACACACACACACACTATAGGTAGCTATTTTGCAGTAAAAGGCTCTTTCTTATTCATTCCCAATACAGCAGTCTCCCCAGTTATCTATGAAGAATAGATGAGGTTCTGGCAAATCTCAGCTGACTCTCTCCACTACTGAGACTTGCCCTAAATTATCTTCTCAACACTGACATTGAAAAGGCTCTTCTCTCTGCCAAGTCATATGGGACACAGTGTGAGGTTTGTATACACCTATCAGTCTTACCTTCTAATTGTCCCAATGAATAAGCCAAGTTTTTCTCATCAATAGGTAGGTCATTTTTCAGTCCAGAAAAGAGAAACCGTTCTAGATATTTCAAGCAGAGAAAGAGCTCATAAAAAGGGATGGTTTTAAAGGTGTTGGAAGGGCTGGAGGAGCACATGTGAGAAATGAGTTTTAACTAAAGAAAATAAAAGTTCAGACCTTCTAGAGGTCCATAGCTGACAACATGCAAGAGCTTACACCTGCTGCTGGATCACTGTCACTTACTTACACTGCTGAAGGCACCTTGACAACCTTTGGTCAGGAGGGACCCAGCTGTCACCATTGGGACCACCAATGTTCCTGGAGTCCCTAGTACCCTAGTTTCCTTGCATCCACTGCAAGAACCAGAAACTACCCTCTGTCTCCATCTTGCCTTCTAATCTCTAGCCAATTTAATCCTTTGGCAGAACCTAAATGTAAACCACCTGACAAGAGAGTCTGGGAAATACATTTTCCAGCTTCTAGTCTCTTGTGATGGAGAGAAGAGCACAGAAAAGCAGGTATGAAGATTAGTCTCAACAGAAAGTTGATGGCAGAATCTGGTTCATCAAAACCACCAAAAAGTTTAAAATAACCTTACACACCATATGATGAGAAGACTGGAGATGTAATATAATATATAGCATTAGGAGAAATAGGAATGTAAAATTAAAAAGCTATAAATTTAAATCTTTATTTTTTGTGCATATATATTATTATAACTAAATTTAGGCATCTTTCTGAGTGTATATCAGTATCTATCTATCTATCTATATATATATATCTATGTATATAGATATATATATCGCCAGAAAGAGATTTGAATTTAGAAATAATTTGGAATTTCTGTTTCAGCTGAACATTTTACTTTTATTGGCCTAGAGGGAGACACATTTTCAAGGCATAGAAGTATAGGATTCTGGGTATTCATTTCTAAGTTGATTTGTACAGTGTATAAAATTTGGCATTTTTCACAGAATTAGAACAAAAATTTTTACAATTTGTATGGAAACACAAAAGACCACGGATAGCCAAAACAATCTTGGGAAAGAAAAAGGGAGCCAGAGGGATCAGACTCCCTGACCTCAGACCATACTACAAAGCTACAGTAATCAAAACAATGTGATACTGTCACAAAAACAGAAATATAGATCAATGGAGCAGGATAGAAAGTCCAGAGATAAACCCATGCACTTATGGCCACCTAATCTATGACAAAGGAGGCAAAAATATACAATGGAGAAAAGACAGTCTCTTTAATAAGTGGCACTGGGAAAACTGGACAGCTACATGTAAACAAATGAAATTAGAACACTCTGTAACACCATACACAAAAATAAACTCAAAATGGATTAAAAATCTTAATGTAAGGCTGAATACTATAAAACTCTTAGAGGAAAACATAGGCAGAACACTCTTTGACATAAATTGCAGCAAGATCTGTTTTGATCCACCTCCTAGAGTAATGAAAATAAAAACAAAAATAAACAAACAGAACCTAATTAAAGTTAAAAGCTTTTGCACAGCAAAGGAAACCGTAAACGAAATGAAAAGACAACCCTCAGAATGGGAGAAAATATTTACAAATGAAGCAACTGACAAAGGATTAATCTCCAAAATATAAAAAACAGCCCATGCAGGGACATCCCTGGTGGCACAGTGGCTGGGAATCCACCTGCCAATGCAGGGGATGTGGGTTTAATCTCTGGCCCAGGAGGATCCCACACGCCGAGGGGCAGCTAAGCCCGTGTACCGCAACTACTGAGCTCACATGCAACAACTACTGAAGCCCGCATGCCCTAGAGCCCGTGTGCCACAATTACTGAGCCCATGTGTTGCAACTACTGAAGCCCGTGTGCTCTAGGGCCCATGCTCCACACAAGAGAAGCCACTGCCATGAAAAGCCTGTGTACCACAACAAAGAGTAGCCCCTGCTTGCTACAATTAGAGAAAGCCCATGTGCAGCAACAAAGACCCAATGCAGCCAAAAATAATAATAATAAAAATAGCCCATGCGGCTCAAAATCAAAAAAACCAAACAACCCAATCAAAAAATGGGTGGAAGATCTAAACAGACATTTCTCCAAAGAAGACATACAGATGGCTAAAAAGCACATGAAAAATGCTCAACATCACTAATTATTAGAGAAATGCAAATCAAAACTACAATGAGGTATCACCCCTCACACCAGTCAGAGTGGCCATCATCAAAAAGTCTACAAAAAATAAGTGCTGGAGAGGGTGTGGAGAAAAGGAAACCCTCCAACACTGTTGGTGGGAATGAAAACTGGTACAGCCACTATGGAGAACAGTATGGAAGTTCCTTAAGAAAACTAAAAATAGAGCTACTATATGATCCAGCAATCCCACTCCTGGGCATATATCTGGAGAAAACCATAGTTCGAAAAGATACATGCACCCCAATGTTTATTGCAGCACTATTTACAATAACCAGGGCATGGAAGCAACCTAAATGTCCATCAACAGAGGAATGGATAAAGAAGATGTGGTACATATATACAATGGAATATTACTCAGCCATAAAAAACAATGAAATAATGTCATTTGCAGCAACATTGATGGACATAGAAATTGTCATACTGAGTGAAGTAAGTCAGACAGAGAAAGACAAATATCATATGATATAGCTTATATGTGGAGTCTCAAAAGAAGGTACAAAAGACCTTATCAACAAAACAGAAATAGAGCTAGAGGTAGAAAACAAACTTATGGTTACCAGGGGGTAAGGCTGAGAGGGGAAGGATAAATTGGGAGATTGGGATTGACATATACACACTACTATACATAAAATAGATAACTAATAAGGACCTACCTTATAGCACACAGAACTCTACTCAATACTCTGTAATGGCCTATATGGGAAAAGGGTCTAAAAACGAGTGGATACCCAAACTAACACAACATTGTAAATCAACTATACTCCAATACAAATTTTTTCAAAAATTTGAAAGTGCTTAAAATCAAACTTACATGAACATGAAGGAAATATTTTAAGTCTTAATTCTAAATAAGAAACCTCCTTCAAATGTATACATTTCTTGAACTCCAGTTACGTTTACCTGTGTGATCTCCATCTGCGTTTACTATGCAACTCAGATTTACAGTTTGGCAATAACTTTGAATTATTTACTTGACTCTGTTTGGTGCACAAGGATGCACTCGATTAGAAGATAATTTTTGAGACATTATTTTCCTCAGTTTTCATCCCGTTATATAGGCACATGATTAAATCTTATTATACATTTAAAAAATAGCCACAATGAAGAAAATAGGAGTACATTATGTTTCATTATGTTTCAATTAAATTTCGTCAGTAGTGCTACCTTTTTTACCTTAAGCAATTCAAGTATTAGGTGCTGTAAGTGATAATATGTCCTAGGAAAACTTTCTTTTCGATGGACAATATAGATTGTACACTCAAATAAATAGAAAAAGGGGAATTGTGTGAAAATGTTTAACAAACGTATTCAAAAAATATCCCCTTCTAGATGACAGAAATAGGAAAATCTGTCTATTGAACTCTACTCATAGCCTTTGATAAAATCAACAAGGCAAAATAATGGAGGAAAAAATATTAGAAATCTCTAATTCTTGTGATAATACAGAAGTCATTATGCATTTGTTCCAGACAAAAAAGTACTTTACCAATTAATTTGGCAACTTCAAAAGGCTAATCATGCAGGGTTGAGGGGGAATATGGGAACTTTCTGTACTTTCTACTCCATTTTTCTGCTCAATATGGTAGAGCTTGGGTGAGGACAAAAGGAGGAGAAAACAGATGTGCTACTGGTAAAGAAATATGCCATAGACCACTGATTTTCACATATGAGCATGATCAGAATCACCTGGAGTACATATGGAACAAATTACTAGGTTCAGCCTCTAGAATCTCTGGGTACTGTTTGATGAGTTATGTAGATAGAACAAGAAGTGTTGAGTCATTCGATAATTATGAATGCTTTATTATTAATAGTATTTGAAGTACTATAGGAAAGGTGACATAAAGCCATTATTTCATCAAAATATATAGGAGCATTTCATATTTAGTGTCAATTTTAGGTGATTTTAGAAATTTGGGTTATTTATATTTGTAGTCAGTTTAGAGAGTTGGTTTATTTCCTTTGGGATTTTTAATTTACTCATTGTGTAAACAGTACTAAAATGTTTAGAGAAAACTTCCTAAGAGTTCTTTAAACTTAATAAGTTAATTATATACAAAGCATAAGTAGAAGTGATAGCTCTATACCCAAACACACAAACAAAAATGCAGTTATCTAAAGCATTCTAAATTTTAACCATTATTTTGGAAAACACTTCTATTGTTAGCCATGATTTTAAAAAACACCCACACCTGTCTTAATGGATTACCCCAACAGGAGAAAATGGTCAAAGTACAAATTCTAGCTCCATGTACTAACTATATAGGAAAAAAAAAAAAAAAACAAAGAAATAAACAATCTCCTCTATTAGCATGACTCACTGTCATCTACACAGAATTACCTCCTAAGACAGCCAATCATCTCACCCCACTTTCTAGGGTATGGAAGAATGGATGCCTCCTGAAGCTGTGTTCCTTATGAAACTTCATTCTGTCTCCTTTTTTCCCATGGTAACTCATGCTTTCTATCTCTCCAATCCAAAGTTTGTATTCTCTTTAAGATAAAAGCTAGACAATCTAGAAAATTAATACATATTAATGAACAAATGATAAACAAATTTCCTCCTCAACTAATACAAATTTATTCTAATAGTAATCACCAAGAGACAATGTAGTCAGTGTCCCTACCCTTGAAATCTAACTTGGAAGTGATTACAGGTGTGAAAATTCATGGTACAAAAATACATTAGACTCTCTAAAGCAAGAATAACAAATACAGGGCTTCCCTGGTGGCGCAGTGGTTGGGAGTCTGCCTGACGATGCAGGAGACATGGGTTTGTGCCCCGGTCCGGGAAGATCCCACATGCCGCAGAGCAGCTAGGCCCGTGAGCCATGGCTGCTGAGCCTGTGCGTCCAGAGCCTGTGCTCCGGAACGGGAGAGGCCACAACAGTGAGAGGCCCGCGTACCGCAAAAAAAAAAAAAAAAAAATGAATAGCAAATACAGTTGACCCTTGAACAATGGAGGGGTTAGGGGTACCAACCCACCTCACATTTGAAAACTTGTGTATAACTCATGATCAACCCTCCATATAAGCAGTTCACAGATTCAGTCAACCCTGGATCATATAGTACTATAGTATTTATTATTGAAAAAAGTTTGTGTATAAGTAGAGCCATGCAGTTCAAAGCCATGTTGTTCAAGGGTCAACTGTATACTGCATTTATGCTGTTCCTACTTTATCCTATGTCCACAACAGACATTTATAAACAATTAAAGCACCCCATGAACTTTCCTGATACAGTATCACTACTGATAAATCAGAACTACAAAATTAAATAAAAGTTATTTGCCATTCCAAGCCTAGCATAATAAATGTATTAACTAGATCAAATATAAACTTATAGATGATTTCTGAATAATCTTGAGATTGGAAGATATGTTGACAAATATTCACAGGAAATCATTATTCCAATTTTCATAAAAGGTAAAATGGGTAATGTATCAGTTCTCTATTGGCGATACAAAAATACCACAACTTAGTGGCATAATACAAAAATATTTATTATATTTTTCCTGATTTATTGATAATTAGCAAGTAAAAATTGTATATATTTACATTATACAAACTGATGTTTTGATACATGTAGACATTGAGAAACGATTATGACATCAAACTAATTAACATATGCATCAACTCACATAATTATCTCATGTGTGGGTGTGGTGAGAACATTTAAGATCTACTCCTTCAGCAAATTTCAAGTATACAATATAGTAATATTAACTACTGTCACTATGCTCTATATTAGATCTCCAGAACTTATTCATTCTGAATAACTAAAATTTTGTATTTTTTGACCAACATCTCTCCATATCCCTCACCATCCAGCCCCTGGCAACCATCATTCTACTCTCTTCTTCTATGAGTTTGATTCTTTTAGATTCACATGTAAGCAAGATCATGCAGTATTTGTCATGGTGTGTCTGGCTTATTACATTTAGCATAATGTACTCCAGGTTCATCCATCTTGTCTCAAATGACAGAATTTCCTTCTTTTTTAAGGCTGAACACTATTTCATTGTATGTATATATCACATTTTCTTTATCTATTCATCTATTGATGGACACTTAAAAGTTGATTTTATACCTTGACTATTGTAAATAATGCTGCAATGAACATGGAAGGCCAGATATTCTTCAAGATAATGATTTCATTTCCTTTGGATATCTAACCAGAAGTGGAATTGCTGGATCACATAATATTTTTGTTTTCTAATTTTTTGAGGAATCTGATACTGTTTTCTACAATGGCTATACTAATTTACATTCCCATCAACAGTGTACGTACAAGAGTTCCCTTTTTGTACATCCTTGCCAACACTTACCTTTAATCTTTTTGACAATAGCCATTCTAACAAGTGTGAGGTGATATCACAGTTTTGACTTGCATTGCCCTGATGATTAGTGATGTTGAACACCTTTTCACATACCCATTGGCCATTTATATGTCTTCTTTTGAGAAATGTCTATTCAGGTCCTTTGCCCATTTTTTAAATGGGTTATTTGTTTTCTTGCTATTAAGTTGTTTGTGTTCCTCATATATCTCGGATATCAACCTCTTATCAGATGTGTGGCTTGCAAATATTTTCTCCCATTTTGTAGGTTTTCTCTTCACTCTGTTGATTGTTTCCTTTGCTGTGCAGAAGTTTTTAGTTTGATGCAGTCCCACTTGTATTTTTGCTTTTGTTGCCTGTGCTTTTGAGAGCATATCCAAAAATTCATTGTCCAGACCAACATCAAGAAGCTTATTCTTGGAGACTTGATCAAGATGGCTAAGAGGATGCATAACTCACCTCCTTCCACAAACACATCAGAAATACATCTGCATGTGGAACGATTCTCAGAAAAATAACTGGAGACTAGCAGAAAGAAGACTCCTGGACAACCAAGACTGAAAGAAAGATACACATGGAATTGGGTAAGAAGGGAAGAGAAGTGGTCACATTGGGACCTGATAAACTATATACTAATGATGAATTATTAGAAAGAGAAATTAAGGAAACAACCCTATTTACAATCATGTCAAAAAGGATAAAATACCTAGTAATAGACTTAACCAAGGAGGTGAAAGACCTACACTCTGAAAACTGTGAAACATTGATGAAGGAATTTGGAAATAATGCAAAGAGGTAGAAAGATATCCTGTGTTCTTGGATTGAAAGAATTAGTAATTGTTAAAATGTTCATACTGGGCTTCCCTGGTGGCACAGTGGTTGAGAGTCCACCTGCCGATGCAGGGGACACGGGTTCGTGCCCTGGTCCGGGAAGATCCCACATGCCGCGGAGTGGCTGGGCCCGTGAGCCATGGCCGCTGAGCCTGCGCTCCGCAACGGGAGAGGCCACAACAGTGAGAGGCCCGCGTACCTCAAAAAAAAAAAAAAAAAAACACCCTTAAGAGGCTTATCCAGGTAAGCCAGTCTATAACTGGACCTTTTGAGATTTTGATTTTATTGCAAGTGCCTTAAATTTATTTACATTAAAATTTGCCACATTTAATTTAATTCCTTATTTCATCCTGTCAAGGCCTTTTTGGATACTAATTCTGTCATCCAGAACACTATCTATTCCTTCCAGATTCATGTCATATAGATTAATATAGATTATGTAATATAATATTACATACAATATAATGTAATATAGATTACATTAGTATATGAACAGTGTATATTCTAGAATAAGAAATAACTTTTTTAACCCAAATCTCAATGCTCACTGTGACTTACAACTAAACTGTTGAATATAATAGTGATAATTAGTTTTAGCACTATTTTTGATATTGAATTTCAGTCAACTTAATATCATTTGCAAATCAATTATTTTGGGCATCCAAATTCTCATTAATTAGTAAAAGAGAATTAAAAAGTGGTAATATTCTGAGTTAAATAGCAGATATTATAAGTATCACTCTCTTATTATAATGTAATAAACTTAGAAACTTAATAGGGAAGCTTATACATACTATCAGTAATGAAAATAAGAAAAAATGATACCTAAGTTTTGTACTATTAATAGGGATTGAATTTTAAAAGATACAATGACTCATCAACTTAAAAATAATTGCAATTAGGGACTTCCCTGGTGGTGCAGTGGTTAAGAATCTGCCTGCCAGTGCAGGCGACATGGGTTCAATCCCTGGTCCTGGAAGATCTACATATCATGGAGCAACTGAGCCCATGCACCACAGCTACTGCGCCTTCACTCTAGAGCCCGCGAGCCACAACTACTGAGCCCACATGCTGCAACTACTAAAGCCCGTGCGCCTAGAGCCCATGCTCCGCAACAAGAGAAGCCACCTCAGTGAGAAGCCCGCGCACCACAGTAAAGAGTAGCCCCCGCTCACTGCAACTAGAGAAAGCCCGTACGTGGCAATGAAGACCCAACAGCCAGAAAATAAATCAAAAAAAAATTTAAAGTAATTGCAATTATATTTTACATAAAAATTGATATGTAGTCAAATGCATACTCAGAAAAGAAAATATAGAAGTATTATTTTTAATTTAAAAGAAAAGGGATATACTCCTGGCTTTAGATTAAGATGTAGGAACCTGGAAATAATGTAACTCCCATTCTAACAAAAGGAAAACTCATGATAATCTATAAAGTCATTACTTTTCTGAATCCAACCAATCAATGAAATTTTAGGGCAACCACTTTACAGACTTTGAAAAATTTGGGGAGCAATAGAATCATTGAGAAATTATCCTCAACCATTGAGTGAGAATGGTTTCAACCTCTGAGACCCAGGGACACAGGGCCTGCCTAACACTGAGGCTGGAGGAGGACAACAGGAAACTCCCTGACTCCACCAGAGGGTAGCAAGCCCCAAGTATCTAGCAACAGCAGTCTGTTGCTAAGGGAAAGACAAGAAATAGGCAGACCTTCTATGAGGCACATACACAAAGGGAAGACCTAAAGCTGAGAGTAAAGGAGACTTTGAAGAAAACTTTATGGCCAAGCACACAAGTATAAAAAATTCTAGAGGATTTTGAAGTCAACTATGAACTGAAAGTAACCACCACAACAAAAAACCTGAAACCCAGCTCAGCTCTGATTAAGACTGGCCCAACCCTAAAACGAAGAGCCAAGAAGATTAGGCCCAGAATATGATTTACCACAGTGAATGTTCTGTATGTGCTTAAAAATAATATGTATTCTGGATATGGAACTTTCACTATGGTAAGTTATATTCTGGGCCTAAAATACTAAACCCAGACAAATTAAAATATTTAAATCAAACAAGTTCATTGACTAAAGTGGAATTAAATTAGAAATCAATAACTGAGATATCTAAAACATTCTCAAATATTTGTAAATAAAACAGCACACATGTATCCCATGGGTTAATGAAGAATTAAAAAGAAAAATTTTCTAACAGCTTGTATTTAATGAAAAATATCTATGTAAGTTGTAATGTCCTACCAAAGAAATACTTAAAGGCAAATTTATAGCAATATCTAACATTAGAAAAGAGGGATTATCTCAAGTCAATGATTTAAAATCCCCTTTTAAGAAAAAATGTAAAAAGAGTAAATTAACCCAAAGGAAGCAGAAGAAATGAGATAATTATCATACAAGCAAAAATAAATTTTAAAATAAACCAAAAAATATTAATGAAATCAAAAGATGGTTCTTGAAAAGATCGATAAAATTGATAAATCTCTGGCCTCACTATCCAAGAAAAAAAGAGAGAAGAAGAAAATTACTAACAACTGTAATGAAAGAGAGGACATCACTATAAAACCTAGGGACATCACTGTAAAACCTAGGGATATTAAAACTATGATAAGAGAATATTATAAACCACTTTATGCTTTTAAACCCATTTAAGTGAAATGGACAAATTCCTTGAAAGACAAATGACCAAAGTTCACTCATAAAGAAATAACATGAACGACCCTGTAACTATGTGTAAAAACTTTAATATTTCATTTAAAGATCTTCTCACAGACTTCTGGTTTCTGATTCAATGAAAGGAGTTTGGAAGTCACCACACCACCCAAAAAAATAGTAAAAAGCTAAACAGGCTGAAAAATCAACAACTCTTTTGGGAATCTGTAAGAGAGGGGAGAAATAAACAAGCAAACAAAGGAAGTCATGGCTTACTGGAGCAATAAGTTCTTTCCTGATCTGTTGTATGGGTTTTGAATAGAGAAGTCCTCTTTCCATTGGGGTGGCTTAGATGGGAAGTTGTAATGCTCAGCATGTCCATAGCCATCATGGAATTTTACTGACAGCCAAATGAAACCAACATGCATGGAGAAAGAGCAGCCAAACTATAGAGAGAAGGAGACAAGAGACAGATGAGACGCTAGAATCAGTTTCCTGCAACTCCAGCCAAGTTATACATTCCAACTGGTCTCCTTTTTCTCTTAAGCTAGTGTAAGATTTACTTTTATGATTTTTCAGTTGTGTATGTGTCACCACAACCTACAAAGCAACAATAAGGAAATGCTTATTAGACTCTGAATGTAACTTTACATTTATATTTAAAATTTACATTTGTGTTAAAAACATTAAAATATGAATAGAGTTTGTGTGGTGTGATCATGAGACTTTTCCCATATTTCTCTACTTTTTTATTGTTTTAAATTGAATATTTTTGTTTGTAGATTGAAATTAAGAAAGCATAAAATCATTCACAGAATGCTATGTCCCATAATTTTTGGAACTATACATTTAATCTGATTTTTAAATGTATCAACATTTGCATGAATTCAGCCTATATTTTAATCTTATTGTGTGCATGCGTGAAATTATTTTTCAATTACAGCTATTTGAAAAAAATCACTGTAGTAACTCCTTTCCTAATGTACCATGGGTTTAATGATAGTACCATGGGTACTAATGATAAGTCAGTAGGTTGTGGTCTCAATTACTTCATTATTAATTATTGCCATATTTTCTTTCATTTCATTTAATACACTATCAAGGATGGAACTGATCATTTTCATAGTTTTCTTAATCTATAATGATTTTTGATTCTTAGATAGTTTAATTAAAGCAATATAATTTAATTAGTCATCTATTCAGAATTCTTTGAGTGCTGAGTTGAATAACAAGAATGTATATACCTACTTCACTAAATTATTTTACATCCTCAGCTTTTATCTAAGGTTAATATAAGGAACAATTGTGTGAAGAATAATTTGTATTTTTAGTAAAAGTAATCAGTTAAATTATTTGTTGTTTTTTTTTTTGCGGTACGCGGGCCTCTCACTGTTGTGGCGTCTCCCGCCGCGGAGCACAGGCTCCGGACGCGCAGGCCCAGCGGCCATGGCTCACGGGCCCAGCCGCTCCGCGGCACGTGGGATCTTCCCAGACCGGGGCACCAACCCGCGCCCCCTGCATCGGCAGGCGGACTCTCAACCACTGCGCCACCAGGGAAGCCCCAGTTAAATTATTTCTAAAAGTTGTCATCAAATATGTTATGAGTGGCTCATTGTAACAAATATCTTTGAAAATTTAGGTTTCTTTCTGAAGTTTGTTTTGACATTAGCATCTTAGCTACTAAATATGCTTCTAAACATTAGAAATTCCTTGACACTCTAAATTCTCTCAGCACTCCTAATATACTGCTGGGTAGGGAAGGATTGCTTTTCATTTTTTTCTGTCATGATCTTACTTAATTTTAAATATTTTAAAACTAGTGCTGAAACAGGAACTCATAAGCCTCTTTTCTTCTCACTGTGGATATTATTTAATTTATAAATTCTTTAGTAATCAGTTTATTTTACTCAGTGTTTCAAATATTTTCCAAAATTTCAAAAATAAAAGATTTAAAAAATTATATTGTAATTATTAATAAATCATTCTCAGTAGTCATATAAAATAGAGATAAACTAAAAGTTACCAATTTTATCATCAAGAGATAACTGCTTTTAAAGGTGTTTACAAATAATCTTCCTGTTGTATCTTGTATATATTCAAATATACTTGTGATATAAACACAAAATCAGTAAATTTATATGTTCTTTTAATCATTTGTATAGTCTTTTAATCCATTTTCACTTTCATACTATTCTATAATCATAAATAAGATATTTTAAAACAACTTTTTTGCATAATGTCTGGACTTTGCATTAAGCAATATTCAGCACAAGCCAATTTATTCAAATAGGGAAAATTTCTACTTATTGCACTTTTCATACGTAACTAACAATATTAAAAGATCAATTTGCTATGGGAACTTTCAATGTACTGCAGGTTTATACTGTTTATTATTTCTGTCATACCAGATTAATGTCTTTTCTATAAATTTAGTACCTTTATTAGCCTGTAATTATTTCAGAAAAACAGAGCTATTTAGTCAAATCCACATGAGGAATTTTATATATCTGGATTTTTTTCTAAAGCCGTCAATTCTAAATGGACCCATAGTTCAGCCTTTCTCTCCTTCAGGGAAGAATTTCACTTTAACCTTGGTGCCATCCTGAAAACAAATTTCTCTCAATATCCTAGTCCAAAGACATTAAAAATTCTATTTGTCATTCTTCTACCCCTGCCCTTTCTCCTTAAATAACTTTATTACATGAGCTAATACTTGGCACCTATATTTCTCAGAATGGACTTTAAAAAGTCTGTCCTCCTAATTAACGCATGACCTGCCTCCTGTTCTCCTACGCAGCGTGCAGCTGATGAGAAGCAGAACAGTTTGACAGCAATGTGTGTGGTGACCAGTGGTTCCGTGGAAAATAGGAGGAGCTCAGATGGTACTGTCTAGGATGTGATTTTACATCAGCCTGTTTTTCTTAATAAAGGGAAATCTAAACCACAAATTGGAGGCAGCAAACAGAGGGATCAAAAATGTGATTTTTATAGTAAGTGCTATTGTCATTATCTCACTGTTTGACTTCCTAAGAGGGACCACACAAGTTTCATAGAAAGACTATTGTGAGAATGAATAGCCAATTGTGCACAGCACAGCACAGATATCAGGCAAGGTTTTGGATTAGGCCACTTTTAATTTTTTTCCAAGTTAAAAAAGTATGTTAAATTGGTATCATGAAGACAAAATCTCATTCAATTTGATACTGCCTCTCTCACATCTTCTTGTTAATGCCCTGAAATGCTCTAAATTTATAGTAAAATAAGAAGGATAGTATTTTTACTATTTAACTCAAATGAAGAATTTTGCAGGGAATGATGTGTGAAAAATATGTAATAAATTTTAAATATGTTCATAGAATATTATGCAGTTATAGGTAGTCACTGTCATATCTTATTGGATATTTCACTACTACGTTTACTGATTCTGCATCATTTTAGTCTTTTTTATCTGCCTTGCCCAAATATACAGCCACAGAGTTGTGTTTTTGTTTCTGTGAGCTTTTTTGTGTTTTCCAAGAAAATTAATGATATTTAGGAATTTAGGATGCTGTCGGAATAGTTTCTATATCTAAGGAAACACGGCCTCATTGATACTAGTTGTTGCTTAGAATTGCATCCTAAAATTATTCTGTAGAGACTTTCAATAAAGTATTTTATTTCTCATGGATACTTATAGTTAACATTTGGTTGTCACCTTAATAAGTATATTCATATTTAAGTTTAGAATGAATTTTTGTGTCTACACTTTGCCTTAATTCTATACTAGTGTTTAATCAGGAGCTGTGTGATATAATATTTACATTTGTTCAATAAAAAGCTAAATTCATTCTGAATCTCTTGCTGGATTGGCCTTATGTAAGGTAACTAACTCTATATATGGAGTGGTTTTACGGATGTTGGGAAGGTTCTACAATCAAAAGCTGACCTTCATCCCCTATACTTGAAAATTATTAATTTAGGTTAAATACCCTCAAGTGGAAGGACTGCTGTAAGTCATAACAAAATTTTCAGATTTATTATGAGAGCAGGGTAAAAATGCAGAGTATAAAGGTCCTGACACCCTCAGTAGCTGGGAGAAGTAAATGGTACACTGAAAAAGAATGTGATATACTCAAGTTTGAAGAAATAGGACTAAATTAGAATCTGTTTGCAGTTATGAACAGATGGAATGCTTTTTTACAGAATACGAACAAGAGAGGGGGATAAAGGAGCCAAAAATCAAGGATGTCAAAATCCACAGTAAAATAACTGTTTTTCAAATTTAACTATTTGCCTTTCAACATAAGCAGGTTTAAATAATAACCTTGCTGAGTTTCATGAAACAAAATTAAGAGACAGATGACAGTGTCAGTCTGACAAAAATGTCCCCTTGGTGACATTTCTATACCCAAGATCAAGTTTTCTTTTTGTTAACCCCAATCAAATATAATCAGAGGCTACTCTGTTCTTACTGAATATTTTTGTTTTCCAAATAGCATAAGTCCAATATTTTCTCTAAATTACTTAGTGAATTTAAAACGCAGATATGTTTGTCTTATTTAAAGTAAATTTTAATGTAATAAGAATCTATTTTCACCATGTCAAATCAACTCAGTCTGTAACAGCAGACTATGGCAAATGAAAGGGAGGTTTTTTTGCATCTTGTTTATAGGCACAATAGAGTGATAAAACTCTTAGATTAAAAAAAAAGTTTGCAAACATTTCCAAGATAGAAAGGAAAATGAACTTTTAACTTAATTGTAGCGCTATATCTCACCAGTGGCAGAGTACATGCGAGAAAGAGCTCAAATCCAACTAAAACAATTAAATGTTCATACAACCTTATTCACTTTTAAAACAAATGACTGTTTAAACAGACTTCAAAAAATAGGAAACTAGGCTTCAAATTTTCCCTCTTAAAATGCCCTAAATTCATTCATGTGTAGTCAAACTCATTGCTTCTTCTTCCTTTACTATAATTTTTTATAAATGTTTAAACTCTGCTTTTTATATGGTTTAACATGGCATGATCTTTCCCTGACCACCCCTTGTTCAGTGTTCTCACTTTGTTATTATTCCTCTTACATGTATCATAAGCTTCCTTATATTGTTTATTATATTCGAGAGGATTTCTGCCTTAATTATTGAATTGTACTGAGGGTCTTTTGAGGTCAGGGTATTGATGTGTCCTCTCTCTCTCCATACCACATGGCATGTTTTTCTCCCCGATGGGTGATATTCAAATGTTTATTATTGAAAATACTGAAGAGGATATCAACAAAGTTGAGAGTTTAAGAGGTTTATATGTAGAGCCAATCATCACAAATGGGTCTGTTTAAAAACTAGATTTAACCTTGATAGAAAAATGTCTGGAACTAAATACCGAACACTGTTACCAATTCGTTTACTGTAAGTTGTGGGTGATTTATTTCTTCCTGAGACTACCACTTTCATGATGATAGAAAGAAATATTTAACTCTTCATGTTTTATTTAAATATTATTTTAACAAGTACATTCTGCAATAAACTGGAAGAGTGCGTACTCCAACTAACTTTATAGAGTTCAGTTGATATCACAGTCCAGACTATAAAAGAAGAAATTAAGTATAGATGGGTGGCTATAAAAGGGGACCAGTTGTACGTACAAATAAGTTAATCAGTAAACAAAATCTATCTCCGCAGAAAGATCTGCAAATCAAGGAAATGACTTCCCTCTGAACTGAAGAAAGGATGTGTCTTTCAAAAAGTGGTCATACTGGCAAATTTATGATAAACAAGAGATATACAGTGTGTTCTTGCAGTTGTGGTAGAGAAAAAAAAATGTAGGGATATGCAGCACATAAAGCATGATGAGGTAGTATAGTGAAATTAAACCTCTTCTGAGAATTATAAAAAATTCTTTCATTAGAAAAGTTAAAATCCGTTTTGCTTTGTTTCTGATATTTGATAAAAGTGATGCTGAATGGCTGAAAGTTATAGACAACCTTGAAAGTCTAAGAAAAAGCAATGGTGAATTAGGATAAAGTGTGCACCACGGAACACTAATTTCATGAGAAACCACTAAAAGAGGTTTCCTGAATGGAGTTTCTCTGTCCAGTTATTTGAGGAGAGCTTACTATGCTTTTCCATCTTGGAAAGAACAATAGACTAGCATATCAAAATCAGAATTATAGCAGAAAAGCACAAACATACATATACATATACACACAACTCGCTTTAATATTATTCAATTCCAAATGAAACGCTTTTGCAACCTAACACTCATGAAAGTGTCAGAACTGGTATTCCATTAGCAAACTTCGAAAGAGTGGTACAATGTTCTCTTCTGAAGCAGGTGAAAAATATCCTGATTGACTTAGGAGTGTTTGACGACAACTCAAGATTACTGAGTGCATACTTATTGTCATAAAGTGCTTATGATTTTAAAAAATGTTTCTCTGAGCCTTGTATTATCTTTCAAACTAAAATGTCTTGGTAACATAAACTCATATTTATGTTTAATAGATTTAACAGAAAGCTTTATAGAAGCAATTAATGATTTCAAAAGCTTTCTATTTTACATGGAAATCCATACTTTTGAATATCATAGATATTCAGATTTAAGAATATAAATTACAAGCATCACTTGCCACAGGATAGAAATGGTCACGATAATAAGAACCTTTTATGGAGGGATTACTATCCCAGGCAGTGAGGAACTTCCTCTTCTCTAGCAAATGAGGTTCCAAGAATTTTTTTTTAAATGTTAGTAGCAGAATTACTATAGATTTGAGTCTGTAGATGTCAGACTCCAAAGGTATGTAAGTTTTAAGCTTACCCTGGAAGGAAAACAGTAATCTCTAGGACAGAAGCCTTTTAAATGTCAATATAAAAAGTGTCACAAAATGTTGCAGTACGATTTACATATGCAGAGGAGAGAAAGGAGGTCATTTCAAAGAGAGTAATATCTGGTAATGTTAAGAATGTGATTGCTATAAATTAGCTAAGAAAGGATCTAAGCTTTTTAAAAAATTCTGTGGACTGATATAAGGTGTGTTTTTTTCCCCTTTCAATTATAAAAGAAATATAGCTTAAATTTGTATAGTGTAGTTACCAGTACATCTTTTTTCTGGTAATTTTCAGGTGTTCGTGCTTCCCCGCTGCCATTCCCTGCTGTTGCCATAGCTCTGACATGAAGATGGGAAAATGGAGCTAGAAGGAAACCAACTCTTTAGTGGGTCATTATTACCACAGCATCATGGCTGTTCTGAAAATTTGTTTCTGTCCCATTACAAACAAGGAATTGGCAGACTGGGAAGGTGATCAGATCGCAATCAGCCATGGAAGGAGTGATCTGTAATCAGGATGAGGCAGAGAAAAAGACACCGGGGGCTAGAATGCAGAGCACTTGTATCATAGGACTCCGAAGCTGAAAACAGAAGTCTGTGTAAAACTTAGTAAAAGAATAGTCTTCAGAGAGTCAGAGAACCATCAATGAAAGCAGCCTGTTGATAGGTGAACAAAAGAAGCCTTTGTGTGAACACTGGCTAATTAAGTCTTGCAATTACCGAAAGAGCTTTCTTTTTTGTGAAGAAGAGAGACATATAAGAGTGATGTACAAGTTCAGATTGAAAATACTTATTCATATTCTGTGGGGGAAGGGCCATTTGCCTATTAAACAAAGCAAGGTCGCCCATTTCCCGCTTTGAGTAGACCTGGGGAGAGTGGGAAGAGATGGGCTTCTAAAGTAGGTGAAATTGTTGGCCATGAAAAGTGCCTTTGACTCAGTTTCAATGGATTTAACCTTTATTAAATATAGACCCCCCCTATCAAAATAGCTATAAGCTGAGAGAATTACTTCCAATACACACTCCTTTTCTTAGCAGTCATAAAAAAAAACAAAGCTTGATAAGCTCTTGGGGCTGAAGTATTCTTCTCCCATATGGGAGTTATTATTTCCAGTTCAATGTGTCTCAAAGTAGGGGTCAGGTCTCCCAGAGGCTATAGGGGTCTGAGAGGGTTAACACAGAACAGAACTACAGAACTCTGAAGTGATCAGTGTTGATGATGGTGGTGAACTCTGAGCTATATAAACCAGATGAAAAGGCCTCTACTTACCAGCGTAGCCTTCATTTCAAAGGTTCAAATATGTTCCATCTCCGAGAGAGGGCTCCAAATTGCTATTTGATGGCAGTGGCAATGAAGAAAAGTTTAGGGCAATCGGAGTGTACTAGTTTTTCTGTGTGGGAGGCATGTAGTCAGCATGAGAACCTGAAGCCAGGAGAGCAAAGAGGAAAGACTGAGAGAAGTTTCAAATTTGTGAAGGAAGTTGACAAATCTCTGTGGAGGCATAAACTAAAACCCCAGGTGCTCCAAATATTCTGGCCCCAGAAAATGGGGACTCCAATTCCTTTCTTTTCTCCCAAAGTTCTTGTCCAACTCTTTTCTAATGATTCCTCCTGTCATTAATCCTTTCTGTTGGCTCTTGAAATCTACCCAGGAACATTATATTTCAGAACAGTAACTTCATACAAGAAATGTCTCAGGAATCCATGGAATAAGGAATGGGGATTTTGTTCTTAACTGCCTAAGTACTTTCTGCTTTCTGAGTCTTCTCTCAAGCTCTTATCATTGGTGACAAACAAGTAAACTGATAGGTGGGACAGAGATTTTGGTAATCATCAGAACCCACCCTTTCGGCATTCACAACCTTTACTCATAGAACAACAAAGAGACCCCTTCTTTTTTTCCAGCCTTGTTGACGCTTATAGTAATTACTCCCGGGAAAGTAACTCTCTGAGGCAATATTTCACTTCTCTTTAATTGCATGGGTACCAACTTACACACTATCAGCGTTGATGAGCAGTGACGCCCTGCTGTCAGCCAGGTAGTTTGATGGCAGAAAAAGCCACAAACACTTTAGTTTCCATCTTTCAAAACTCCTCATGCAAATGAGGGACAGTCATTAGTGCTGACCTTCCACTATTACTAGTTGTCAATCAGCTGTGTATCCTGCTCAGAGGCAATCTGCCTCATTCCACGCAGAAACATGGGTACATGTAGCACGATGGGAGCTACGGGCAGTCTAAGAGGGCGTTGTTATAAAAATTAGCTTCCCAATAGAATACACTGGTGGACTCATGGAGGGCAACATGCTATAAGTGTTAAAAGATAGTAGTTTCCAAACTATTCTCCAGTAAACACCGGTATCAGTGTCAGGTGTCTGGTATCAATTCAGGGTCTGAAGCCACATGCAGGCTTACTAAACAAGAAAACCTGTATATGGGGACCCTGAAAATAAGTTTTGCACAAGCACTTTACAAAGTTTCCTCACACTAAAGTTTGGGAATGACTGGCTAAGGTCACTGTGCATACATTCACAACCATAAAGCCAGAGACTAGGCTTTCCCATCACTAAATTCAAGAAACACTGTTACCTTTTTGTCTGTGCGAGATGCCACTGTATTTATAAACTTATGAACAAGGTATGTTATCTGCTTTCAAAGGTTTTAAAGTTTATCGACCTGAGAAACAGTCAAGGACTATAGATGGAATCTGTAACGAACTCCATTTAAGAGGGAAATACACAGCAAACACTGAGAAAATGTCATTCATCTGAATGTATCTGTTGCTTTATCCTGTCATATGATGTACTCTTACAGTTATGTATCTTTAATATTTAGCAGTTGCTTATAATCAAGACTGTAGCACAGATTTTAAAGGATCTAGCCTTAAGCCCAGGATCAACTAACCTGGCAATCTGGGGAAGGTATGCACTTAGAAAACTTTGTTGTTTTCAGATATGTGCAAATATACGTGAACTATCTGGAACTTAGCTTATCTAGAAATCTGTAACTTTTCAAAAAATGTTTGTGTTTCTTTAGCAAGATGTAGTAGGTGATTTATCATGATCTTTTATTTCTGCATGAAATCAATGACCATCCTAAAGACTGTTCAGGTTTCCCCCAGGAAAAAGAGAAATAAGTTATTAACCAAAAATAGAATAAGTATCCCCAAATATTCAAAAAGTGAATGAACTAACCATACCCGAAGCTCAGAGGTGCTTATGTAGTTTGGGAGAGTTTATTTTACCAGAGGATAATGGATGGACATCTTTATTTATTTATGTTTCTTTATTGAGAAATCAAAATTTTAATTTTTGCCGGAGAATTATTCACATCATTCTCACCATTAAGACTATCTAAGTGATAACGAATAGCCAAAGAAGTTTATTTATTTTGACCAACATTATTAATGTCCTTCTGAACTGTGAATGTATAAGGCCTAATCCTTTCCCACTGTGCTGGCTATTCCTCTTGGGCAAGATCTGACAACTAAAGAGCCATTTGCGTGTTGTGGAGACAGAGCGCTAAATCTGGAAGGGCTGACTCAGCTGGGCAGGAGGCGGTAAGATTAATGGACACCAACATGGAGGGAAAAGCAGTCTGTGAGTGTCAAGGACCTTGGTGGGAGAAGCATTTCCCCAGTGAAAGAGAGAACACACACTTCGTCCTTTCATTCACCCCACAACCAGACATCCTGTGGAACATGTCTAAGTCCCATGCATAAATTTCCTATTAGAAATTTATATCTCTATTCAGGAGTGATTGAATCAAGACCAACTCATCACACATTCTATCATAAACTTTAACTACCGTGATACATGCTTTTAAAAGAGGTCAATTGTATTTTCATCAATAACATATGCATTCTACTTGAAATAACAAGCATAATTGTAGCAGAGAATCTATCAAAGTACATATGAAAACGAGATATACTCGAGGGCATTTTTTAAGTACAACTTATAAACTACAAGATATTGAGTAAAATAGTGAATAGCTATGCAATGGAACAAGATAACAATAGATTAAAAGGATATAAATGGCATACTACCTAGTTACTTTTGGTTCTTTAATATTTAGTTAACATTTGCTTAGTGTGAGAGAATGGGCAGGCAAGTGTTTTCCTGTCAGGCAAAATATGTTCCATGCTTAACACAAGTATTTAATTGTAGTGCAGCCAGAGAAAACGTGACATTTTTCAGTTTCGTATTTACTGTTTGAACAGGATGTTTGACACCCTAATGTATCCCATTAATAGATTCCCAAAGAGTGACAGTGATAAAGCAACACTAAAGTGATTCAAATTGTGCTTAGCTAACAATTTGTCAGTATGGATGGTTCAATTTCAAGGCTTGAGTTAATTCAGTAAGTGTGTTAAAAATATTAGTTTTGCAGATACAAAATACAATTTATTTATTCTGTAAACATTTACTGATATCTACTATGCACCAGGTGCCATTTCCAGCCACTGGGCATCTAGTAATAAATAAATGACTAATCAAGTGTAGAATAGTGCTAATGTCAACAGGGGAAAAAATGGAGGGTTATACAATTCAAGGTCAAGTTAGATGCAATCTAGAATGAAGGTCATCATTCTCTTTTCTTCCAGAAGACAAACAAGTCAATATTACAATTTTTGTATCTTTTACCTGGCTGCACCTTTGTTTTTGCTCTTGTCCTTTGTAAATTCAGTGTTCCATGGATAATATAATAGAAACTGAAGAGGAATGAACCAGAAAACCTAGAAATTTGGGTTCATCTCTCACACTAATTAACCTTGTGACCTTAAAGAAATTAGTTAAAATTTTCTGAGACTCAGTTTCCTAGGATAATTTATAGAGTTTAACTTAAGAGATAAAATAAAGCTTCATTTCTGGAAGGGTATATTATAAACTGCATAAAGACAAAACAGTTGTAGCTTGTTTTGTGGGTGTCCACATGAACCTTATCAATGCCACATCAGGAGAAATATTTCGGTTATAACAATTTACAGACAGCAATCATCACTGTGTGTATATTAGGCGATTTCACTATATTTCACTTCTCACTTCTTACTTTTCAGATCTATTTGTCTGAGTAGGGGATAAATATTAGTTGTAAAGGGAAAAAAACCAATAAATACATTATTCAGCTGAAAAAGTTATACTCAAAATACATATGTATAGTAACTTAAAATACCTACAGGACCTCATGGTTTACAGTCCTCTTGTAAAGTTTCCCTTTTATGTTGTCTCAAAGGAACAGGTCAAGAATGCAAGGGCAGGGATCCCGTGGTGAAATTTAGTAGAGTTGTGGCTAATGGTGATATGTACAATTTATCTTTTGAAGAAGTGACAAGACTGAGATTTTCTCCATTTCCATAAAATATTTTTATTTGTCATCCTCCTTTTAAATACACGTATATATATATGTATATATATATACATGTGTATATATGTGTGTATATATATATATATATATATGTATATATATATATCCTCCTCTATCTTGTGGGAATGCTTTTCTCAGCAAAAGAAGAGAGGATAGATAAATCCATTCCACCTGGGAAAAGTTCAAAAGTTTCTGTTGTTTAGTAAATAATGAAATGAAGTTATAAATAGCATCACTGCTTTCTAGTCTATCTTTAAACTAATACAAGCATGTCCTTCCTCTAAAAAATTGATCCATGTTAGCTGTTTTGAATATTTCTCCTAGTTAGCATTTTAAACTTTAATCTCTAAACCATTATCTTCTTCCTGGCTCAGCAGGAAATTCTGCCTGTCATTAAATCAGTAACTCCTTATGTTTATGACTACCAAGAACTGCAAAAGCCAGACTATGTGTGGAGTAAAACTTGTCTAATTAGCATCAGTCTACACATTACCATATGTTGACAATAGCCATTCACAGGTTATATTACTTTGGCATCTGTGATGGATGACAAAACCTAGAATCATTCTTACTATTTTATCTTCTTGCTATAACTTCTCAAGCATTTCTTTTCTTGCCTTTACTTTTTTTTTTTTTTTACATTTCCTGAATTACTCTTAACATCATGCCCTTTAGGTGCCTCGTTCTTGCTTCCTAAAGAGGGATCATAGGCAGTACTAAGTTCAAATATGCTAATATCTTTATATCATCAAACCTTTTACCTCCCTACTTTACAATTCTGTCTGTTGTTTTAGATCTACTTCAGAATCCATAATTCATTGCTCAAGATAGCAGAAACTGACTGAGAATTGTATAAAACCCAAACTACCATAGGTACAAGGGAAATAGCTAAAGGAGAAAAAAAGGGAAAGAAAAAAGCATGGTAGAAGAAGTGAACTATTCCTATTAAAATAACCTAATAGTTATTTAAACAAAGTCAACTCAACTAAAATTTATGAGGATGTTTCCTGGATTCAAATTTCTGAAAATTCTACTCTGCCATTTTGAAAACAAGAAGTAAAGTATTTGGGCTTTTATTACCACAGTAAGGTGATAAATGTGTATTGATGTAACTCTTCTAGTGTAAGTGAAAGTAAATTTCAAATACCAGGCTGTATGAGTATTTTTCAGCCTTATGTAATGGTAAGATAATGTAGAATAAAGGTGAGCTTATTTTTTAATCTGTCGATTAAGAAAATTTTAAACAAAGATATAAACAAATCACTTGTACTTGCTAATTGCACAAGTGATTTTGAATGAATGAGATCAATGGTTTAAAAAATTAATAATTGTCATGGGAAATCTGTCATGTCCAGAATTCTCTCTTACATACTTTTTGATCATGTATTCTATACTAATTTTCATCATAATTTAAATTAATATGCTTTAGATTTTAACTCATTTATCTTATTTGCCACACATATCATGTATTTACAGCCCTTTAAACTTTTTATGACTTATTTTCAGTTTGCATCAAGCTTATAGTTTAGAATCTAGAACAGAATTAACAAAATAGTTCCGTCTGTCACTGATTGGCTTTGTGGCCTTGGCTATCACTATTGAGCAATATATCATAACATATTTAATCTGGGCATCTGTTTCCTTCACTGTCATCATTCCAGTGAAGCTTTTGGCTGGAGAACACAAAAATTAATAGTGTTTAATGAGACAAAAAATACAAATATATACATTTTCCTAAATGATAATAGGTGACAGTGTTTAAATCATTCAAAAGTTTATTTTTAAATAATCACCCCTAAGTGAATTTTGATTAGAAACATTGGTATGGTTTGAGGACAAAACTAAGATCTTAGATTATACACTCATCAAAGGGCAGGCAGAAAAAGAAAGAAAACCTTTTATCTTACCACTTACAAATTTCCCTATTGACAAAGGCCTGACTCTGGTAGTGTTTTGCCCCCATCTTTGAAAAATTTAGGGGCTCTTTCTTGGAGGTGTCAATTGAAAAATATGCACAACCTAAAAGTTGAGAATTATGTTTTATTTGGCAGACAAAATGGAGGACTTAAGCCTGGGAGGGATCCTCACAGATAGCTCTGAGGAACTGCTCTGAAGAGGCAAGGGGGGAGCGAGGATACATAGGAGTTTTTGCAAGAAAGACCAGATAGTACTGTTAATTAAAGAAAACCATATACCTCAAGTTAATGAATTTAACACTTTTCTAGGTATGGGAAGTTGCAAGAGTCTGGGCTCACTGAAATCATTCCTTTGATATGCACCTTAACTACCTAGGGCCAGTGGCCTGGTTTCCTCCTTCCTGAAGCCCCTCAGGGTACATAGTTGTGGGGTGGCTGCAGTGACTGAGGGCTTGGCAGCCAGCAGCCCATTTGTCTCCACCCTGAGTTCCCTCAGGGCTCACCATCTGGGGTGGCTTTAGTGGCTTGATGGTTGCAACATCCTTTGTTAACTGATATGGCAGGCAGCATTTTTTCATTCACAGAAGGTCCAGTCCCCCTAAAACATATATTTTCCCTGGATTATTCCTCTTCTCTAGGTACCCTTCTTTGGCTGGTGAACACAAATTACAACACACTTTTAAGCCAATTGTTTTGTTTACCTACTCTTTAAGTTTTGGCAAGTCACAACCTGTACACAGGTGGATAATTATAGTACAAAGAATAGTTACAGAGCCCAAATATGTCATAAGTCCGGTTTAGATAATGAGTTACTTAGAAATTCCTGGCTCTGAATTGTTCATTGCCTATTTCTGTTTTATTGCTGAACCAAATTGTTTTCTAAAAGAAATGTGAAATGTATTCTAATTTTGAACAATTTTTACATAAATCCAAATAGAAACCTATATGAATTTCTCTTCCACCATAAAATTGTCAAGAACACTCCACTTTTGCTGTACCTCCATTTCCTAATTTCTCTCTTTTTTTTTTTTTTTTTCACTGTTGTGGCCTCTCCCGTTGCGGAGCACAGGCTCTGGACGCGCAGGCTCAGCAGCCATGGCTCACGGGGTCAGCCGCTCCGGGGCACGAACCCATGTGCCCTGCATTGGCAGGCAGACTCTCAACCACTGCGCCACGAGGGAAGCCCTTCTAATTTCTTGACTTAATCCCCTGATGCAGGTTCTGACTTCTCACAAGTGCTCTAGTTGAAGTTAACCAGTGATATCCTTTTGTAAACTGCAAAGGTTTTCTTCGTGATCATCACCCCTAATTTTTCCAAACTGTGTGACTTCTCCTTGAAATTGTTCCCTGATTTCACAGTCATTACAGGGTTTCAGTTCTATCCATTACTCTCTATTTACCACTTCTGTTTCCTGGGTCCTCTCACTTCAGTCATTGTTGAAATTGTGCCACAGGACTCATATGTTTTATCCCTCTGCTCTTCATTTATTTTTTCCCTTGGAGGTTTCATATCTTCTAATGATTTCAGCTATAAACTCCACTGAAATGATTTCTAAATTTACCAAATTTCTCTGGTTCAGCCCCATATAAAAGTTGTTTCAATGGAATGTCTGATCATTGTCTCAACTCCCAATGTTGATCAAAGACATCAAAATTTTCCCCAGACTTGGTTCTCCCACAAACAGCTTTATTTTCTCCTGCTGGAGCCTTCATTTTCTAAGTTTTCAGCTCACATTCTTGCAGTTTTTCCTGACTTTTTTTTCCAATCTGCTTAATTATTACATTCAGTAAATTCCTGCACTGCTTGCTGCTTTCATTTTCCTCTTTCCATTCCCAGTGCTGTTATCTTCTTCTAGTCCGAGTGACCTAGACTCATACATATATGGCTAATTTAATGATCTCCTCAGCTGTCTTCTTGCCCCCTTAAATACGCCCTACCCACTGCTGCCAGAAGAACCTTTCTAAAGCATTAGGTTTTGCATGAGTCACTGTATAAAAAGTTTGTCAAAAGTTCCACCATTCCTACCATGCAAAACAAGACCGAATGTACTCATCTTTCTAAATTTGTTTATTTTCAACCTCATTTCTTTCAACTAAAAATATGCAAAACTGTATTCAAGAAAACTGTTCTAACATTATTTTCTTAATATTTAAAAAAATGTATTTCAAATATCTGTACCTTTTTTCTTATAGAAAAGATCTATGATTTACTCATTAGTGTCTGACTATGCTATTTGCATAACTGAAACTCTATTGTTATGATGTTCATTACAGGAGGAATGAGTATATTTCTTTTTTTAATCTTTGTTTTTTTTGGTAAACATTCTGAGTTTCCAAGTGGATCTTAAGCACCTTGGATGCAGGAACTTAGTCATATACTTCACTGTTTCATCAACTTCTTCAAAAATTCTTCATCGTTAAAGGTGAAAACAATAATAATAAAAAAGAGAAATGAGAAATTGAAAGAGAAAGTAGGAGGTTCCTACCAGTTCATAAAATTAATATTTCAACAAATTCCTCTGTAACTGCCCTAAACTAGGCCAAATTAAACTCAGAAAGCTGACATATCTCTTTTTAAAAAATTTTGAATGTTTGTTTGTCAACTTTATTGCTAATTGCTTCTCACATCTCATTTATTTTTTACTTTCATATAGACTTTATATTGAGTGAATCAGATTGAGGCCTTGGAACCACCATTTGAAACAATATTTTAAATTCTCACCCTTAGATCAATGTTTTCAAGTGGTTATTGGGTACATTCCTTTTTTTTGTCAGCTTGACTAAAGTTGAGGGCAAGATATAAACAATTTAAAAACAACATCCACAGAAACATAATAAAAGGAAAAAATTAAAATATAAGCTAATGGGAAGCTTGCCACCACAAAATAGAGAAATGTAATCCACATTGAAAGTGCATCCAATTTTTAGTTTGTGAACCTTGCATTTATATTGATTTCCATCATAATTTTAAATAAAAAAATCTTAGGGAGTTTGGGATTGACTGTTATATTTAAATATAACACACTGTTATATTTAAAATGGAAAAACAACAAGGACCTACTATACAGCACAGGGAACTCTGCTCAATATTCTGTAACAACCTAATTGGGAAAAGAATTTGAAAAAGAATAGATACATGTGTATGTATAACTGAATCACTTTGCTGTATACCTGAAACCAACACAACATTTTTTATCAACTGTACTCCAATGTAAAATAAAAAGTTAAAAAAAATCTTTCAGATTATGTTTTTATCCAGTTATTATTAAAGCAAACCAAAAATTTTAAATTTAGTTTTAAATCATTTAAATCAATGTTTAATAATGAGTTGCAATAAATATTAAAAAAACATATGTTTGTTATAAATTAAAGTTTTACCTATACTCTATTACAACTATTAGTTGAAGCTCTGTGTAGAGGCTCCTTGGAACAAAGCAAACAAACAAATGGCAGTCTATTTTTTGCAAGGACTTTACTTGAAACTCAGGCTAATTAAAGACACAATTGCAATATAAGCTCTTTTTAAAAATTTGGATGTTACAGTAATTCTCTCTTTAGACTGTCATTATATGTTTAAATTGTGTTTAAAGCACATCATGATGTTCTAAATCTATGCATTAGATCAAAGCTAAGCTCTCTCAAAATAAATCAGCTAATTTCAACATCAGATGTGTTTCTAGTTTGAAGGTTAAACTTCCAGTTTTAAGCTATCAAGGAACACTTAAATACTTTGACTGTAATCAACATAATATCGTAGAATTCTAGATATGGAGTAGAACTTAGAGATATCTATTTCAACCCCCTCATTTTACATGGCTGCAGTATTCAAAGAGATTAAAATGGAGTTTGCCCAATGTCTCACAACATTTCTGATAAAGATAAGAGGCTAATCAGGTGTTCTGGCTCCTAGTTTAATTCTCTTTTCACCATAATCTTTTTGGGGGTGGACAGTAAGAATCAATTCTGTATCTCACTAGAGTCAACTGGAAGCCTCTTTGGGAGTTCTTTGCCCGGTAATTGAACTGAGAACAGACAGTAAATCAAATATCTGAAAAGAGACTGTAATACAGGACGTATAAAGAATTCTTACAACTCAACAATATAAAGATATAGATATTAACCCAATTTAAAAATGGGTAAATATTTGAATAGACATTTCTGCAAAGAAGATATTCAAATGCTAACAAGCATGGGAAAAAGTTGCTCAACATCATTCTTTGTTAGGGAATGCAAATTAAAAACACAATGTGACCATTCACACCCACTAGGATGGCTATAATAAAGAGGGTTGGTGAGGATCTGGAGAAATTGGAACCTTCATATATTATTTGTGGGGATTTTAAATATTGTAATTCCTTTGGAAAACAGCTTGGCATTCCTCAAAAAGCCCACTGCATCTAATCTCACCTTTCACCGTGGCTCCAATATAGGACAAGCACAAGTAGACTTCAGTTTTTATACAACCCAGGAATTGGGAGCTAGAGAGTATGATGTGTGCCCATACCACCATCCAGTCTCTCTGCTCAAGACTTTATCTGCTCTAGTGATGTAAATAAGGGCAGGCCAGCAAGTAAGATAACTACTGTGATGTCCACTTTTGGAAGTAGATGTCAGTCTCTGCAGGAAAGGGTTAACTCAGCAGACTTGTGTTGCTCAAATCTGCACATTCCCAAGAAAGAGTGTCTTCAGGGCTGGCTGTTGGCTGGCTCCTGGGAGGTGAGTGTTGAGTCCTTGGAACAGTCTACCTGATAAGCATGGTTTTTTATGCCTAGAGGCATTGAGATTCTAGGTACAACTACGTTTAGATAATTTATGATAGCAACGTGATTTATGGTGAATGCATGCTTCTGTCTCTGTGACTGGCATCTGAGTAGCTAAGGTCAGCCCACGTAGACGCTGCATGTCTACATGACTGACTCTCACCAAGGTGACTCTCACCTAAACACCAAGACTCTACTGAGCTTCCATGGTTGGCAACACTTTGTGTGTGTTGTCACAGATCATTGCTAGGAGAATTAAGCATGTCCATGTGACTCCACTGGGAAAGGACACCTGAAAGCTTCTGCCTTGATTCTCCTGCCTTGATCACCTCATGCAACTTACCCATTAGCTGATTTTAATCTGTATCCTTTCACTATCATAAATCATAATTATGAGTGTGACATTTTAAAATCCCCTGAGGCCTTCTAGTGAATCATCAAACCTGAGGATGCTTTGGGAATGCCTAAAGAATCTGCCCTTAGTTGTGTCCCTCAACTAAGCCCTCAGAACACAACTACTGAGCTCACGAGCCTCAACTAGAAAGCCTGCATGCCGCAAACTACAGAGCCCACACACTCTGGAGCCTAGGCACCACAACTAGGGAGTGAAAAACTCACATGCCACATCTAGAGAGAAGACTGCATGCCACAAGGAAAGATGCCACATGCCTCAACGAAGATCTCACCTGCTGCAACTAAGACCTGACTCAGCCAAAAATAAATATAAATAAATAAACAAATAAATCTTTAAAAAAATAATAGGATAAATCTTCATATTTTAGATTAAGAAAATTAGATAGTTGCTATAAGTGAATAGCCACAGGTTCAGAACCCCTTGAATGAAGCAGGGCTGGGTCTCCTTGAGGAAGTACCCTACTACAATGACAAAAATTTATACTGCTTAATCTTTCTCCAGCCTTCCTGAAAGGACCTATGGCCTTTTACCAGGATGACTGTGCATTGGGGAAGGGAAACAATCAAACTTTTCAAGGATTACTATGCATCAGCTCTGACTTGATACTAATTCTTACAGACCCAAAACATCACTGTGGTCCACCAGTCAGAGTAGGGGTTTGTTTGTGGAGGTCAGGTGATCAGTGGAGTTTGGGCTGAGGTCCATGTCACAGTGGGTCCAGCAGATCCCTGAACCCATTCTGGGATTATTTCCCAGTTCTGGAATGAATACTTGAGTAGTTATACTCAAAAACTGACAAAAATCTCATATATATATATATATATATGAGATTTACATATATATATATATAACACATACATACATACATATATATATATATATATATATATATATATATATATACACACATACATATATAGCTTCTAGGGCTATGTAGATATACATGAATCCTGAGAAGTGCTACCTCTGGGAGACTGGGGGTGATGAACAAAGCAGATATTAACCTTGTATGTAATGCTTTTAAGTTTGTATTACAAAAAATTGTATTCATTGTTAGACTTTTAATTAAAATTAGAGGATCCTAAAGTGACTAGGGTTATTTAACTTGGGTAGCTGAAAGCTAAATGAGTTCTTAAAAATCATTTTAAAATTCATCCATTTTTATAGGAGTATATATAAATAATTCCTCATTATCACCCAGGTTACATCTCAAGGATGGGGAAATAATTTTTGTCTTAAATATTGTATGTCAGATAGTATCATGAGCTTCGTGAAGATGAATAGTAAAATAAATTGCTTATGAAAACTGGAATCCTCTTCTGTGGAAGTCCTTAAAAACACTCTTATAAGTCTGGGATAAGACAAGTACGTGTACTGAATTGTTATAGAATGGTGTACATTATAAATTGATGGACATTTCTAACCATTTCTTTTCAATATTTCATTTGAAAAACAACAACAAAAAACCCCAAAATCAACCAAAAGAAAAACATACCCAGAACCAGCATGGGGATCCTGTCACACAGCCTTTCCAAGCAATTTTCATGAGCCCCCTTCCAGGGACTGTGGGGGATGAACCAGATGTCCAGTGCCCTCTCCTCTCAAACAGGAAGACGCCTGCTTGTGGTCTAGGGAGGACTGAAGCTAAGTGCATTGACCATCACCTATGAGACATTATTTGCATGACCATCTTGTGCTTTGCAATGATGACCTGATAATTGTTTTACTTGGCCAATTTTTCTATAACATTTTCTAAAACTCAACATAAACCCTGTAATATGTTAAAACTTAATAAAATGCACATTTATTCACAAAGGGTACACAGTCCAAGTGAAGTGCAAAATGGCAACGTAATAATTAAATCAACTTTCCAATGAAGAAATAGGAAAAACAAACTTGATACTAATGTAGTTTTTAAAATGAAGATTAAAAGCCCATCCAAGTTGGTCAGCCTTTCCCAAGTGGTTTTTTTTTTGGATGGTTAATAAATTTTATTGACTATGCTGTTTGGAGTTGCATGGAATGTTCCAGAAGTTTCACAGAGTTTGGACCCCACCACCGCAAACCTTCTTGGTCTACCTCCATGTTCTGGGGCCCAAAGGAATGTGCTTGGCTGTGATCTTCACTGAGAGAAAACAAACTTGAGAGATCTATGTCAAAGAGCCCATGAGAAAGATCCCAGATATCACAGACCACTAGTGCTTTTACAAGCAAAACCCAAAAGAACCCAAACCCCATTTGATCGAAACTTTGATAGAATCTTGCCCCAAGGACACTCTGTTATGCCCCAACTCCTTGGTTGAGAATCACCAGCCTCTGTACATTTTACTAAGCTTCCCTTCCTGTAGTTTGTGTTTTGAAAAGAACAGACTTTCCCTCTTGTTTTCCAAATATGAAACATAATAACATTAAATGTTCTTTTTTAAAGTACATATGCCGTTCCCCCTAAACCAAGGTTCTGTGAGTCCAGCATGTCTGAACCGGAGTGGGCTTCAATCTCCACTACTGAATCATATGGTTACTGCAAAGCCATGACTAAGAGTTTGCCCCCAACCTCCAAGGCTAGAGAAAACAGAAAGGTTCCCAAGACCAAGTTGCACTAGCTATGGATTTATCCCAATTTATCCAAGGATCGCACACAAAAGACTGAGTGCAGGAACTGGTGTTAGTATTGCAAAGCACCTCTGGCTTTGTTTAGAACCTACTTAGGCCCTTACCCTTGTAGAAGATCTCCTGCAAAGGTTTTCCTACCCCACAGCTTTACACTCAACAGTGCATACACACTTGAGTACCTACCATCTCACAGCTAAGCCACACCCCACGTGCAGTGATTCATGGTTAAGAGAACTGGATTACCACAGCTCTAGCCAAGTGCTAATCCACTGCAACAATTAGGAAAAGAGGGGAAAGATACCCCCAAAAAACTCTCAGCCAGCTCTGAATAAGGAAGCATGTTTCCATCCTGTGCCTCCTGTCACTCAAAAGTCCAGTCTACTCAAACTCCTCCAATTCCCACAGCCTCAAGTAGCCATGTTTCAAGGACTTGGCTTGTAGGGCCTGCAATAAGCACTGCCAGTGAAACAGGAGGCTGGGCCACACTCAGGCGACTCACATTCCCAGTCTGTTGTTCTATTTCTGGGAAGGGAGGAGCTGCACAGTTAGCAATGGGGCTGGCTGGTCAAGGGATGACCAGGGGCCAGGCACACTGTCCCAAGGACAAACCTGACTCTATTGGCACTATATATATATATATATTTTTTTTTTTTTTTTTTTTTTTTCACCGCTGCAGCATGTGGGATCTTAGTTCTCCAACCAGGGATGGAAACTGCGCCCCCTGCAGTGGAAGCGCAGAGTCTTAACCACTGGACCGCCAGGGAAGTAAGTCCCTGGCATCATACTTTAATCACTGAGCCTATTAGAACATGAATAATCAAGTGTGACAGACCGAAAGAGAGCCAATGATTTGCTCCTCTGCCATCACGCCCACAGAGTAACTTCTCCGAGGTCATACATTAGATAAGCATGGGCACAGGAAGACTCATTCCTTATGCTCATGACCTTGCTTTCTTTCCCACTCACACTCACCGCCAACACAAGGCGGAGTGGGGATCTGACCACCAAAGAATGGCCATGTTCCCACAGATCACATCCTTACCCTACACTGCGTCTCACCTGTGGCTTGGGGAACTCACAGAAAGACAAATGTCTTATAACCGCAGAATTTTTCTTTTGGCAGTCACAATTAGTAACATTGCACGTTTCAAGGTTACAGAGGAGCCCCACGCTACACACGTGGGGCAGGAACAGACGAGTGTTGCTCGGTGCTTTACAGGAAAGCCACAGCAAGTGTTCCAGAAATTCACAACATCTGGAAGCAGGCACCCCAGGGCCTCCAGGAAACCCCTCCCTCTCGGGCTTTCGGGACTCCTCATTGGGGGCCTTTTTCTTGGGCATGAAAAAGCCTCCTTTTCTGGACCAGAGCGGTAGGGATGTGCAGGTCAATGGCTAAGCTGGCCGGGTGGGGAAGGGGAAGGGGAGAGCAGTTCCTTCGGATCCCAGCAGAGGTAGACAACGGTAGACAGTGGAAGGCAACGGGTTCAAGGTGAAAGGAAAGGCCAATTTTTGGGGGCGGGGGGCTGCTCTCCTTCCCTCCACTCTCCGATTAAAAACGAAACCCCAGGATGATGAAGACTGCGCAGAACCAAGACGAAAGCCATCTCTCGGCTCCCGTCCCAGCCTAAGCCCTTCTTGGCCCGTTCCTCCTGCTGCTGGCGAAGGGCCTCCCGCCGGGCGCTCAGGCGCCGCTCGCGCTCCAGCTGCTCGCTGTGGTGAGCCTGGTAGAAGGCGTCAAAGTCAAGCGTGGTGCGGTTGGCTCCCGACGAGGCCTGAGAGCGGCCCTGGGTCCGAGAGGCAGGAGGCTGGGTGCGGGGCGAGTCGGGGTCGGCGGCGGGCGTCTTGGAGGACTGGACCCCGGGGCCGCGCTGGTCCTCGTCGCTGAGCAGGCCGCGGTCCTACCTGCGACGCTGGGTGGTAGTGCCCAGCACCACGTAGGCCTGGGAGACGTGCGTGAAGCACTCGGCAGCCTTGGCGCTCCCCGAGTTGCGGTCCGGGTGGTAGAGGAAGCGCTGCCGGTAGTCAGCTGCCTTGATCTGCGCCTGCGTGGCCGTGGAGGGGACGCCGAGACGCTCGTAGAGCGCCGTGCGCAAGTAAGGGCCGTTGCTCCGGGAATAAATCCTCGCTTCCAGGCCCAGGCCCGATCCCGAGTTTGGTGGAAACCCCCGGGCCTGCCACACCCTCCATAGTAACAGCCGCGACCCCCAAATGGTGTTTTGATCAAGCCCAGCGATATTTCCCATTCTACTGGAGTACATCTGTAAACAGGTCTCCACAAACAGGGAAAGGCCTGATTCCACCCACACCGTTTTGTAAACCTTCGGGATTCTACATGTGGTATCCCTCAGTTATTAAATGGAAGCCTGTGCTTTTACTGTATCCCTGTCACTGTGTGGATTTCTCCACTTCAGTATAATGCATCATTTTGTCTTAGACAAGCAACAGCATCTTCTGATTTAAACTGAAAAATATAACAGATGAAAGAATTTACTAAAATAAGAATTGTGGGCCTTGAGAATCCTTTTTCATAACCTCTTCTAGGACACATCCACAAGTGGCAGCATGCAGCCCTGTTTTGGGTAGGCATCCATGTTTCTGTTTCAGAGGCAGTTTTGTACTAGTAACAGCTGCAGCTTAAAAGGAAGAAGCTCACCCACACATAAACCAACCCTATCATTTTACTTAGTCAATGTTCTTACAAGAAAAAATTAATTTTGTTGGTATGTGACTACAGACTCTAAAAAAAAATCCCTTATAAACGATCAGACCTTGTGAGGTTATGAAAACTTATTTCTAAACCTGTATAGTTTAACCAAATAACATTCCAACCTAGAACACTCATGGAAATATTATGTATTAACTCTTCATCTTTTATTCTGGCAAAACAAAAGTCTGCTGTTGAGAACTTATTTCTCATGACTCAGAGGTAAGTCCCTAGATAATCACGATGTCACTTGAGTTTCAGAGCTCTAGTCTGACACTTAAAGCTCCCAAAAGACAAAGTCTGAATAGTTGTTTCAAGTGCTTCTTGGACTTGAAATTGTGGCTTTAGAGAGCCAGGAAATATTTATTTCTGGTAGGAATGAGTCAAGGTGGTATCCTATAAGAAATTTAAAGAATGCTCTATTTATTTATTTGCACTTTCATGTCTGGGAAATCTTATTTCCCTTACACATGCATCAGGGAAAATTTATATTTGGTAGAGTTTAAATATTTTTGAAAGGTTAATTTGTTTTGAAACAAAGTGATAAATATTTCATTCTGTACAGTTTTATTCAAAGATGACTGGAATCACCTACATCTCCTGATATAAGATAAAAATGATATGTGGAAGCATCCTGTTATCCACAAACAGCTTCCGGTCTGTATAGTTGCGAGTTCTGATTTGACTGATTTGTGTCTGGCTTGATGCTACTTGAAAATAAAGGTTCAGCTCCTGCCTGTTCATACCTATTCCCGCTTAGAACCATCAATCAGGTCTTCACTAGCAGAAGTTCAGAAAGTCATTGAATTTATATTGTTGATTTCAACAACAAGGTACGAAAAGGAGTGGATGCAGATAAAACTGAGATAGCTATTATATAGGGCAGAAGTCCTAAATATTTTTGAAAGATTATACATATGGTATCACTCAGTTATTAGATGCTTTATCTTTTCCTGTCATGATGATAAATTTTCCCTAGTCCTATGTAATACACTATCTCTTATATTAGACAAATGAAGAATCCTGCTCAGTATATTTCTCCAAGAGGTCACCAGCCAGCTGTATCCCGTTCGTTGTCTGAAGATACACATTAAAAATGAGCTAGAATTAGCCTCAGTGAAAAACACTGGTCTTCACTTTATACCATGTGTTACTCTTGATAAAATGCCTTGTATGAAAACATTTTCACAACCAGCTCTGATAATGTAGATATAAATTAACATTCTCACATCTTCATTCAAGCAGTTTTACTTCCATCACTGACTATGCTCCTGGTTGGAGACTGTTTGTAATCATTAAAATCTCTTTGAAGACGTTCGGTTGTAATTCTGCCAAACATTGTGACAAAATTAGACACATTTCAGTTCAACTTTATAAGTACCACGTGTCATTTTTCTAGCCATAAAGAGCCTTAATATGGCATCTATATTGCAAATCTCAGGGTGACTGGCTGGTCTGGCTGAAACAGCCTAGAGAAACATGCAGAACTATTTAAGAATCTAAACTGTTAGCAGGAAGCTGTCAAGGAAGAGTTGAGGTGACCTCATTGCTTTAGTTAGTGGCAACAGGATTTTAAAAAGAGGTCAGGGTAAGGTTAAAAGTAATAGATAAAGATAGTGTCTTAGGGGAGAATTTGTATATATGAAGATGCTTTTCCTTCAAATCGATTCCGGTATATGTCACTGCCTTCAATTTCATGTGTCATAGCTTACATTTCCATTTTCTGTCAAAAATCATGATGCTAAACATAGTAGTATATGTTGGCAACCAAAGGACCAGCACTGAGTGGCTGTATTTAAACAGTGGTCAGAAACCTTCAGATTCCATTCCTTCTGTGTCTCACACCCTGAGATACAACCCAGTTCCCCAAGGAGAGCCAGGTGGCTGCTACAGCTGCAGGTCTAATCATTGAGCAAGAGAGCACCATGACCTGCTGACAGCTGCAGAAGGAATGTTGCTAATTCTCTCTCTACTATTGTGGAAGTGAAACTGAGGTAAATCCTGGCCCAAACAGCATTGATCCCTACTGCTCCTTTTTCCCCTTCCTTCGGACTTCCTGGGACATCAGAACATTTACCATTCACATGTTTAGCTACATCAAACTAACTAAGTCATCAAAGAGACATTGGATCAATACTGGAGCAATGTGAAGAAAGGTAAGTAAATCAAAATTTCACTGACATAAGGGGTATCACATCTCATATTTTACAGCAGTGCATGAGAAACTTTAAACTGTCAAAGAAACTTCATCCTGGCACTGCTACCAGGTCAGTTTTGCCCCATGATGATTTATATCTCAGTACCTTTGCAAGCACTTCTGTTTGGGTTGGTCTGCTCTTAATGTCTTTGGGCATTATTTCAGGATAAAGTGATTCACTCTAAAGAAAACTGAGTATCCCTCTATTGGAAGAGAGTTATTTTTCAAGTTTAATAATTATACATTTTCATCAGATGAAAACTGAATATTTGTTTTCTGTTGTTGTTTGCAAGGTGGCCTCACACTTACCTGGTATGAAGCTATGAAGGGTTTCATAATAGCAACCAGATCTGAGATAATTCATATTCTCAGAGAAGTTCATTTTGTACTGTATAACAGACATAAAAAAGGCACACAATACTAAATTAATTTAGGTTTGATGAAATAAAAATTGTGTTCTGTACCAGCTGGATCCTGGGAAGTATGAGTATTTAATTCTATCCTCATTGATGAAACTCTGCTGAATCAGTAGTTCTGAAGAGACACAACTTGCACACACTAATAGATAAAAAGTCTCTTGATAATCAGCGTGCCTGATATATTTTGCCACAAAATTTTTAAACTTAAAAAATCACAAAACAATACAAAATCATTTTAGCCTCTGTTGGTACAAAATGTTGTGCTATGATTCAGTGCAGTACAGAATAGTTTCCCAGCATATATTCTGCAAAACAGATACTAGCGAAAAGTGTTCTGTGGTCAAATAAATTTGAATGATGTAGAATGAGCACAGTTAAACAGATGTTTCAGAGCTGCACTTTCTAGAGACTTTAATAAAGATACAAGCATAGAGATTCACCAATAGGAGGTATAGAGCATATAATATTTTCCAAATTCAGTTAGTCACAATACCACTACTGCTTTTCCCAAAGCAGAGCATTTTGTGCAAACGGGTATCTTTCCCCCACCACAGGAGTTCTTTGTGTTTTTATTTAAATATATGTAATTTGTAGGAATAATTATTAGCAATGCACAGTTATTGTGATCCTTGGAAATGAATAAACTATAACTCAACTTGATGTGATAACTACTATTTGTCTGCAGTAGAAAAAAAAAATGAAAGCACAAATTGGCATGTAAAACCATTTACTTAGGGCAGCACAGGTAAATGACTATAAGAGTTCAATTTTCTTTTTTTGCATAGAGACTTCCTGATGAAGCTGCTTTGATTTCTAACACATTTAGATTACAAAATTTTCTACAGAAAAATATTAGACAAAACACATAAACTGCATAGCTCTTATTATGAGCAGTTGTTCAGATACCAGTTCTGTTTTAATGGAACAGTGTGTTAAACAGTATGTGGGAGGGAAATTGATGCCAAATAAAATATCATTGACCATTCATAAGGCTATCGGAGAGTTTTGCAAAAGTTTGTAATTTCCAGGATAGAAAAATAAGTACAAAGAATTTTAAAGAGTTGGGTATAATTTGAAATTTATTTTTCTATTGATTACATTTCTAAACTCCCTTTAATTTGTTCATGCCAAATAAAAAGTCAACAATCCCTTTTGATGCTTCACAATAAACAAATTAAAAAAAAACCACACATAATCCATTATGACATCCATTTTGGTAAATATTATTCTAGAAAATAATGCTTCTTTGGGGGGGGTGATGAAACCATCAAGAAGTTATGTTTTGAAATCAGTTAATATAATTTTAAATTGTCACTTTTTAGATTCCATAGCTGTTACACAGTTGAAGAAATAAGAGGAAGAAAGTGAATCTATATGTAGCTTTGGAAATCTTTCTCAGTATTTAAAAAAATGTTTACGGTACTAAAAGACAGCCAAAGATTTTTCCTGAATAATTCTGAAAATGGACGCAGGTCAGACAGGGATTCTGGAACTAAAAAGCCCTTATAAAACTCCAAAATTATGAGCATCTGGTTCTATCCAATTCATGTGAAGTGGAGTGCTCTGGTTCAAGAGTTTTCTTGTCATGCAATCAAAGGACGGAAACATTAAGATTGCAGATGTAGCGTGGTGACACACTGTAATTTCATACAGATCATAAGGTGGTTTGGTGACATAAGAATTACTAGACCATGAGGCCTGGGGTCCATGAAATGGATTAAAGCTTTATTGCCCTTTGGAGTTCTGACAATGACAAATGCTCTCTCTGATGCTGGGATTATCTTGTCTGAACTTTTGTTTCCTTAGTTTCAGGTTACACTTTTTCCTTAACCATCTTCTAAGATCCCAAATAACTTCCGTGTTTTCTGTTATTGGAAGACATTTAGAAACACCCCCTTGTCTTATGCTTTCGCCTCTGGCATCATATCCATGCATAAGTCATTTTTAATTTCCAATATCCTGATGAAGGTTTTGAATGATAGACTTAATAATGTGATCACATGACCTAACTCCAAACTCCTATTCAAAACATGAAAGAAAGGAAAAGAATGAAAACAATGAGAGAGAATTTTTTTTTTTTAATGAGAGAGAATTTTAAACGAAAAATTCAGGCACAAAATATTGTGAATATTAGTTAATACAATTATTCAATTGCTGGCATCAATAAGCATATTTTTGACAGCAAGTTTTTATGGATGAGTCAAGGATATGTTATCTCACATTATGTGTGTCTTTTCTACCATAACACTCATATAGACACACATGAAGACTTTCACACATAAGATTTCTGATTTAAGTTGGAAATGAAGAATTTAAGTACATTTCAAAAAGTGTTTTGCAAATGCATTAATTTTTCTTTATTGAAACGAAAAAGGTGACACATAAGAAAAAGAAGAGGTTTTCCTTTTTTTTTTCTTTTGACTCAGAAACTGATGGAATTTTCTCTCTTCCTCTCATTCTGTCTTTGTCATTATCATGCATTGTGAAAACACTACTTCTGGTGAAATTAAGTGGGTGAAATATTTAATGCGAAAGGAGTTATATAGTACAACGATTCAGCAAAAATCGAGGACATTAACATTCAGTGTTTTTCTAGTACCTGATAAAAAGTGTGTGAAAATCTTGCAGATGGAAACACATTAAGGTATTACTTATTGCTAAAAATTTCCAGTAAGCAGAATTGGAAATTTTCTTCTAAAAACTTTACTTCCCAACAGAGATTCAGACTGCATTTGAATGTATTTTCAATCCATTTATGCTTTAAAATTTTTAATAATTGAAGAGTGGTAGGTGTGAAATGAACTAACTCACCTGTTAGTTTTTCTGTTCTTCAAAAAATGCAAAACAACAATAGCATAACCTACCAACAAAATAGAAATTATATCAGTCGGCACAACAAAGTGGCATAAACAGCAAAGTGGCATAAACATTGTTTTTGGGAAGGCAGAGAGAGAGGTCAGCAAAAATGACTTCTTTTTCAAGTAGAATGTAGATTTTTTAAATTTTAGAGTAGAAATTTCCTGTGAATTGTGATTCATTATGAGGGGAAATTTTTAAGAATAAGGGGGGCATAGTTTCAAAATGGCAGAGGAGTAAGAAGTGGAGATCACCTTCCTCCCCACAAATACATCAGAAATACATGTGGAACACTCCTACAGAACACCTACTGAACGCTGGTAGAAGACCTCAGACTTCCCAAAAGGCAAGAAACTCCCCACGTACCTGAGTGTTCGGCTGACAGGGTCTTGGTGCTCCAGCTATGTGTCAGGCCTGAGCCGCTTAGGTGGGAGAGCCAAGTTCAGGACATTGGTCCACCAGAGACCTCCCAGCCCCATGTAATATCAAACAGCGAAAGCTCTCCCAGAGAACTCCATCTCAACACTAAGACCCAGCTCCACTCAACTACCAGCAAGCTACAGTGCTGGACACCCTATGCCAAACAACTAGCAAGACAGGAACACAGCCCCACCAATTATCAGAGAGGCTGCCTAAAATCATACTAAGGTCACAGACGCCCCAAAACACATCACCGGATGCAGTCCCGCCCACCAGAAAGACAAGATCCAGTCTCATCCACCAGAACACAGGCAATAGTCCCCTCCACCAGGAAACCCACTGAACCAACCTTACGCACTGGGCGCAGACACCAAAAACAACGGGAACTATGAACGTGCAGCCTGTGAAAAGGAGACTCCAAACACAGTAAGTTAAACAAAATGAGAAGACAGAGAAATACACGGCAGATAAAGGAGCAAGGTAAAACCCCACCAGACCAAACAAATGAAGAGGAAAACAGGACATTCAGGGTTCTAGAATGAAAGTCAAAATGTCCCTCACACCTACATCTCCATTTGTTTCTTCTCTAAAAATGGATGGCTTTCTTGAGCAAGCTAACCGTTCTTAGTCAAAAGGCATCTCCCACATTTCAAAATGTAGTTTTCGTAGTAAAAGGAAAGCCAAGAAACATTAAAAAATTTATGACAAGTGTAAATATGTTATAGACTACATTATGTATCATTGCATTTTTTTTTTAATGGGCAGAGTACTTTATTTTATTTTTTTTTGGCTGCATTGTGTCTTCATTGCTGAGCGTGGGCTTTCTCTAGTTGTGGCGAGTGGGGCTACTCTTCATTGCGATACATGGGCTTCTCATTGCAGTGGCTTCTCTTGTTATGGAGCATGGGCTCTAGGCACGCGGGCTCAGTAGTTGTGGCTCACAGACTCTAGAGCACAGGCTCAGTTGTTGTGGCGCATGGGCTTAGTTGCTCCGCAGCATGTGGGGTCTTCCCGGACAAGGGCTCGAACCCATGTCTCCTGCATTGACAGGAGGATTCTTAGCCACTGCGCTACCAGGGAGGCCCTGTATCATTGCATTTTAATGGAATTTCTAAAAAAGGAAAATCTATAGAGATAGAAAGCAGAACAGTATTTGCTTGGGTTTGGGATTGGGAGTTGGGAACTGCAAAAGGGTACAAGAGAAATTTCTGAAGTGAGGAAAGTATTCTAAAAACTGGATAGTAGCACAATTATAAATATTTACTAAAAATCATCAAAACTGTACACTTAAAATGGGTGAATTTTGTAGTATGTAAATTATATCTCACCTATGAGATATAAAAACAAGTCATGAAGAACCTAAGGGTAAGATGGGAATAAAGACACAGACCTACTAGAGAATGGACTTGAGGATATGGGGAGGGGGAAGGGTAAGCTGTGACAAAGTGAGAGAGTGTCATGGACATATATACATTATCAAACGTAAAATAGATAGCTAGTGGGAAGCAGCCACATAGCACAGAGAGATCAGCTCGGTGCTTTGTGACCACCTAGAGGGGTGGGATAGGGAGGGTGGGAGGGAGGCAGATGCAAGAGGGAAGAGATATGGGAACATATGTATATGTATAGCTGATTCACTTTGTTATAAAGCAGAAAACTAACACACCATTGTAAAGCAATTATACTCTAATAAAGATGTTAAAAAAAAAAAAAAAACAAGTCACAGTGCAGAACTATGTTTGCATTTGGGGAATATCAATATCTTCACATCAGTGATAAATGTACCAATTTTGGCCTTTGCTCTATTTATGAAGCTACACTCTTGAGAACAGTCTGTCATTATTGTTTCTATATCTTCCTCCCAAACTGTCAGTACCTAAAAAAGTAGACTCCTCCACCAGAGCAGAGACTCTCTGTATCTGTAGTGTATTACACACAGTACCTGGACACCCATAGATACTCAATAATATTTCTGTTGAGAAAATATGATGCATTTTGAAGGGTAAATACGAGTACTAGGAAGAGTAAATAAATATCAATATTTCCAACTCACTAGTCAATATGCTTTCACTTAGATCGTCTAAATATATTCAACTCTACTGTTTGGAATTATTTGGAAACATAGTTGAACACTGCATTTAGCAATAAATGAGACTAGTGACAATTTACCCTTGAGAAAAAGAAACGAAGACTAAAGTTTGCAATGTAGTTTACATTAACTCAGACATTTTCATTATTCAGGATTTTTTTCAATAAAGTTTTATCTTTGCATCAACAAAGAAAGGGTATCTTTTACAAATTATAAAGTGAAATCAACAATATACAATGTAATTGATTCAATAACTTTGCATATTTTAAATTTACTTTTTAGTGTTTATGAGAGTTTCAATATTATCATTGTCCTTCCTATCTATTTAATACTACTATATCTGTTTAAAAGTGATTAAAATTTGATTTTGATTAAATGCTTATCATATATACTTATGATTAACTTATGATGAACATCTCTAAAATAGGAAGAACTAGAATTTCGATACAGAACTATCAACATTTTGTGTTGTTAACTTATGAGGCATGTGGACATTTTGGATAGATTCATTAGGAATATTCTCAGATAAATCTAAGAGATTTGAATCTGAATCATATTACTTATAATAAAATATTTGGAAAAGTTACACATACAATTCAGAGAATAAAAATTATAACCAAAACACATAATTGAATACAAAAGTGAATTGCATTTAGAAATTGCAGACAATCTTTACAGTATTGAAAACCTGCAATTTGGAATATTATAGGCCCTGCGTATGGCTGACACACAATAAATATGAATAGAAATAAGGAAAAAGGAAGGGAAGGAGAGAGGAAGAAAAGAAATAAAGAAGAAAAGAGAGAGAAAGGTAAAATACAGACTCATCCATGTGTTTTTATTAGGAAGGAAGACAGTGGAACCCCAAGTAAAGCTGTGTATGGCCAACTTCATGATAAAAAACATGCTATTAGCTATATCATTAAGTGATGCAAAGATTCCTTGAAGGCAAAAATAGGGGCTGAGACAGATGTCCTTAATCGTGAGAGTTCATACAAAAACATGCTCCATATGGTTCAGTACACAAGATGTATGGCTGAACTGGCCCAGGAACAAGAGGAATACACAGCTAGCAGTGGAGAAGAGGAAACAGCACAAGATCAGTGTCATTTTGATAATAGTGTTGATAGTATAACAGCTAATGAGAGCAGATCAACTAACAATGGCACATCTGTACATACAGGACTGAGTTTTTAATTTTTAAGTAGTGTTTTATAACCATGTAAATTTCAGTTGCTGAATACTCATAAAACTAAAGAGGAGGCCTTTTCAAACTTCATCTTTTGATGTATGTGCCCATATCTTTACTAAGGGTAGAAAAAAATTGTTAAAATTCCTTTAGAATGAAAAGAAGAAATTGCATTCAGCCCTTTAGGAAACCGTCTGTCTTCTGCACATGTCTAAGTATCAAGTCAATGTACTCTAGTTCTGTTATGAGATCAACTCCAGAGATCTGCATCTAACATTTTAATCTAATGCTTCCTGAAATAAGCAGTTACTGTTAAGAAAACCAATAAAAGTGTCTTTTGCCCACAATTTAATAAGGGATTTCCACCATGGGTAAACAAATACAATCACAAAGCTACACAGGCTAAAACCCTGCATGAGAGCCATATTTTCTTCTCTAACAACCACACTGAATCAAACAGCTGGCCAACTTTTTTCCATGCACTTACTCTGTAGGATCAAATAGTTCTTTTAATCAGAATACAAATTTGCTGAATGAATCAGATCTTCTCAGAGCCTCACATTTTTTTCTTTTAATTGTTAAAAGATGTTGGAAACATTTTCAACCATTTCAGACTAAATCTAATAATTTATGTGTCCTATATAGCAGGAAACTATGCTCATGGAGTGGCCATTTACCACACTTAACATCTCCTCATTTTAAACAACATTTCCAGGCCTCTAAGTGTATGTAGTCCACTGTAAACCAGGAATATATGGCCTATAATTTAATACCAGGAAACGGAAATTGAGTTTTTTATTATTTAAGTTGGGACTGAAAATTAGCTTCCATAGAAAGTCAAGATATTCTATTTCACTGAAGGAAGCTTTCTACCTTATATACTTTTTATTATTACGCACTTCAAATGTCAAAAACAAAAGTCATTTTAGTAGCAATGAGAAATAGGAGAAAGCTTGTTCTGTATTTTGAAAATAATTATTGATCAGTTTTAATGTAAAAAGTTATTATCAGAGATGACCAAACATTTAACAATGGTTCCCAAATGTCTTCCCCAAATTTACCTTTTGTGCTCACTTCCTGCAGAGTTCAATTTTGGTGAACATAAATCCTAAACCAGGCTTTTCACTGGACCAAGGTAAGTAAATAGGGAAAAGAAAAGTGCTTTTTGAGTAGGTAAACTAAGGAAAACACCTTATCTATAATATTCCATTTTATTTTTCCAACTGTATTAGCTTGATATAATTATTTTATATACATGGTGAATAAATTGAATCCCTAGAATTCAGCCAGCACTGAGTTCATCTAATAAAAATACCTAAGGGTCTTAAACTCAGGTTTGTTTGACTCTAAATCCTGATTCCTTTCCACCACAGTACTTTTTAACAAGCATAACAGGAAGTACTTACAGTGACATATAACATCTGATGATATTCATGTTTATTCACTTATCCATTCAAAGTAGTCACTTTTAAAAAGCTCTTTAGTGTTCAAAATACCTGGGAACATATAAATAAATCTTTTACCCAATTCTCCAGAAGTGCAATAACTAAGGGTGCCCTTTAGACTGTTCCAGAATGTAGAAAACTAAGAAAAATGCAGTTTACTCAATGAATGTGGGTTTATTTAATGATACATGGATTGTGAGAAGAGCAAATCGTCTTAGCATCTGAACTCTACAAGAGTCAAAAAGGACTAACATTTTTTTTGGCTTCAGCATTAACTTCAACATTCATCTTCACTACATTCTTTTCCTTTCTATTTCACCAACATGTCCAAGGGCCTGAAATCATGCCTGACACAGAGTAGGTATCCTAAAACAAGCAAACAGGCAAAAAACACAGTATTTGTTGCTTAAATGCATGGACTTTTTGTCTTCTGTTAGTACTAATAGATAACTCAGCTAATTTCATGCTTTTGTTTTTATTGTCTCAGTTGTTCAGTGATCTACAACCAAGTAAACAAATCACAGATGTGAGCTTACATTACAGCAGTGGTTTTTACAAAATTTAAAGCCATTGATACCTTTATTAATATAGTAAAAATATAAAAAATACAAAAATTAAATGAAGATGCTTTTTTTGGAAGAGGAAAGAATTAGCAGAATTCCTCCCATGTGTCAAATAATCCAGGATTATTACAAACAGTCAAGAGGGGCCTGAACTGTTTTCAATTAACTCCTTATACTCTGGACAGGCCAGTGCAAAAATCCCTGCTCAGTAGCATGAGTAATAAATCATCTTTAATATTAATTCCTATAGAAATATATGACCATCTCAAAAATTATTTTACCTGATATACATACCTATATACATACATATATATTCATTCTTTTTCACTTAAAAAATCAGTACATGTAGCAAGGACATTCGGGGTTTTCTTTCATATGTATCACTATAACTTTCAAATGATAATAAATGTATAATACTGAATTATACTAAAATAATGAATATTTATCACATATTAAAGAACGTTAGAATATGAAGGACCTATAGAAAACATCTAGACCAATTTTCATTTCATATCGGTAAAATAAAGATACATTTGTTCACCTAAACATTATCAGAATTTATATAAATGTTCAGAGTTACAAATGTTTATTATACTACTTTGAACAACTACTAAGAAAATTATACAGTGTTATACTCAAAAACATTAAAAAAAACCCAAAATGTAATTCTAAATAACATATTAAGTTATAAGAAGGCAAGAAAAGAGAAAGAGCAGAATGAGAACAGTGAGAAAACACAGAAAAAAATAGTAAATTGGTAGACTTAAGTCACAATATAATTAATTTACAAATAAGTTATCTAAATACACCAATTAAAAGACAGAGATTGGCAAAGTGGATACTAAATCAAGACCCAACTATATGGAGTTTACAGAAAATTTGCTTCAAATATAATGACACAGGTATGCTATTAATAAAATGATTAAAGAAAATATATTACACAAAAATTAATTTTAAAAAACAAGAGTAACTAATTTTATATCAGACAAAGTGACTTCAGAACAAAGAAAATTAGTAGGGAAAAAGAAAGGTATTGCTTGATAATAAAAGGACCAATTTACCAAGGAGACGTAATTATCCTAAATGTGCCTGCACCAACAACAGAACTTCTCAATACATGGAGCAAAAATGGACAGAACTGAAAGAAGAAGTAAGAAAATTCTTGATTATAGTTGGGGACTTCAAAACCCCACTCTAGGCAATGTAAAGAGAAATAGACAAAATTGAGCAATAATATAGAATATCTGAAAAGCACTAATAACCAACAAGATCTAATACACATTGATAAAAAATTCTCCACCCAATGACAGCATTCTATTGATGGGTCCATGGATCATTTAACAAGACAGACCATACCTTGGGTCATGAAAGAAACCTGAACAAATTTAAAAGAATATAAATCATATAGTGTATATTCTTTAATTATTATAGAATCAAATAAGAAATCAATGGCAGAAAGACAGCAGGAAAATCATTTGAAAATTAAACAACATACTTTTAAATAATTCATGGTTGAAAGAGTGTCTCAAAGGAAACAACATATACATGGAATTGATTGAAAAGTAAAATAAAATGTATCAATATTAGTGAGATGTGCCTAAAGTAATGATAAAAGAAAAATTTATAGAACCATATTTTTATTTTAAATGGAAGGAAAGACTTCAAATTAATAATCTAAGTTCTTAGTTCAAGAAACTAGAAAAAGAAGAGCAAAAAAAAAAAAAAACAAAAACAAAAAAAACTCTGAAGAAAGTAGGAGGAAAGAAATAATAAAGAGAGAAAATACCAATGAAAATCAAAATAAAAAACAATAGAGAAAATCAATGACACAAAAGATGGTTCTTCCCCAAAAAAGCAATAAACATGTTAAACTTCTAGAAAGACTAATGAAAACAAAAATAGTAAAGATGCAAATCATAAATGTTAGTAATAAAACAACTAGTATTCCAGACCCCATACTTATTAGAAACAAGAGAATACTACAAACTACTTTACACTCATAAATGTGACAACTCATTAAAATGGGTACATTTCTCAAAGACTGCAAATTACCAAAGCTCAACAAAAGTGAGGCAGATAAACTGAATAGTCCCACAACCATTAAATAAATTGAATTAATAATTTAAGATCTGCAGAGAAATAAACTACCAGGCCTAGATAATTTCACTGGAGAATTATATGAACACTTAAAGAGGAATTAATATGATTTTATACAATCTTTTCTAGAAATGAAAGAGGAAGAAATAATCTTCAACTTATTTTATGAAGCCTGACACCAAAAGCCCAACAAAAAAATTAGAGAAAAAATAAAGAAGTGAAAGAAAGGAAAGTACATCTACATGTCTCTCATGAACTCAGATGCAAAATTCTTGACAAAACCTTAGTGTTGAATCCAGCGATGTATTAAATAATTATATCCCATGAACAAGAGAGATTTGATCAAGGTATGAAAAGCTGGTTCAATATTCAAAAATCAATCAGTAAAATCACCTATAGACAGGCTAAAGAAGAAAATCACATGATCCTACCAACTGAGAAGAAAAACAACGTTTGAAAAATTCTAACACCTCTTTATGAAAAAAACTCAGAAAACTAAAAGTAGAGAAGTTCCTCAACTTGATAAAAAGCACCACAAAATATTTTACAGCTAACATCATACTTATGATAAAAGACTGAATATTCCTAAGACTGGCAATAAGGCAAGGATGCTTACTCACCACTCTTATTTAACATAGTACTAGAATTGTAGCAAGAAAAATAAGGAAGGAAAAGAAATTAAGGACATATAGATTGGAGAGGAAGATATAAAATTGTTATTGTTACTATTTTTAGATGACATGATTATCTACATAGAAAAGTCCAAAGCATATATAAAAAGTTAAAACTTAGCAGTAATAAATGAGTTCAATAAGGTAGTAGGATATAAAATCAAAACACAAAAATAATCATATTCTAGAAACCAATAATTAACATGTGGAAATGAATTAAAATCAAATTATCATTTATATTTGTGCCAAAGAAAGTGAAATACTTAGGTATAAATTAAACAAAACCTATGCAGGTTCTCAATGATGAAAATTACAAAATACTGATGAAAGACATCAAAGAAAACTTAAGTAAATAAACATACCATGCTCATAGATTGGAAAACTCAAGATAGTAAAGATATCAATTCTACACAAATTATCTATAGATTTAGTAAAAAAAATTTTAAAACCTGTCAAATTTCACCATATAGTATATGCATTTTCACACAAGTTGCAATATTTACTTAAGAAGCAACATTTAATTATTTTATATCCTTGAAGATACTTACATCCCAATCTTTCTATATAGTCATTCTTAACCAAGGGAGGGCAGAGGACAAGGGAGTTGATCTCTACTCTGCAGCATGATAAAAATATCTCCCATTGAGACAAATGTTAGGCAGGTTTGCTTGCAGCCCATTTAAAAAAACGGCTTCTTTAAACACAGGTGTCCTTACCTTCAACACAACCCACTGCATATGCAGGTATGACCTTGCTCTCTTTGTCCTCTCTGTGGAAATCAGGGCTTGGGAAACCAGCATGTGAAAATGATGACACTCTGTCCACTGCTATCACTAGAATGCCAAATTATCCATTGTCTCCAACCCAGAAACATCATGTCTTCCATCAGTATCTGTGAAAGTGTGACAGGCTAACCAGTTGGCTTGTAAGAAGGGTAAAACCTCAGACTCCACAATTCTTGATAGGTTTCTTTCTCCTTCCCCTCCCTTGGGATGCTTGTACTTGGAAATAGCCATGGTGCTATGAAGCAGCCCAGTCCACAAAGACAGGCCATGTGTGAGTGTTCCAGCCAATAGCCCAGCTATGTCCCCAAATGGCAGCCAATATTAATAAATAGACAAGAGTGAATGGGCCTTTGGATGATTTCAACCCCCAGGCTTTGAGTCTTCTGAGGGCCAGACAACTTGTTTCTCTGCTCTATGCCATGTGTGAATTCCTGACCCACAGAAAACTTGAGATAATGACTTTAAGAGATTTAGTGTTTTAACTCACTAACTGAAGTTCTGTAACCATAGTAACTGAAACTTTCCTTAAAAACAAATAAAAACACTTAGCTTTCATATTTCTTGATTTCTTATGTACATGCTCTTTTAGAAGAAAAGAATTTCTCAAAAAAATTTAATCTTATTCTTGGCTTTGGCATTTACTACCCTTTAAATATTAGTAAGTCATATATATATGATCCCTTCATTCACAGCAGGGAGATATAATAAGATTCTTTTGTTACCCATAGTGATATTGCATTAAAATATTTATCATTCAATAAACAGTAAGCAGTTTATTTTATGGATTAGGCCATGAGCCAGGTTATACATTAGATTAGACTTGTCTTACAAAACACTCTCTCTAAATATTTGAGAGAAACATTTATCTAAGTGGAACTAAATTGTATATTATTCAGAGTATCCATGCCATATTAGTTGAAAAAGGTAATATTACTCATTTGTCCTCCAATAATATTTTTTAAATTAATTCAATAAATACTTACTGTGTGCCTACTTATCTATTGTGTGCCTGACACTGTATTAGACATTTGATAAATGATCCATCACTCTTACACTAAATATTATGTGTCATGCTAGAGGTGTCCATGATCAAAGGATGCCTCAAACTGAACTGTAGTCAATTAAACAAAGAAAAAATTCCCATTTGTAAAATGTCTCTGAAAATGAGAACAATTTAATCTATTTGATTCTGGAAGCACATACTAAACATGCATATGCTGAAATGATTTTATTACCCTAAGATATCATTGTAACATGATGTCAATATTTCATAGAGTATGAATATATATATATATGATCTCTAGTGTCAGAAACATGGAACAAAATTGAATATTAAGGGATCTCTAGCCCAAGATAAATAATAATATTGGCAAATTGATCATTCTCTGAAGGAGGGTATCCAAATGAATTTTAACTATGGTCTTTTCCCATATTTGTGTTGCTGAGTTGCTGATATGAAATATATGTTTATTATATAAAGCATACCTATGGCAGTTAAATTCAGATAGTGTTATCTATAACAATTTGTATTGGCTTCCTCCCAAGGCTTTTGATTTGCCATGTATGAGAATAAATGAGAACCATATGAAAGTCAATAAGTTCTTGATAGTACATGACATTCTGTGTTCTCTCATCTTTGATTTCAGCAAACATTCCAAGGTTTTGGCTTCCATCATTGAGGGTGATGGGCTTCAAAAATGTAAGGGCTTTTTTCTTGGCTTCAGATAAGAATCCCAAACTTAACACACTTCCATAAATCATTGGTGTGGAAATCTGTCAGAAAATAGTACAAGAGTACTACTTTTTCCTTGTGGTATTTCCAAATTAGATTATTTGTTGAATGTTCAAGGGAGCATGTTTGCTTGAAGGGTTCGCCATATGTCAGACAAATCTTATACTCTTGAAATGGAGTTCACAGAAGTGAAATCAAGGGTAACTGCCTGTTCCTTCCTCTACCACAGTAGTAAGAATCAAAGGATTCTGCAGAAATGTGTTCTGCTAGAGAGTCACTGAGTAACATCATGCACATTGAAAAGTGGCAAGTGGGAGACTATGCAAGATCTTAAATCCAGCATGCATTTCATAATTGTTCTTCAGATTTTTATCCTCATTAGTAATATTATACTGACAGGTAATGAAGTGTAGTCATTCAGAAGAAGGGTCTTAGAGTTGATTTTGACTTCAGTTCTACTTGATAGCTGTACAAACTTGTATGATTATTAACTACTCTAAGCCTCAACCTATAAAGTAGATAATAACACACTCATATCACAGGACTGTTGGGGAAAATTAAATAAAATAATATATATTAAGTGCTTAGAACACAATAATGCTTAATTGATAATAGCATTTGGAACAGGAAAACCTAATAATACATATATATGTACATATATGTAATAGAAATTATGAATCAGGTTTAAAATTCTTATTTATTGTTATTACTGTTGTCACTTTTATTAATTCTAATTTAAGTGGAAAATTATCTTTGTTCAAAAGAAGAAAGAAGATAGCCCACTTAGTGGGAAAATTTGATTTAATTATGACTATTCTCCATCAACTTGTAATTTGGTTTTCCCAGAGAATTTCAGGGTGAGGACTTCTGTAAACTCCAAAATCTTTGTTTTATAGTGTATTTAACTCTACCACTTATTTTCCTGAATTGTGTCTAGATCCCCTGGGTCTAGAATGTGAATCCCAGATGCCCTATAAGAAGGGTAGTTTTTAGTACGCATGTTGACGTTATTTGTACATAGTAAGAGAGTAGAAAGGATCAGAATAGCTTTGGCATTTACCTTGTTAAATTTTTATAGCTAAGCTCTGGTTCAAGGGTCTACTTAAATGACTTAACTGCACTAAGGAAAATGAGAGCATTGAGACCTATGAAAGGAGTCCACAAAATTCTATGAAAATGAACCAGTTCTAGGAGAAATCAGTATGTTTAATGATCCAAGATACACAACTGGAACATTAACTAGTTTTTATTGACCTGAAGAAAATTTATACTTTTTCTTATAAGAACAAAAAATACTCAGGGACATCCCTCTTTATTATATTATCAAAAATAGTTTTAATACTTTAAATCAAAAAATTTTGAATGCTTATTTTATATCAGGCATTGCAATGGGCAAGGGGACAGAGTGATTTACAACGCATAGCTCCTGTTCAAGGAACCCTCAGCCAGGAGCGGGGATGGGGCATAAAGAAGAGGCAACTTCAGTATAAGATGATAAGTGCTGTGCAGGCTCAATCACAGGGTTCTTTTGCTGCATACCCACACACACACACAAAGGACACCTAACCCAGTGCTGGGAAGATAAGGAGACCTGAAGAATGAATAGAGATTGGCTCGGTGATTCTGGACAAATGAACAGAAAGTTCAAAGGCTCTGATGCATAAAAAAGAAACAAAAAACATGTGGCATATTCAGAGAACCGCAAGTGGTTCAGCACAGTTGTATACAATATGAAGAGAGAGTGGACAGACAGGAGAATATAGAGAGAAGTAGGGTTTTATTCCAGGCAGGTCTTATGTACCAATACCAAAGAGTATTCTGTGTTCTAGAAATGATAAGTTGGCAGCTGCAGGCTAAGTTCAGCACTTAGCTGTGTCTTCCTCATTATTAGATGGGTGATCACATTTAAAATATATAAAAAATTCTCACAAAAACTCAGATCAGAAATTCTCTTGAAAGATCAGGAATTAACACTGGATTCTTGTAGCCTTATTGCTGAGAAGTTGCTTCTGGAGGAACGAAGGGTGCTTTTACGGGTCACCACACTGCACTTGCTTCACTCTTTTATATAACCTGCCAGGCCCCTGAGGCATTTGCATTTGCAAGTCTCCTGAGGAGAAACTACAAAACTAAATTTGCTTCAGTATATTAGTCTGACTGATATTGGAGATATCAGGGCTGGAGTCAGATGAATTACTTAAGAGATTCCTTCAGTAATCTAGACAGATAATGGGGGCCCAACAGAGGCTGTGGAGAGATGTAAAGAAGCAGACACCAAGAAGGAATTAGACCTGCAAGAAACTTTTTGGTGGGCATGCTGGTGAAGGATTGGGACAGGGGAGAACAGAAGGCTTGGAGAGCTTACAGATTGAAATACAGGTCTGACACCTATGAGAAGAAAGAGCAAAGGATGGGGATTGGATAGGAAGCTCAGACTGCAGTGCAGCTCTGGGAACACCTCAGCCAGGATGATTGCAGCATGAGATTCAAAATTGCTTGTTGAAGGAGTCTGTTGCTTGAGAAGAAATGGCCTGGAACTAGTACTCTCACCACGCTTCACGACCTGGTGTAAACTAGGCTGGGGATTTTGAAAACACAACAGTTTGAGTTTGTCAGCTAATTGCTCTCCTTCTAATAAATTCTCTCTTGATATGAGATCTGAACAGTGAATGCCCATAGCAGACACAGTTACCACTAATATATTGGATTCAAGTAATGAGAAAAAAGAGTTCGAAATGGTTGCCTGTGGAGAAGAAGAAATGGGTGGCTTTAGCAAGAGACTGATGTTTCAATCATAGCCTTTTGCTTCTAACACATTATATACGTGAGAAGAAGGACTTGTAGCAGAGACGGCTATGTGGATTCCAAAAGCTCTTTCCTTTTCTATGTGAGCACACTACTTGCCCCACACTCTCTTTCAGTCAAGTATAGCGGTATGATTGAGTTCTAGTCCGTGGAGAGAGGTAGTGATGTGTGCCACTCAGAAGCAGGGCTCATGACATCCACCACAGACAACCCTCCCTTTCACTTTACTGGCTGGGAGCAAAGGATTCCGAGGCTTTACACTCCACAAGATGGAGAGAGTGTGGGATTTGAATCATTGTTAAGTGAGGCTACCTGGAAAACGACTACTTTGGGTTATTCTGTGTCTAAAATTGTATTTTTTAGTATGGTAATCTACAGGTCCATCTATGTTGCTGCAAATGGCATTATTTAATTCTTTTTAATGGCTGAATAAAGTGAGTCAGACAGAGAAAGACAAATATCATATGATATCGCTTATATGAGGAATCTAAAAAAACTGATACAAACGAGCTTATTTACAAAACAGAAACAGACTCAGAGACTTAGAGAATGAACTTAGAGTTAACCGGGGGGAAGGGTTGGGGGGGAGGGATAGATTGGGAGTTTGGGACTGACATGTACACCCTACTATGTTTAAAATAGATAACTAACAAGGACCTCCTGTATAGCACAGGGAACTCTGCTCAATACTCTGTAATAACCTAAATGGGAAAATAATTTGAAAAAGAGTAGATACGTGTATATGTATAATTGAATCACTCTGCTGTACACCTGAAACTAACACAATATTGTTAATCAACTATACTCCAATAAATAAAAATTTTAAAAAAATAATAGAGATAAAATTGTATTTTTCATAATTTAAGCTGTTGACACTTGGAGATTTGTTATAGCAGCTAACATTAACCTAAAAAAGGTGGTCCAAGATAAAGATACATGTATATATACCACAAAAAGATATATAGATCTCTACATGATATCAGAGACACATTTTTCCTTTGAATTCTTTTTTCTAAAGCTTCAGACTCACATCTTCAACAATTGTGAACTTATTAAGGTTTGGCTAGCAACATAAATTTAGCAGACTCATAATGTCAAAGTAACCTCTCCTTATTCCCTACTTCTAACAATAGTGCCATCATTTCCACAAACATTCCAGACATTTTATGATTCACTTTGATTCTTACCTGTGGAACAACTCTCATGTCAAATTGGTAAATTCTGTTAATCCTCCTTTCTTTCTGTGTCTTTGTACGCATCCTGTTCTCTATATTCTATTACCACCATCCAAGAGTAAGTGAAGAGCTTCTTGCCTACAACATTAATACAGATTCCTAACATCATATAGTCTACTTAACCTACAGCCGTTCCCAAATCATTTTTGCAAATGGGCACTGTCACCATCCCCAGAGCATTTTGGGGATTACAGTAGCAATTATATTATGGAAAGAACACAGAAAAAGGGGATTCTAGTTTGAAATATCTGTTTATCTATTTATTAGGGTTACCTTGAGAAGGTGACATGGACATTCTGAGCCTTGATTGCCTCATCTATTAAAAGTGGCTAAATCTATTCACAGGATTGTTGCAAAATTTAATGGAGTAACTTGTAAATGGTGAAAGCAAAACACCTGTCTCATAATAGTGCTTAAAACATAGTTATTGAATGAATAAATATATTCTTCTTTACCTGCTCCCTTTATCTCCTGCTTACAAGTTATTCTCTACTCCACTCAACATGATTGAATGCTATTTCTCCTTCAGGGAAAGCTCAAACTTGATCTATTTTGTGACTTCACCTCTATGGAAATCTTGATCACTCATCTTATCTTGCCTCATACTGTGAGTTAGCAATGGTTTTCATATATAATCATTTTCTTTAAACAGGTTGCAAATGACTAGGGACGTACTTTATACAAAGTACCAAGTGTTTCTTAGAATATTATTTGAAGTTTCAGTTCATTGGTTGTTTTTAATTTTTGTTTTATCTGGCCCATTCAGAATTCCTTCCTTCTTTTTTCATAAATGATATTGTGACTTTCTTTTGGACATAAACCACTCTGACACCTCTGATCCCTGTGGATCAATTTCACATGATCCCACCCACTATCTCCAACGGCAGGCTTAGGACTAAGAACTACCAATCTAAGTCATTCATTTTCTTGTCCAGAGGGATTCAGACAGGGCTTGTGAGCCAATAAGGCTCCATGACTTCTACTGGAACAACTGAGGGACAGTAATTATCTCACAGGAATTATAATGCAGAATTATATTAACTAGAAAACAAATACTGTATGCTAACACATATATATGGAATCTAAAAATAATTTAAAAAAAAGGTTCTGATGAACCTAGGGGCAGGACAGGAATAAAGACACAGACATAGAGAATGGACTTGAGGACGTGAGGAGGGAGAAGGGTAAGCTGGGATGAAGTAAGAGAGTAGCATTGACATATATACACTACCAAATGTGAAATAGATAGCTAGTGGGAAGCAGCTGCACGGCACAGTGAGATCAGCACGATGATTTGTGTCCACATAGATGGGTAGGATAGGGAGGGTGGGAGGGAGATGCAAGAGGGAAGGGATATGGGAATATAGCTGATTCACTTCGTTATACAGCAGAAACTAACACAACACTGTAAAGCAATTATGCTCCAATAACGATGTTAAAAATAAAAGATTTACAGTCAGGCCTCGGTATCCACGAGACTTGGTTCTAGGATCCCCCATGGTGTATATCAAAATGCGAGGATGCTCTAGTCCTATAGTTAGCCCTCCATATCCATGGTTCCACATCTGTGGATTCAACCAACCACAGATCATGTAGTACTGTACGTATTTATTGAAAAGAATCTGTGATAAGCAAGCCCATGCAGTTCAAACCCAAGTTTTTCAAGGATCAACTGGAGTTTGCAAATTAACCCAGTTGAGAGAAAAAATAGGATCAGTTAAAAAGAAAAAGAATAAGACATGCCTGGAACCAACTGTTCCTGATTTCTCAGCTAGGAAGTTTATCTCTGGACTTTTCAGTCATGTGGTCTGAAAATTTCCTTATTTTCTTTAAGCTATTTATTTGTTTTTCGTCACTTGTAATTGAAAGAGAACTACCTAATACAGTTGTTTTTTAACCATAAAGATAATATTTACTGATTATTTTTCTAGCTGATTGATAATGACATTTAAACAAAAAAAAATGTGGATAACATAACACCAATCCTTCCTCACTAATGGAGAAAAAAGAAACAGCACATTCTTCTTGACTTACATAAATTTCATTATTTTGCTGTTTAAATAAGCACATATTTGTATAATATTTAAAAAAGGTTCAAAGACCACTTCTTTATTCCAATCTGTAAAAAATATTTTCGTTATGTTTATTATAAAAATATAAATGTTTCCACTACAAATCATTTTACATTAGTAAGAGGCCATCTACATTGTACAACATAAACTAAATGAGTAATGTTTTGAGGATACAAATTTAAAGTACATACATATTGCCAATCATATCACATTTATACATGGCTTATTTGATACTTAGTACAGCTTAAAGTGGGCAAGTTACCAGAAATAAATAATATATGTAAAACAAATTTAAGATACAAAACAGATAATATGGTACATGATGTTGCGAATGAGTTGTGGTTTCATGTTTATTGAAAGCCAATGCAGCTTCTGTACAAAGAGATGGCCATTAGCATTCTAGTACCTCTACTCCATGGTTAAGAATCATACACTGTTATGTTTACATATGTACAAGGTAAGGATTGTGTAAAGTAAATTTATAAGAGGTCAGATAGAAAAATAGTGAAAAAATGAAGAGCAATATACTGCGTATACAATCTCAACTTTCAAATGGAAACCACAGCCAAAATAAGTGAAATAGATTCAACAATCCTCAACTTCTATTAATTCATGAAATGCACAGATTTTGTTGCGTATGCACAGACGAGTACCTAAGAAAGCAAATGCTAGTCTGGAAAAAAAAATGAGATTGAAACCAGATTCGTATCTCAATCTAACATTCCACAACGCAAAATGTTTGCTTAAAAATGTTTTTTTACCTGCTTCTAGCAGGCTTAAGTGAAATTTGTAATTAATTTCATAATCACATATATTTTTTAAAAGGTTCATGCTCTTATACACCCAATACATAATTCTAGTAGGATGATTTGACTATAAGGAATATTGCAGAAATTTGAGATATAATTGCATATATGAAGAACACAACCTAAGCCTTATTACACTAAATTTACAATAGATTAGCACTTGTGAATTTTGATCTGTGACTGTAACCTGTGTTAGTGTTCCATTTTGCATAAGAACATAAAGGTTGCGGCATTGTTTTATCCATTCTATTTTGTGACATATGCACTTCTTATTCCAATAACATGACCATATCAGCATTAGAAAGAATATAGATATAGCTAAAATGTTGCTTCACAATATATTATGGCTAGATCTCCACCAGGTATATATTTCAAATATTAATGAGTACGCTCATATTTGACCTTTACGGAATAGTAAGTGTAAGTTCCTGCAATAAGAGATCTTTCCAGATTTTGAGTCTCGCTAGACAACCAGCAATTTTGAAAATATGTTCAATAAGTGTCAAGAAGTTCAATGCTTCTAAGATATACACCAAAACTACAATAGGTGCATTTCAGCAGAGCCTCTTAAAGATAAAAATACTTGCTATTGATGATGACAATGTTTAATTAATTTAACAAAACCCCAGTGAGGCAGATGAGTAGTTTAGTTATCATCATTCTCTATAAATAGCTCAACACATTTAAACAAAGATATTAAGTGGCATTTCAAAGCCAGCCAGCAAGTGATTTTTTTGACTCATGCTTCAGCTTATAGGCTATATTGCCAATTAATGCAGCAATCTAAATAGGATCCCAATCCTGTCCAGTGTAGCTATTCTCTATTCAGAAGTTGTAACGTAGCTCTTTTACTAATGGAAGGAATTGATGGTCTCCTAAACACCAGAGCAGGGCAGGTATGTCACTGAGAATCCATTACACACAGCCAGTATATTACACTAAATTAGGAGCGTACAGTTTATTATAAAATGGAGAGAAAAAAATGGATGGAATAATTCAGACTGTGAGAGATTTGGTTAGTGCATGAACAAGGAAAGGGTTTGGTTTCTTTTTGTATGTAGATATAGATACATATAAGTGGATGGTTCAAAAAATCTGGAAAGAAACCCATCACTTTCTATGTTTCCTACTGCTGACAATTTGAGAGAGCATTTGGCACTTGACTGTCACAAATCCAAATTAAATCATCAAGGCATAAATAGAAAACAATAAAAACAATTCAAAAGAAAATAAATATGTATCTTTCTTCAAAATTAAAACATTTTTTACACGGTAATACTTAAGGAAGCTAACAATTAAAAATGTGTAGTACTTAAAACAACTACAAACTTCATTTCCATATGCCTTTTAACAGATGAAAGGGAATAATACAATGAAAAGGTAGTAAATATGGCCAGATAGTTTGAGGTATGAATTCCTCTATTTTGCTTGCTTTTAAAGAAACAAAATACCTGTTACAGAGTTCTTCTGTGTATAAAAATATCACATCTTTTCTTTTGTGGCTATTTGTAAACAGAGTCACCATGTTCATTATGTTATTTCACTTGTTTTGCTTTTATGGTAGTTTATGATCAATGGCTCTACGCTAGTTCATCATTTTGCACTGAAGAATTTTGATTTAATCCATCAACTAATATCAAAAAGCAATTACAAAACAAAATATACCCACCCACCCATCCACTAAATGATAGGGGAAAATAAAGAGTTTTTCAATTCCATTTTAAGGCATTTGTACTCGTATCTGAGTGTCTTATTGGGCTTGGAATGTCCAGCAGTATTTCCAGTGTTGACATCTGTCTGCAGAGTGATGCCACATCTTCCACAGCCACCACCTCCTTCCAGAAATAGCACTTTACACTGGGACTGGACTATTCTTTGATTGTGTTTCTAGAGCTTTAATACTACTGATGATCTTCTTCTGTGGCCCAATCACAGTGACACCAACTTTTTTCATGTCACTATAAAAAAAAAGGAGAAAGTTTCTGGTGAGAATCATGGTTTCCTGGATAGTATGTAAATAGGAGATTTTCAATTAACAAAGCTTGTGCAATTATAGATCCCAATGCTTTAGACATAATTTTCTGATTTTTGCACCATTTGTGTATTATATCCTGACTATTCCACCTCTATTCTTGTGGAAGAGTATAGATGGTATAGTGGGTTGAATAGTGTTCCCCTCAAAATTTCTGTCCATCTGGAACCTCACCATGTGACCTTATTTAGAAATAGGGTCTTTGCAAACGTAATTAAGAGAAGGGTCAAGATGAGATCATACTAGATTAGGATGGACTCTAAATCCAGTGAGACTATCCTTATTTGAGAAAGAGGACACACAGGGACACAGAGAAGAAGACCACGTAAAGATGAAGGCAGAGACTGCAGTTACTTTGCTGGGATCCGTCAGAAACTGGAAGAAGTAAGGAAGGATTCCTTTTTTTGGACTTTGGAACAAGCGTGGCACAACCAATACCTTGATTTCCAACTTCTGGCTTCTAAACTGTGAAAAAATAAATTTCTGTTGTTCAGGCCAGTAAGTTTGTGGTAATTTGTTACGGCAGCCCTAGGAAACTAATGCAGATGGTCACACATTCTTGTGGGGCATTACCTGTCTCCTGTAAATCTGGGCCAGTTTGGGGACTGCTTTGACTGATGGAATATGTTTGAAGTGACACTGTATCAGTTTCTGCACTCAGATCTTAAGATACTAACAGATTCTACCTCTTATCTCCTGAGACACCCTCTCTAGGCCCCAGAGCTGCCATGTGAGAAGTATGACTGCCTTGAGACTATGATATCAAAAGGTCATCTGTAAGCACTTGGTCTACAGACCCAGCTATATGAAGCTTCTGCACCAAGGCAGACAAGAGTGAAACCATCTCAAGCCCTCCAGACTAGACCAGATGCGTGTTAGATGAATACCTAATTCAATACCAACACCAGAGCAGAAGAATTACCCTCTTAGCTCTGCCCAAATTCATGACTCACGACATTGTGTATACAATAAAATCGTTGTTGTTTTAGCCTTTTAGTTTTGAGGCAGTTTGTTGTACAGCCATAGATAACTGAAACAAGTTCTTTAAAGTAGAAAGTTCTTTCAAAGTAGAAAAAATGGCAAGGATATTTCTCTATTTATCAAAATTATTAAATTTAAAATAGTTAAAACTCAGAAACAAGGCACTAAAATAAAGATTATAAGAACATATAGAATTTCATTTGGGGGGAAAAAGACAGCTAAACATGTGCAAATGATTAATTAAATATTCTTGATTTAAGTAATTCATTCATACATTTCATCTCTTTCAGGTCTTTACTCAAACATCCCGCTCTTATGAGATTTCCCTGATCCTCCTATTTCATATTGTAAACCCTCTCTGCACTCATACCTGCACTTCCTATTTTCTTTTTTGTTTCATTTTCTTCCAAAGCATTTATCATCATCCAGCATATTGCCATTTTTTCCTGATTTATTTTCTTTACTCTCTATCTTGTCCCACAAGAAGGTGAATTCCATGTGAACAAGGATTCTTGTCGGTTTTGTACTCTGCTTATCAACCACACTCTGAACAATGACTCTCATTTAGCCAGGGCTCAACATGTACTTACTAAAGAGTGAATCAATAGTCCAAAATATGTTTATCTGGGGAAGTTGATAGAGGAGTAAGTGTCACTTGGCAAGGAGTGCTAGGCAAACTGAAAGTGGAAAGAAGGAAATGTACACACATGCAAATACACGCACGCACACAGATGGAGCCCCTTTATATTATTAAAAAAAGAATGAAAAATTGGGAATTCAATCTCACTGAATTGAACTAATTGATTTCTTAAGGAGTTCCCTGGGGCGGGGAGTGGGGGGGAGTGGTGATGTTGGTGGTGGTGGGATGAATTGGGAAATTGGGATTGACATATATACACTAACTTGTATAAAACAGATAACTAATAAGAACCTGCTCTATAAAAGTAAAATAAAATTTAAAAAAAAAAGGAGTTCCCAAGCAGTAAAGGTGTGCAAGAAGACAATAGGTAACTACTTAAGAAGCAATTTACACATTATTTAAGCATCTTCTGCATAAAAGTAATTAAGGCTCAGTTGCATTCCTATCACCTAAGCTGGGGATGAAATCCTGATGCCCTACAGGTTACCCCCCTGCTGCCATTCAAGGGTCTGATAAATTCTCTATGGACAACTTGTATTTTGCCTGAGGTCCTCTCTGATCACAGTCTTCAGCTACCTTGCTTCACCAAGAAGGCTAGTGGGGAGCTATGGTGACATCAAGCTTGCCGCCCTTTGTATAACTGTGGATAATGAAACCTTCGCTTAGAGTAACGTAGTCTATTTATGTTGACCCCTGCTTTTGAGAATGTGTGCTCTACAGGATTTTGATTCTTTTATAAGGATACCATGGATCTATCTTTAAAATGAACAACAAACATTTCCCTACTCATCCTCAAACTATAACAAAGTCAGGTTATGAATCTAAGAGCTAGAAAACAGGACAGATATAAATGTATATAAATCAATAGATCCTCACTGTTTTGTATTCCTTCTCTCATCTTTCTTCCAATTCTATATCATATTTTTTTATAACTTCCTGATTTTTTTCTCTGTCTCTTCCTTCTCCCCTTCTTTACAAGCTTAAAAAAGAAAATGTAATCATGGAAAGCAGAGAAAAAAACAATGCTCCAAGGTAATATACTAATTTCCTGAGCTCATTGAGAAATTTAAGCATAGTAATATATGCTATGATGCCTGGCCCTTATTTCCCCTCTGGAACTGAAGCACCAATACCCTGGCCACTGGAAAAAATCAGATACTGCAATTTCGCAGACCAGCTTGGGACAACTCTGAAGGGCCAGCCAAGCTCTAGGACTCTTGTTCCAGTAGGTAGGACTGAGTCTTCTCCTTCAGTCCAAGGCCCCCTTATCACTTCTTTATGGATATATGTCCCAAGGGCACCTGAAGAAATCTTCTGCATAAAGCTGTTTCAGATTCAGTGTCTGGGAGCCCAACATAAGCAAGTAGATACATAATTTTGTTTATATTTCATGCAAAGGATTATACTGGAAAAGGGAATTACAGTAAATATCCCTTTAGGTTATGCCTTAACTTGAGTTTTTATGTACCCTCTACCTTCTTTTCCCCCTACCAAAATGTGTTCTACCCACCACCCTGCCAAGTCCAAAATCTCTCTAAACATCCAGCGGCTGTAGTCTCAGTAACACTCCCCATATGCTTATCTCGTTAGGACTACCCTATTCAGAAGAGCAGTGGAAAAGTTCAAGACTAAAGAGCAGCTCAAAATCAAGACCAGAGGTTAATAAGCTATCTGGTACTTCAAAGACAAAAGGATAGGTGATGATACTTTGAAAACGGCATCCAAGGGTGCAGGATAATAACATGTAGCAATTAATCTGTCTCCTACTCACTCCACACACTTAATTCTCTCTCCAGTTTCTACAGTCACTCTTGCCCTTCCTCATTCTCTCTTTCCTTCTCACACTAACCTTCCTAAATCCATCCTAGGCTATGAAATAATATTTTAAAAAAATATGTTGACTGAATAAAACTGCACATTTTAAAAAACTTTTATTTGAAAATTAGATGACTTGAGTAGCTGGCCTAAAAATGAGATTCCCTAAACTAATTGAAATAAGTTAATATTTATTTGAGTATGAAACTCTTGACCTTTTCCTATGATTGATAGTCTGGATAGTAAAAAACAAATGTAATCTTTTTAAAGTATCTCTGTCTTATTCTAGGAGAATCTCTGGAGTTATTTGGTCAAGGGAATCATTTCTGAATTGATTCTGTAAGACACAAAGAAAATAGAGATTGGAAGGAATCAAATTCAAACAACAAGCCTAAGACTGCAAAAGGAAGAATGAAATATCGAGTTAAATATTTTACAGCATTTAAGGTGAAAATGTTGCCTCACTAAATTTTTCCAAATTTTTAGTGTATTAAATATTTTTTAATTCTCGTTTTTATAATATAAACAAGGGTGGGTATGAGGTAGAGATTGCAGAGACCCCAAAAGTAAACAACTCTTTTCAAGGAGTTTTAGGTCAGTAGATGTTAATTCTATGTTGTCCCTGAATTGAGGAGAAAGGACAGAAGAAAGAACATTGAAATACAGAGAGATGTGAAACCATCTGGCTCAGTGTGAAGGGCAAACCTAAAAAAGCCGAATCTCTTAGGAAAAACCAGTTTTCATTCATCGTGAATGTACACTCACAGGTTGTTTAAATAATCATAACAATTAAGTGAAAATATTCTAACCAGCCAGAAAGAGCTTAGCATCCAATACTGTACTGTACCTAACTTGGAAGTGTAACAAAGGCTGCTGCTTTACCTTTTTAAGCAAATAGCTTTCTGACCATATTCATAGATTAGAATGTCTGACTATATTTAAATTGTGAGCTAGCAGTTAATCATATTAACAATGTTCTGCTTCATCCACTTCAATAGAGTGTTCCATTATCTAAAAGCTCTGAGTGTTGATATTTTATTGAGAATAAACATTTGCCTTTGAAAATCTGGCAGTGGTGTAGAAAATTTTAACTTTGTGCTTGTTCTTTGCTATGCTTCTGTGCTCTGAAGCAGGTTTCTTGCATATCATAACCCAAGCTGTTTACATTACTAAAATAAGAACTTATAAAAATATTTAAATACATTAATATATCCTGGGACTGTGTCTGATCAAAATAACTACCATAGAAACCCAAAACACATTGTTGATTGGGTCAGAAGTCTATTCAACAGATACTACATTCTATTTTAAACAGGAATGCCAACACATATTAAGTAGACTAGTGTGAGTTTATTCTCTAAGAACAAATTCTCCTCTTCAATAGTAATATTCCCTTGCTATAGATCCTTTTGTGATGTTTGTGTTTCTGAATGGGATGCTATACCATAAATGGTAAACTTCTTTACCTATTTGTTAGGCGCTTGTATCTCTATTAATTACACTACACACCCCTTTTTGACATCTAATCTATAGCTCTCCAAGGTGATTTTGTTTAAATGATTGACAGGATGACAATGAAAGTCCTTAAATATTCAACATTTAAATATTCAAATATTGGATATGACTAAAGGAACTTGAGAGCACAAAAGGGTTTATTTAATGTAACAAAGATCAAAGATAGAAGATTTTGACTCAAAGATGGATACAGTTTCCAAACAGACCTTGCAAGCTACAAAATTGTGGACAACTTTTGATGTATCTGCCCCACACAAAACCTCTTTCTTTGGAGCAGTCCTTTATCTTACCCTCAGGAAAGGACCCCTAGAGTCAAGTTCATGCTGTCTCACTCTTCCTTCTTTGAATAGAAATGATTAGCTCATGGCAAACATGACTTTGGAGAAGTCAGTCTATAAGCAAGACTGAGGCCATCAGAATGTCTCTCAGGGGGACTTAAAAGAAAGAGAGTTGGACCCTGCTCAGTTGAGTGGCATACCAAGGTTGTATGATCTAGGGTTGAGAGAGTCATTTTCAGCTGTGTGCATGGGAAAACAGAAAAAGTCACTGTGTAGAAAAAGAAAGAATGATGCAGTCTCATTGGAAAGTGAAGTAAATTGTCTTTCATTCACAGAGAGATGAAGAATATGGCTTTCAGTTTTTCACTTCCTGTTCCCAATTAGCATACCTGGTGAATGAGGATGAATTTTATCGCCATGGGTTTCTCATATCAAAGAATTCCTATTACCAAAGGATCCCTATTGTACCACAGGACCACTGTCTAAGATGTATAGCATATTATACTTGATTATTACTGGCTTTTAACACATGAAATCATAAATTAATACTAATTAATATATATTAATTATGCATATTCTCTCTTCCAAACTCACCATAAGCTTTTTTAAGGAAAACCATGTCTTAAACCTATTTATAACTTTATTTTCTAGCATGAGATCACTCAGTAATAGACGACGGTATGTTTATTTAATAGCTATGAGAGCTACTTTTAGACTTTAGCATGTTTCTCTATATACCAGGTTATCCACTTAGTTCTCAATTTTCCATTTCCATAGAGGTTAGGCTTTGTTAAAAATAACAGAGAATCACAAATGCGAGGATATACAAATCATCATGCCATATCTGCTTATGTTTTAAATTAGGGTCTTGGGTCCTTTGGGGTTGGGTGTGGCTATGTATCTGTTGATCTATCTGAAGGAGATCATAGTTCAGTGAAGACACCTATTGTGGGGATCTAGCATGAGAGAGGAAGACACATCAACACACCTCAATCTAGAAGGTGTCCTTGACAAAGACCCAGGATTCAGCTCAGTGGTTACAGGAGAAAGTTAAGTACCTCAGAGATTCATCTATTATTTATAATACATTAATCCTAAACACATATGTCCACTAGAAAGTTCAGTGAAAACTTATTCTTACTCAGTGGAAATCTTGGCTATGGTGTCACAAGAACTGTACTCTACGCCTGTGAAGATTTCCTTGCAGTGCACTGTCCGGACACCGTTAAGCCAGTCACCTGTTGTGCGGAAGGTAGTAATGTCGACGTTGCTTTGGTCCAGAAGAAGGTTTGATGGCCTGCAAGAAAAGAAAATACCAATGGGAGAGAGATCAGGAGTCAGCAGAGTTGCTACGTGTCAAAATTCGACACCAGCATCAGCAGGACCTTCCAGACTTCACGTAGCATTCCTGTTTATTTGTGAAATTTATCTACCATGAAGTCTTCATCTACTCAAGCTGGCAGCTTGCAAGAATACTGTGTAGTCATCTTGTCTCAGTGCTCCCCTTCTGCACTCACGTCTGCTTTTTAAATTACTGAAACTTTGCCAGTGAAAAACATAAATATATCCATACATACTTTTATAATTTAATTTGTTTAACCATTAGCAAAGATGGTGATAATCTAGGTTACAGTTATAGCTGACACAACACACTGAATACTTCTCTGTCTGCTTTGGTGGATGGATATGGTTTCCAACATTAAATCCTGGCTACTGGATGTTCACCTGTAGACACTGTGCAGGTTGCTGTCTAAGGGATAGTTTGAACAACTTGGACTATACTTACAGCAGGACATAAAGTCAGCACAGACTTAAATAATGTCACAATGTCATTAAAAATAAAAATTACAAAAGGAAAAGAAAAAAGTAGATGAGTGACAATAAGTGAAATTCTCAAAAATATGACAACATCAAATATATTTATAATATATATACAGAAGTAGATGATAGATAGATAGACGTTGTGACTATGACTTTTATTGCACAATATAATCAACATTAACAAGAACTTTTAGGATTGCTTTACATAATTACAGGTCTTACTATAGATCTATGACCAGCTGCAAGATCTGGTGAATCAAAGGAACAAAAGAAATGGAGGAAACCATATTTTCATCCCTGAAGAACCAAGAGAAGCATCCTATTGGTAAACTGCCTGGGTTGCCTTTTCAGCTCTCAGTGGCCTCTTTGACTGTCCTTTGACTCATAAGCCTGGAACCAGTCACCAAGTGGACACTTGATTGTCCTCTTTATTCTTTCCTCTTAGGATGGGAGCTTGAGTAAATAGTAGTTATGAAGGCCTTTGCTTTGAGATGAATAATAATAGTAACAACAACAACAGAAATAAGGATTATATTGAACATTTATGAGCACTTACAATATTAAGCATAACACACAGATATGAAGGACTTTAATCCTTACATTAGTTAGGCACTGATGCTATGCCTCTATAATATATGTGGAAGCTAAAACTAAAATTAAGCGACAAATCAGAGTCCTGCCCACATTTAAAAGGAATTTTTAATTGGGAGATTTCCATTGATATTTTTAAAAATTTTTATTGGAGTATAGTTGATTTACAATGTTGTGTTAGTTTCTGCTGTACAGCAAAGTGAATCACTTGTACATTTACATATATCCACTCTTTTTTAGATTCTTTTCCCATATAGGTCATTACAGAGTACTGAGTAGAGCTCCCTGTGCTATACAGTAGGTCCTTATTAGTCATCTATTTTATATATAGTAGTGTATACTTGTCAATCCCAATCTCCCAGTTTATTCCTTCATACCCCCCCAACCCCCGGTGACCACAAGATTGCTTTCTACATCTGTGACTCTATTTCTATTTTATAAATAAGTTCATTTGTACCATTTTTTAAGATTCCACATATAAGTGATATACAAATGGCCAAAAAGCACATGAAAAGATGATTCACTAATTATTAGAGAAATGCAAATCAAAGCTACAATGAGGTATCCCCTCACACTGGTGAGAATGGCCATCACCAAAAAACCTACAAACAATAAATGCTGGAGAGGGTGTGGAGAAAAGGGAACCCTCCTACACTGTTGGTGGGAATGTAAATTGGTATGGCCACTATGGAAAACAGTACAGAAGTTCCTTAAAAAACTAGAAATAGAGCTACCATATGATCCAGCAATCCCATTCCTGGGCATATATCTGGAGAAAACCATAATTAAAAAAGATACATGCACCCCAATGTTTACTGCAACACTATTTACAATAGCCAGGACATGGAAGCAACCTAAATGTCCATCAGCAGAGGAATGGATAAAGAAGATGTGGTACATATATACAATGGAATATTACTCAGCCATAAAAAAGAATGAAATAATGCCATTTGCAGCAATATGGCTGGACCTAGAGACCGTCATACTGAGTGAAGTAAGTCAGACAGAGAAAGACAAATATCATATGATATCACTTATATGTGGAATTTCCATTACTATTGATGATATTTCTCCAACTCACTCCCTAATATACAAGACACGCTTAAGTGTGAGGTTAAGATTCTGAAATCTGAACAAGCATGCCCTGAACCTGTGTGCTGTTGTTGGGAATACAAGAGAGGATTGTAAATTCATTTGGATTTTGATGGGGAGACATTAAATTTATCTGATAAAAATAAAATTTTAATTAATTAAAAATAAGTTTAACTATTTATTTGATAAAAATGAAAATTTAACACAATTTTAGTGCTCAGTTTAAGAAAACACTGAGAACATGACAGTTTGGTTCTGCCTATATTTGCATGCTCTGTGGAAAATATAGATCAATAACTAGTTCCCTCCCTGTCAAGATTTGTGAAGTGGAGATAGCTGAATATGGAGGACTTTTCAAACTTCATTCCGTTAGACTAAATTCAACTGCTTCAATCCTCTCTACCTCAAGTGTTTGAATTATAAATTAAAAATTAAAATTATGGAGTTTGTAATTTGTATTATGTGTTACGGTTTAGTTTTAACTAATCCTCACAGGTTATCTAAGAGAAAGAAAGAATCAGAAATTAGGTACTATTTTACAAAGCATTAATTTTATTTCCTTTAGGGATACCTAGAACATCATAAAATATAAATATAACATTTTATACATTATTCTCTTCTGGAATATATACATAAATAATTTTCTATAATTCTTTAAATTACCCACCTGAAAAAGAAGAAAAAGTTTTTTTTTAAATCATTGAAAATGTCTTGCTTATGTTTTTTTCCTAAGAACTTGAGGAATTACAGATATAGATATACAACCCGGGGTCCAAAATGTATACATTATTCTTGGGTTGTTTTGTATGACCATCATGAATGACATAGCCTTGGTCATTGGCCAACATTAGATATAACATTGGACCCATTGGATAAGACTTGGAATCAGTAAACAAAATTGAGTAGCATTACATCAGATGTGAGAAAATTTTATAAGAAAAATGAAGTGAGACCTAGAAAGGAGACAATAAAGTACTAGACTATCTACAGGCATGCAAGCAAACACACATACACACACACTCACACCCCACAGCTTGAACTGCTACAGTAGCTGAAGCACAGAATCTAATGTCGACTCTTGTCGACTCTTGGTCCCATGAATAGCAATACTGTTTTATTTATAGGTTTGTGGGTATGAAGAATCAAACCCCAGGACATTTATTCAGAATATTTATGAAGTATGCCTAATAGCAAAATGCAGAATTTTCCCCTCTAAATTCAAAGTGGTTTGTATTTTTAAACTCAATGGTATAGTCAGACTCAACAAGAATTTAGAGAAAATTAGTATAAACAAATTGAAATAAAACAGGATGTGCGGATTAAGGATTAGAGTGACCCCAACTGAGTCTTTCTGTTTATTACTTGGATCAAAGTATAAGGAAGACAAAGAAGGACCTAATTTTAATGCCAGTGACCTAGGAATAACCAGCCCTGCAAAGTATCATTTTTCCACTTCCAGGATTTCTCTGGGGAATTCAAATAAAAATTGGTTCCTTTCCTCCTCCGAGAGGACATCTGGTGAGTTTATCAATGGATAGGAATTTGTCTCTCACTGTGAAGAGCCTGTGATGTCTCTTCATGCACACCAGGGGAATGTGGGCTTTTTGAGCAGCTGCAGGCATTGGCGTTTTTTTAGACCCAGCCCCAGACATTGGGTCTGAAGGGGAAATTTATAGGCTGGGTGATGTGCACTGTGAGCTCACACTTTTACTAGACAAATTAGATAGGTTTCAATCCGTGCAGCTGTAAACGATGTCCTGCAGAGTTCCACCTGATCTTTTACAGCTTTTCATAAATCAGTACCTACTGGCCACAGACTGCAGTCATTAAAAAGAAATCATGGAAATTACATGTTTGCTCAGGGGAAACAAAAAATAACTTTCTTCCCTTTCTTCCTCTCTCCTTGTATTTAGGTTTGTGAATTATTCTTTTGTGGATTTTCATACTGCTGCATTAAAGAGGTACACATATATTTTTTTCCCATCAACTCCTATTTTATCTGTAAATGGTCGTACCAACTAGCACCAGATACTGGGGAACAAATGTCAATAAATAACTGCTAGTCCCAAGAATATCTTCTCATAATGATCTTATTTCAATATTGCACTAGAATTCTAAACTCTAAAATTGAATGTTAAGTTATTCTTTTATAACATAAAAAGACTCCTTTGGGTTTACAGAGGGCTTTATTTTTTATGTATTAAAAATACTGACTAATACACATTTCTTGAATGAATAAGTAGATGCCTACTGAGTCTAGAAGTAAATATTAATAATATTGGAGGTGTATTCTATACCACTATAATTATCTGCTTTTTGTCTGTGGTTGTGAATAGTTTCAGGGACCATATTAAAACATAAGGGTAATTTCTCAAAAGCAAAATGTTAATTATATCTACCTTTATTATTGCCTGATATATAAAATAGTAATATACTTTTTCAATACCTTTTATAATTTATTGTTAACATTTTAATTTCAAATGGTGTCATTACATTTCAAGGGGAAAATTTTGTACTTGCCAATTTTTTAAATGCGAATGTTTGATTTTTTTATCTCTAAAGTTAGAAATTCCAGATAGGAATAAACGAATTTAACTTGTCATCTGTAACTAAAAATAATTTTAAATATATATAGTTCCCAACAGAAGACTAGTATATAAATAACACATTAAGGAGGAGTAAAGTCATTGTGTTTATTTTGATTGTCTCTAGGCTTTAAGGACAAAAATCTTAGCAGTTATAGCTATTACATCTGGTTTAATTTCTCCCAGTGGTAAAATAACCTGCTTTGATTTTTAAGATTAAAAAAAAAAGAGATCACCTGGGTATTTGAAATATTTGCTTCCCTCTAAAAGGTTCCGTATCATATTTGTTCATGAGGAAAGTCACCCTGTCAGTTTCAGAATTGGAGGTCAAAGTCATTTTGAGAAACAGATTGTTTTTTGGTCATCAGACTTCTCTTAAAGGATATAATATTTGTCAAAACAGCAGCTATTCTCAAAAAGAATTATATTTTGTTCTTTTAGAGATAAGAAGTATTTTATTAATGCTAATTTAGTGCCATTAACAGGTAAAAATTACAAGTACTGCTTATTTTTGTTCCTATTTATTCTGCAACTTAATAAACATAAATCCCTACAAGTTAGCAATCAATGCAATGGAACAATATATTTAAAATCATTTCAATTAAATTAACTAAGTATAATTGGGTCTTCAGAATCTTAGTCTAAATATTTTAAATATATTGTTTAAGCCTTTATACCATAAATTCCTTTACCTTCACTTTAGAAACTTATTCCAAATAAATTGAATGTATTATTTAATTCTTTATGCCAAAAATTTGTATTCTATAAATTTACAATAGTCTTGAAGAATCCAATGCCCTGGCACGTGAAAATTTTGTGAATTTGAAGAACACGTCTATTTTGTTTTATATACATAAATATCCAAAAAAGAAAAAGGCATCTTACTGCCTGAATAGAAATGAATTAATCCATCTGTTATTTTTCTCTATTTTTAGTCTTTTAAATTTTTTAATTTAACTACATTCATGAAAGTAATTTAATCAATTTATTTAAATCCAAGAGATATATTTTATACATAATGTAAAGCTAATTGTCTATTATATAATACATAAATATATGTAATAAATAATCATATTATATGTATTACATAAATGTATATTATATAAAACTAATCTTCAAAATAGTTTCTTTTAAAAATGAATTTTGCTGGCTTCCCTGGTGGCGCAGTGGTTAAGAATCTGCCTGACAATGCAGGGAACACGGGTTCGAGTCCTGGTGCAGGAAGACTCCACATGCCACGGAGTAACTAAGCCCATGAGCCACAACTACTGAGCCTGCGCTGTAGAGCCTGGGAGCCACAACTACTGAAGCCTGTGCACCTAAAGCTCATGCTCCAAAACAAGAGAAGCCACCGCAATGAGAAGCCCACTCAAGGCAACAAAGAGCAGCCCCCTCTCGCCGCAACTAGAGAAAGCCTGTGCGCAGCAACGAAGGCCCAATGTAGCCAAAAAATAATAATAATAAAATTAATTAATTAAAAAAATAAAATAAAATGAATTTTGTTTATTTTTTAATTTGTGTAACAAATTTGTAGTATTTGTTGTGTAGTAGAGAAAATTTATCATTCTAAGACCATTTTCTATTTATTTTTCTAGCAATATTTTCTATCAAGAATATCTTTAAGAAAAATTTCTCCATTTCTTACCAAAAGGAAGGGAGCTTTACTTTTACCCTTTTATACATGTGTATTATGACTATATTTTTCATTTTTTCTGAATTTCTCAAAAGCATTATTTTCACATTGCCTTTTCCTTTTCATCATCCAATTATAACTAAATCTCTTAAAATTTCATATGTCATCTATCACTCTAAAAGAATCAAAATAGTTAGCTAAAGAGAATTCAATGTCCTTCTCATTGCTTATTGAGTGGCTTTTTTCCTCAGTTGTCTTTTTTTGCCTACGCTTTTGCACCTTTTGATAATACAGTTCATTCTATCTAGTCTTGGAAAATTCCTTGGGCTGTGGTTTCTGTAATGGTTGAAGTCTCATTCCTAGCTCTGGCTGTTCCTGTTTCTACCTACCATTTCATATTCTTCTGCTCTGTAACTGGTACCGTTCTCCAAAGCTCTAAACAGACCACTTTCTTTCTCTCTGGGTGGAAGTGTATGCAGTGGGTTATTGTTCTGAGATAATAATTAATGTTGTATACATTTTTCCTTCTAGGATTGCCACCTACTGGCTTGACTGGCTCTGTAGTCCCCTTATAAGGAGCTTGAAATCTCCATAAGCTACCACCACACCCTGTTACACACTGTAGAAGCATTCACTCATTTCAATCAGCTTCTTGGCTCTTGCAGATTTTTGAGGTCATGACTTCTGCACTAAGGGACTGAGGCATTTAGATGCTTCAGAAACACTCCTGGCCACAGGGCAGCACAGAAGCAGCAAGGAGAAGTTCAAAAGTTCAGTCTGGGAGATTGGGGGAGGGGTGTGTGTCTCAGTGTCAACCTATGTGGACAAACGGCCTCCACTCTTCACTGATTAAAGTCTCCCTATAATCCATGGGATATGAGAGCTTTAACTAGAAATTAAATTATTATTAGGAGAATACAGATGGATATATCGATACTTGTGGTGAAAATCAGCATGACTAGACCAAGATTTGTACCTTCTAAATACATTTCTAATGGTGTTTTTTAAAATTATGTTTGCAGAGAGAAGGCTCCAAATTGGATTCCTAGCTTCAATCTCTCCCCCAGTTTGAGATGTAAATTTCCAATTTCTTGTAGGACTCACTCTCATTGTGTCGGAAATGCTCATTTGTCTCACAGAGCTGTTCTTCCTTCTGCCCTTCCTACCTCTGTCAGTGGGAGCACTGTTCTCAGAGTCCTCCTTGTTCAACTGGAAGTACTCTCTGATACTTTCTCTGTCACTCTGCACATCTCACCAGTCACCATGTCTTATAATACTTCATTACAACTTTTTTTTTTTTTTTTGCGGTATGCGGGCCTCTCACTGCTGTGGCCTCCCCCGCCGCGGAGCACAGGCTCCGGACGCGCAGGCCCAGTGGCCATGGCCCACGCGCCCAGCCGCTCCGCGGCACGCGGGATCCTCCCAGACCGGGGCACGAACCCGTGTCCCCTGCATCGGCAGGCAGACTCCCAACCACTGCGCCACCAGGGAAGCCCATTACAACTTTTTGAATTTACACCTTTTCTTTTTATTTTCTCTGCTCTACCCTAGCATAAGTCCTTCCCAAGACTACTGAAATCACCTCCCTACTCCTTATCATGAACTATTCCCCTCCAGCTATTCTAGGTATAGATGCAGAGAGCTATTCCACAGGCACAATGTAATATATCATTTAAGCATCTTCAATGGCTCTTCTTTTCCTCATGGACAAAAGTCCAGATTTCTAGAGATGACATTAAATCTTCCATTATCTGGTGAAATCATCTATCAGGTTCTTTTCTCATAATTTCCTTTCTTACGCTGTATTATAGCAGAAATGTATTATGCAATGTAAATGGAAGTATCCTAAGTTTTTGTGTGTTTTACTTTTTTGTACAGTGTTCCCCTAGCCTGGTATGATCTTATCTTGTTACCTGCTGGTAGAAGTTTCATCCATCAACCAAAAGTCACTTCTCTGCAACTGCCTGATAATCTGAAAGCTAAAAGTAAACTCATCCTTCCTTCATGATTCCTAAAACCTTGTCTTCTTGCTCTAATAATTACATATTCTGAGGGATATTACAGTTGACTTTGAACAACACAGGGGTTAATTTATAGTCGGCCCTCCCCATTCTTATCTCTTATCTGAGGTTCCTCGGCATCCTCAGATTCAACCAACCACAAACCCTGTATTAGTGTAGTATTTTCCATTCAAAGGTATCTGTCTATAAGTGGACCCATACAATTCAAACCCATGTTGTTCAAGGGTCAATTATATAGTATTTCCGAACTTTTCTTTTCCTCCTATTTTCAAAGGCAAGCTGTTGCAGTTGAAGGCTGTGTCTCTTTACCTGTATAAGCACCACAGGGCCTAGTATAATGCCTCACACAAAGTAACTGCTAAACAAACATTTGTATCTTCATATTCATATAGTCAAAACTTCAAATTTATTCATGTCTCCTCCAATTACTCTACTTTTAGGAAAATAAATCAATTACCAGAAAACAAACATAACGTAAAATTTAATATAACTTCCCTTCCCTTCTTACCACTTCTTGCAACATACAAGTAAGTTTTGAATCTGATACACCGTGACCATCTGCTTAAACACCTTCCCCACTTTCAGCAGTGATATTCACAAAGACACTCTCACTGTAAGATTCTTTGGAAATGTTTCTGTTATGAATCGTCAACTCTAAGGAAGGCTGAAGAGTAAAATAATGCATTATAGAAAGATTTCTGTAACAGTATATGAAATAAAATTTGCCATAAAACTAACTAGACACAGGCAGACTCTGGAAAACAACATCCCTATAAAAAATAATAGAATGATGTTGTTTTTCCTAAAGGACTTTATAGGCATAATTCTATATATTGATCTAAATAACTAAGTCATTGAGAAATTTGAATCCTTGGTGCCATCCACAAACTCAGATTGAGACAGTCTCCAAGTGTGTTGAGGAGACTGTTTCTGGAGTTGAGTTGACAGAAAGGGAAACATGAGATTTGCTTAGGAGAAAATTTTAAGCTTTTACCATTATGACTAATGTCTGCAGAAATCTGTATAATGAATAGGAATAAAACTAGAATATTTTTCTAAAAATTGTATCTCTGTTGAAATAGAAATTTATTATTATTCTAGTAAATATGTATTTATGTGCTTAACAGATATGTATTGACATATCAACATGGTAATACAAAGGCAGCATGGCATCTGATCTCACAGGGCTGAGTTAATTGGAGGAATGGATACATAAAAAGAAAATGCACACAACTGGATTAAAATTATGATGAAGAACGAGGACATAGTGGCCCATGAAAGAATAATGGTGTTGACCTTTAAATCATGTTGCCAGAGAATGCCTCAATTAAGACAAGATGTAGAAGCTGCTTTCTAAGGGAAGATGAATGCAAAGAAGAATCTTAAGACAAAGAGAACAGCGTGTGCTACTGTCCTCATGTCTGAAATGCTTTGACTTTCTGAAGGAACTTGAGGTTGGTCACTGAGGCTAGAGTACTATTTAAGTGAAAGTAGCACAGGTTGAAAGGTGGAAATTCCTCTCCCCCAGCAAAGCAGTTGCGTAAATCAAATAGTGTCACATCTCTGCTTTAAATGTCTTAATGGGTTCCTCATGCATTTCAAAAAATTCCAAAGTTTTCACCATGACCTGGGTAGCCTCAAGTGTTCTGGCTTCTGTTTGCCTTCTTGTGACACACTCGTCCTTTCCCTACTGCTCTTCGGTTATGTTGTTGTCCCTCTGCCACTTCCTAGAACTCTCCAGACTCATCTGCATCCTGTGCCAAGATCCTTTTTCTAAAAATATTTTTATGGAGGGGATGGTTCTTTATAAATCTGGCTTGGACTTCCCTGGTGGTCCAGTGGTTAAGACTCAGTGGTCCCAATACAGGTTCAGTCCCTGGTCGGGGATATAAGATCCCACATGCTGTGTAGCACAGCCAAAAAAAAAAAAAAGAAAAGAAAAAATCTGACTCTTTTCCTTTTTTTAGTTCTCAGCTCAAATATCACCTCCTCAGAGGGCTTTTTCCTCAACCACCCTTTAATAATCTATCACAACCTTTTATTTATTTCCTTCCTATAATCTGTGCTTGTCTATTATCTACTGTACATCTTCTATAATGTAAGCTCCAGGATGGTAGGGACCATATTTGTCTTCATCACTGTACTCCAGCGTCTGCACATGCCTAGCACATAGTAGCTTAGCATATAATAAATAGTTGTTGAAAATATGAAGAAATGACTATTTGAATAAAAGAAATGACACTGGAGGAGCAGGGCTATTTAAACAATCAGAAAGAATGCAGATTTTTTTCCTAAGTTTAATGGTAATTCAAAATTGGTTATAAAGAGGTGACTGAAATTATATTATATGTATATATTATATGTATATAATTTATCAATATATTTTTATCAATATATAATTTATCAATACATATATATCAATACATATATCAATACAATACATATCAATACATATATTTATCAATACACTATGTCCTTGTATGTATTGATAAATACATGTATTTATCAATACAATATATAATTTATCAATACAATTCATATCAATACATATATATATCAATACATATATTTATCAATACACTATGTCCTTGTATGTATTGATAAATACATGTATTTATCAATACAATATATAATTTATCAATACATATATATTGATAGGAAAATTCTGAAGGCTCTGTGACAAGATGCTTAGCGTGGGACAAGAATGGACGCAGGGGACACATCAGGAGGCTACTGCAGTGGTCTAGATCAGAAGCAGAAAAAGTCATAGGAGAGAATGTTTGCAGTGAAAAGGGAGAGAAATGGATCATGTTGACCCAGTGATCACCTGGATCAAAGTGTGGAGAGCAAGAATGAGGTACCAAGACTGGCTATAATCCTGAATGGGTAAATGAATAGGTGCTGGTGTATTCAACCAAATTTGGAAGGCAGTGGAAGGATGAGGCAATCAGGAGAAAATAAAAAGATAAAATTTGAATATTAAGTTTTGAGATGTGTGTGAGACTCTTACTGGAGAAGTTTGGCTGTGAAGGGTGATAAAAAAATAAGGAAGTAGTTGGCAGAGATGTGGGGCTAGCAGAGGTGATGTTGACAAATAACATCTTCTAAATTTCCTTGATGATAAAAATCCCCTTGAGTTCTTATCAAATGTCCAAATTCCATTTCCCTTTCCTGCAGATTCCAAATTAGTAGCTTGGGTTAGACTTTGACATTTGTGCATTTAATAAGTTCTCCTGATGATTCTTGTTTTAGGGAAATTTGAGAAACAACGTAATAATAGAACATATTTTTATGGCAATAATCTTGCAGAAATAAAGAGCCTGCATATGCAGGAGAGAGAGAAAGAGCCTGGGTATGCAGGGGATAGAGAGAGAGAGAGAGAAAGGATTTGCCTCTGACATTGAAAGGACACTTCCTCTCTTCTAATTCGAGGTAAGAAGAACTTTCCTCTCTTGTAATTAGAGGAAAAAAGAACAAGATGGATGGATGCAGGCACCAGTTTGTTTTTGTTTTGCTGCTGGAATTTCCCATCTGATGGCTTGTATTTTCTCAATAAAGCATGTGGCAAGGGCATCACTGGAAAATTAAAGGGGAAAGGGAATGAGTTTAATCAGTTATGAAAAAAAATAGAATAATCGTTGTCAAAAGTGGGAAAGCAAATTTTCTAAAGAAAAATAAGATCTCTTGAGATTGTTGCATGGTAATTTGAGGTTGTTGTAAATAAATTTATAATAGCACAATCTTCCCACTGTGTATTTTAATGGCAATAAGTAAATATATAAACACAATTTCTAAAACTTTTATATTTAATGAATTAAGATGGGTGACACTTCTTAGAAAAATAGTTTCCCTAAAATTGCATGCTTTGTGACAAAATACAGGGGATATATTAAGGTATTAAAAAATACATATTAGGATAAAAATATTCAATGTACTTCAATAAGAATGGAATAGTGAATGGAAAAAAATTTGAATACAAGGGTATATCCTCACATAATATGATCTGATATTAAGAATTTTCCCACATAGAATTGGATTTAAATATCTCTTGATCATATTACATGAGTTAGTCTTTATATTGATATTGATCCTATGGAAATGCTTTGAATGCTCTTTTATGATATGGAAAGAATTGAAAAGATGTTCTTTTTTGCTACGATTGCTATTGAGTAAAGATCAAAAGAAATGGCTTCAGGGTGCAAAATGAGGACCATATGTCCCAGGAAGGGCAAGTTTGTTATCCTGTTGGTTGTTAAACTGTCAGGTGGATTTCCAGAAAAAGCCTGTACAGTCTGTCTCTGAAATTTAGGACAGAGATTCATCCTTGCAGGATAAGTTATCAATAGTTTTACCTACTGAATATATATTACTAAGTTCAATATTAGTGACCCCCCCTAAAAGTTATTTCCAACAAATAATCTATGATTCTTATATACTGATATTAAGACTTTGATTCAAATTTTCTTTATTCATCTTATTCAAATGTAATGTAAAAACTGGATCATGTATGCTCAGTATAATTGTTCCTATTAAGGTAGAAAAATTATATACTCTATTATAAGTGCATTAGCAAGTGCTCTATCAATTTGAAAGTCACAACTCTTGATAATTGTCAGTAAAACCAACAGATGTGTATAAAAGAAACAAGAAAAGAAAACTCCTATAAGGGATTATATTACATCTTTTACACATGAGTCACTGTAAATCATCATTATGTAGTATGTATACATATCACTTAATACTGTGGAGTTTTGTGCACAGTAGGTGTAGTTCCTTTACTAAAACTCTGTAATTTTCCTTTAAGAACACACATCATCAAAATGTAAAAGTACTCTTTTTCACTATGTGTACAATAAGAATATAATTGACATTTCTCAAAACCATTAAGACAACTCAATGAGTCTTACCACGGAGAATTATGCATAAAGTCTAATGGACATTGTGCATTCAGGGTTGCCTTATGGCTATGATGTGTTGACATTTGTATGGCTGTCCAGGAACACTGACATTATTTTAGTCTTAGTTTTATCCTTCACAGTGTCTAACAAAGTAATTGGCACACGATATGGGTTAAACAAATTTTTTTTTAATTAAGTCAGGTAAAATTGCATTTCCCTAGCCAGTGCAATGGTTTGGAGGCATTGTTATTATTTTTGAAACTTTATTTTAAATGAGGAATAAATCAGGACTTTGCTAGAATTCCCCACCACTCCAGATTTCCTTTTTTTTTTTTTTTTTTTTTTTTTGTTTAAATAGGAGAGAGTGAAAAGGAGCTATGTGTCCAGGGTTTCTATTGTCCAAATACTCAAGCCTGAATGTATACATGCTTCTGGTCAAGACGGAAGTTAAAAAATTCCAGAATTTTATCATTATCATTAAGTAACATGAAATTTCCTCCTGAAAGTTTAAAAAGGAAAAGAAAGCACGTCTCTCTAATCTTGAGGAATATAAGTACCAAAGTATGCAGCTGGGGAAGTGGAAGAAACAAATTAACATCTTGGAGATAGAAAATACATTCATTTCAGAGTGAGTGCAAGATGCAAAATCAAATGTGTCACCTTGCTGCCGCACTGGTGATGATCTTCAGACTGCCTGGGTTCCGGATAAGCTTGTCCAGAATGCTGACAATCTGCTCAAACTTGGGTCTGTTGTTTCTGTCTTTCTGCCAGCAGTCCAGCATCAGCTGATATAACGCAGCTGGGCAGTCCATGGGGGGCGGCAGTCGATAGCCCTCATCCACAGCTTTAATTACCTGTGTGAGAAGCAAAGTTTCCAGAGACTTAAGAGTTGGAATTTCTTTTACTTCTTCATGGGCAGTTCACACTTATATGACTATTTCAAAGTTAAGTGAAAAAGTGTTCATTTTAAATTTCTTAAAAGGATAGCAGCTTATTAAATAAATATTATCCATGTCTGAAAATATTATATAAAGGAAGATTGAGGCAGAGAAAGTGGATTTAGGAAAGAAAAGTTTATAAAATAACTTTCCAGATTAAAATAAAAAGAAATGTTCTATGATATAGGAAATTCAGTAATTTATAAAGAAATTATTATTTGGTAATACAAATTTCTATGGAAACTATACATGAATGAATGAATGCAGAAAAAATTACCACAGATTTTAGTTATATCACAGTTCAAATGGTACCTCTCAAATCGTAGTAAGTTCCTTTGGTAAAAGCCCATGTGCTGCACAGCTAACTGACTATTAGTCCATTCACACTTTTAAATCATGTAAAGTCATGATTTTCAAACTCTACTGTGTATCAGAATCATCTGGAGGACTTATGAATATGCAGATAACTAACCGCTGATTCCATAGCTCTGGGGAAAGGCCCGATAATTTGCATTCCTACAAATTCCCAGGCCATGATAAAGCTGCTGGTCCAGAGACCACATTTTGAGATCCTCTGATACAGAAAGAATTTGGAAAATAGAGATGTGGTAAAGAGAGTCTGATTTTCCCAGTACCATTATAAAACATGGCTTGTTTGAAGAAGTTCAGAAAGGTTTTTATATCCAAATACATTAAAAGCAATTTTATATGTGGTGAGTAGGAAATGACTAAAAGCATCTCAGCTTTCCTTCTTATGTGTCTTTGAGATCATGCTCACAGCTTCTGGCTAAGCATAAAAAAACATCTCCAAGTGCTGATCTCACATGCCAATAGCATCCTTTCACTAAGCATTAGCAAAACATGACTTATAAAAACAGAAATCCTTTTGAGTTGTAATAGAAAGTTAAAGCTTATTTTCTCTATCCAGAGACTTCAATTTGTATAACTAAATTCATGTGCAAGTTTAATACACTATGAGAAACAACATGCTAGTGATTGGTTGTTTTGTCTGACTTTGGGAAATACTATATTTAAGTAAACAAAACGTTGGCCCAGATGCATTAATTAAGTCTACAAAGGATGGCAGACATGTGTATCTTACTAATGTTACATTGAAACAATTTTGTAGTAAAAATACTTCAAACATTCCCTGATATCTATTGGCTATCTTGTCAGTCACTTATTTTATAAAATTTTATTACAAATGTCTTCACTTTGTCTCATTTCTAAACCCGGGCTTGAGGGAAAAATGTAAATCCTTCAGAGCAACTCATTTGATATCTTTACAATATTTGGAAGCAATTTCATTTCTTCTAAGTATTCTGTTTCAATGTCACAAACAGGGAGCCACCTGGTTTCATTATGCTCCACTTCCTTGCACAGCTTGATCTCTTAATCCGAACCCATAACTCATAGACTACAAATACTTACATCCTGATTGGACATCTCCCAGTATGGTCTTTCTCCATAGGACATCACCTCCCAGAGAACAATCCCATAACTCCATACGTCACTGGCTGATGTGAATTTACGGTAGGCTATAGCTTCTGGTGATGTCCACCGGATTGGGATCTTCCCTCCCTTGCAATATAAAATCATATATACATACATGATCAATGACTAAAACATATAATATACATTACCATCTGAAATCTGACTGAATTTATCAGGGTATTTCTTTTCTGAAATGGAATGTGGGTTTCTTCTGATATATCTTGATATTCTTCTATTTTAATACCAAGGAGTGAGTGGCATACTATTTACTGCAATATTTTCTCAATCAATTTGGGAAGATTTTGAAATGATGAAAGGAAAAAACATTTGAAAATTGCTAAAATGTTCACATTTTATGTCAATTATGGCACATTTATCAGACATCTGTAGCAAAACAACTTGAAATAGATATGCTATATATTAGAATTGAATGAGGTATCTCAAATCAACCTTTATTGATTTAACATACATTTATGCATGAACAAACAACCTTAGAGCAGAATGTGAATTAAGTTAATATTTGTAAGGAACTTACACCACTCCTTGATACTCCTAAGTTCTTAAAGGTATTTGTTACTTAAATAAATTCAAAATAAAATTATACATCTAAAAAACCTCTCTTCACATACATTAATCAATCATCTTAATTAATTTACTCAGTGCCTCACTCCATCATTAACCACTGAAGTACCCTCCATGTACTAGGTAAGCACCATATGAGCTAGAAAGATATAATAATTACATTCTGAAAACATATAGTCTAGACGAGAATATTGCTTCTATGAGTTATGGGAGATATAAAAGTATAACTCCCATAGAATTTGTTCTCAATTTAATAAATACATTTAATAAATATGTGCTGAGTAGCAACCGTATGGGAAGTATTATGCTAGTCACTTTGGGTGAGACACATATAAATAACACACTGGTCCTTCTGTTTGAGAAATATCAAGCAAATAGGAATGATAATTAGTTGCTGGAAATAACTAAACGCAGAAAGAAATAAGTATTTAACACTTTGCTTCTCCAACTGTACAATGCATATGAATCATCTTGGGCTCACTCTGATTAAAATGGAAATTCTGATTCAGTAGTTCCAGAATGTAGGCAGGGTCTGCATTTCTAACAAGCTCCAGGTAATGCTGGGGCTTTTTAGAATTGCAGACCCTGCCTACATTGAGTAGGAAGATAGTAGTGGAGACTGCTGTGCCGCAGAGCATGGAGCCGAGATTCTCACTAGAGAAACTGAGGAGGTCACATATGAATTGAGCCTCATAAGGTACGTCAATTTTGATACAACAAAAAAAGGGAGGGATGTTCCAAAGAATTCACATCATCAAAATTTTATGCCATATTCATCAAAATGTGTTCTATTGACATTGTACCTCATAGCACTTCACTGGTTCTTAAGTAATGTTCAAGGGTGACAATATATTGCTTTAGAGAAATGGATTGGCAATTTGGGAGGTAAATTATTAAACCTTATTATGCCTGAATTTCCACATCTGTTATTTGGGAAAGTAACAGTGCTGGTTCATAGCACTGTTGTGAGGCTAAATGACACATTTCAGTAAAATCTCTAGCGTAGTTCCTGGCACACAGTAAAGCCTCAAGAAACATCAGCTTAATACTCCCATACTCTGAGGGAAATAGCATAAATCAAAGCACAGAGGAGGAAAATATATGTTCTGGAAAAACGGTTTCCAGTGTGATGATACTACAGAGAGTGTGGAGGCATGCAGTAGGAGAGGATGGGAAAAGGTCGAATTGGGATTTAATCACGGGTACATTGAGCAAGTGTTATCCCGTAGAGGAGAGTGGTATGTGTGATTAGAACTATCTTAGTAAACTTGACACTTTTCTTCGATGTTTTCACACAAGTGAGCTCTTCAGAAAGAGTACTGCCAGGAGATCTTTAAAGGGCTTACACTGGGTTTTGAAGGATGCACGAAACTGTAGAGAAGTGGGCACAAAAAGGAGGACTGAGCACAGCCTTCTTGAGAAGATAGCAACCTAAGGGTCATCCATGATTTATACCAGTGCAGTAAAATCAGGTTGGAGAGATGGGAGCTAGACCAAGAGGGTTTTGGGAGTTGGTGGGAAACACTACAGAGCTCAACGTGCACTGGAGTAAAGATTGTCCAGAACCAGAAAAACAGAATAGAAAACTCTATGGAGATGAGAGGGCATATGGTCTTAGAAGTTGCCCCTTTCTTTTCTCTCTCACTTACACTCACTCATTCATTCTCTTCTTTATAGTTTGTATATTTTTTCAACAAAAATTTAAAAGATACTTTTTCATATTTAAATTTGGGGAGTCTTTTTCCTAGCCTAATATTGCCCTTTCTCTACCAACACATTCAATGTTAATAATAATAATAATATTAAAAAAAAATTAACTTAATTGTACCCGCAGAGTCCAGATTTGGGTTTTAAGGAATCAGTATTTCAAATACTACCCCATAATTGTGATAAAAACAGAACTACACATGTGACATTTAACTATTATAAATCTATTCAGGATGCCAAACGGAATCATTGCGCATACATTCTTTCCCTTTTAAAGAACTCTGAGAATTAACAGAAGTCAAACAAATTGTACTCATGGGGCAAAGAAAAGATGATACTTTAAAATCTCAGCTGAATGTCTTATCTCTGCTACAGACACTTTGCCATTTCCTTTCCTTTGCCCAGAAACAAATTACTAAAAGCATAAAAATGGCACTAAAAGAAAGAAAGAAAGAGAGAGAGAGAGAGAGAGAGAGAGAGAGAGAAAGGAAGAAAGTCCTTTCCATATTGAAAATTTTCCATCTATTTAGTAAATATAAGGCACAGATACGTGTCACCTTATCAAGATTCCTTGAAATAAAAATACAGATATTAGGAAAAAAAACAAAACCAATAGATTGATGACAACCATGAACAATAAGCCCATTTTCTGTGTTTTACTTCAACCAGGATTACAATGGTACATGCTAAAGTTGTTTCATCTTCAGTGCTTTACCCCTGTTTTCCAGAGAGGACAGCCTTGACATTGAACATATTTTTTTTTGGTACGCGGGCCTCTCACTGTTGTGGCCCCTCCCGTTGCGGAGCACAGGCTCCGGACGCGCAGGCTCAGCGGCCATGGCCCACAGGCCCGGCCGCGGGTGTGGGATCTTCCCAGGCCGGGGTATGAACCCGTGTCCCCTGCATCGGCAGGCGGACTCTCAACCACTGCGCTACCAGGGAAGCCCTGAGCATATTTTAATAAAATGTCTAAAAATAGTGAAATACTGAAAAGGGTTTTTTTAAAATTTGTTTTTAGGAAGAACATAGCTACACCTATGTCGAAGGAGCTTGGAAAGAATCTCTTCACTGGTGGTTCTGTATACAGACATAAATGCCATTGGAGGGACCTCTGATGCCATAGCCACACCCATCTCTTTAGCGGGAGCTTCACTCTTTCAATTCTTGACTAAGACCCGTGCAGTGTGTTTTCTAATGAAGCACATGGTTACAGATTCAAGCAAATTATTTCCAGAACCATTTTCCCATCAAATGCTGTCTATTTGCTGTGTAAATCTTGTTAAAACATTGTTTCAAACACACACAGTGGCAGAGTCCATGCCACTCTCTCGCTTTGTCACAGCTTACCCTTCCCCCTCCCCATATCCTCAAGTCCATTCTCTAGTAGGTCTGTGTCTTTATTCCCGTCTTGCCCCTAGGTTCTTCATGATCTTTTTTTTTTTTTCTTAGATTCCATATATATGTGTTAGCATACAGTATTTGTTTTTCTCTTTCTGACTTACTTCACTCTGTATGACAGACTCTAGGCCCATCCACCTCACTACAAATAACTCAATTTCGTTCCTTTTTATGGCTGAGTAATACTCCATTGTATATATGTGCCACACCTACCTTCATCCATTCATCTCATTCAAGTTTTTAGTCTAAGCTTCCCTCTGGCTCCTCTCTGCATCAAAGCTTGAGTTGCCGCCCTTATAGGAAAGCATAAGGAAGGGGGAGATTTTGATTTTTTTTCCCATTTTATTCCAAACATGTTATTCTGAACACATAATGAATGAATAAGTGGCATTCAACCAGCTCAACAACTAAGCCAGTTTGCAAAATTAAATGTTTCCTTACCTAGAAATTTCCATTGATCAACTTTTTAGTGTTTTAGTCTTTTTCTTAGTGGCTGGGCTCTGTTCTAGGTCACTGTTTAGTGAGTTCATATACTTAAAAGTAAATATATTTATTTTAATTACAAGAAGAAAACTCTTAATTTATATTTTCCCATATGATATCCATACAACACATTCTAAATGAACAACTGGGGCTAATTTGAACTCATTATTTAGAAGAAAGTGTAAATGAACAAGTATTGTTTGCCTTTACTCAATACTGTTATTGGAATCCCTAGGTAACTAGCTTTTAACCCTAGAATTTTAACCCTGGAACATTTAGCTTTCTCATTAGATGACTTTCATTATCTGCTTCCAGGTGTTTTAGACTGATTGGTTTTGCTCTGGGAATGAAATGACAATCATATTCAAGACTCTCCTACTGCCCCTAGCCAGCCATCTTGTAAATGGCACCATCCATCACTGGATGAGGAAGAGAATAAAGATGACTGAGGATTATTCATTATTATTTAGGGATTTTTTTTTGTCATTGGCAATAGTTTATAATATACATAAAGCAACAAATAAAGTGTCTAATCTTTAATAGAGTACTCAATAAATGTTTTGTCCTTTCTTCCATTCCAATTCCCTTCAAATAGTTAGCACACTTTTACTATTCATGTAAAGAATTTATTAAATGAAGATATAAGGGAAAGCTCATTGCCAACTACAAAGTATTATTCAAATTTATCATTCATTGCTAAAAATACATCAGAGTAAGAAGAGTTTTATAATTTATTTTACTTTTTCCATGATCAGTAAACAACCAGTCACTCTGGTTCAAATGAGAGAAAAATAAACCAACATATTCATAGTACACGCTTAATTCCAAATCAAACTACAGGAGAGATTCCAAGCTCATAATATTATTATAGAGTTTGAGGCAGGGTGAGTGCACCTATTATCACAGACTCTTTAAATTCAACATTGTAGTTTCAAATTCTTTACATTCAAAACTAGTAAAATAAATTCGAGTAGTAGCTTTTGTCCTATACATTGCCATAAATAAAATAAGTGTGCCCAAACTATCATTTGAAATCATAAGGCTATGAGAGCCTGAATACCACCAAAAATTTAATAAATATTTTTAAGCTATGCACATGAATATTACTCCATTCCTTTGTAGGATGAAGCTAAGTGAAATGTTAAAACATAAAAATAATTATGCATAAGTAATACTCACATGCTGGCTGAAAATATGTGACATATTTATCTGCTAGGTGAATGCCTATTCATGAGTTTACACCCATGACATTTTAATAAACGCAATCAAAATATCAAAAGTAAAGTGATCACATTTAATATTTAAATCTTTGAGTGGAAACGAACGATAACTTTCAAGTATTATATCAAAAGCAAATGAGAATAAAATTTAACAAGAATAAAAAGGTGTACTGTTTGTTACATTATGTTTGCTAGCCTGAAGTTCAACATTCTAGGAGACTTGTTGGCAGATGGCTAGTCTGTTGCATAATTTTTCACAAATGGCAATGTATTCCACATTATCCCCTGCAACTTGCAGTCCAGTGTGGACAGGAGAAATTATAAGTACCTGAGAGAGATATTTGATCCCCACTCTCTCATTCTTTCCACATTCTTTATACATGTTGGGTAACTTTAGAACAAGGTCTGTATATAGTAGCACTATTGACATTTTACACCAGATTAATTCTTTGCTGTAGGGGCTGTCCTGTGTATTGCAGTATGTTTACTAGCATCCCTGGCCTCTACCCACTAGATTACATCAGCATCCTTCCAATTGTGACAGCCAAAATATCTCCAGACAATATCAAATATCCCCTAGGGAGCAAAATCATCCCTGTTCGAGAACTACTGCTTTAGATTGTTTGTGACAAATCCTGATCAGCAAGGGAAAATGATTCAAAGAGGTCCAAGATTTAACTGGATTTTATGTAGACTAAGTGGAATTCTTTCTTTCTTTCTTTCTTTTAACCATTAGCACACTTTCCATGGATATTTTCATTCCTGTTCTAGTCTAAAAAAGGGCCAAGTTCATTAGAGCTCATCTTCTGATATGTGGGTTTTGGTAAATATAATAGCACCTCTTTGAGATTTTTCCCTCTATTTTTTGTTTTCTTTTCTTTTCTTCTTTTTCTCTTGCTTTCTCCCTTTAATTTTTTTGAAACAGGGATCATTTTCTATTGCTAGGAAAACTTAAATTAAGCATCAATTTCTTTGTTAGATGGAAGCATCAATAACCAAAATTTTTGGTAAGAAATAGGCTTTTCCTACAAGAGAAAATGCTATCTAAGGCTACAAAACATAAATATCATTGACATAGTGAGACATTGGATAAGAGACCTAGAGGGCTCAATTTGGCTCTGAAATAAGGGTGAAAGAAGAAGCTGGGGCCCATAAATTTTAATTTAGTCACACTTCACGATAACTCTCTCTGCCTTCAAGCTGAGCATCTGTAGATCTGAGACTATCAAAATAAAATAAATTGAATATACAAGAGTCTGACTCATTAAATTTCCTACAAGTAATGTATTGCAGAATTTATTTATACTTCTACTTCTGATTGGACCACAAAAATTCCTCTTCCTTCCCCACCTCCCACCCCAACAAATTTAAGCCAACATTGCTTGACTTATATTTTCTTCTTCTTTTTCACATTCAGAAATTGCTTTTTCAGTTTATATGTGTAGAGGGCATTTTAAAAATTTAAATGCTTTCCAAAAAACTGCCAAACATATCCTTCAATGAGCTATCCAAAAATTTGGATTTGATGACACAAATGGTGTCATTTGGTATACTGCCTTCTTGCCATAGTAAAGCTATTCTAGTACAACTGTTATTAATGAGCTAAAACTTTGAAATCAGTTGGCAATTGAAGTTTTGGTTGGTAAAATGCTCCTAGGTGTTCAGAAAAGTAAAGCGCCAGATACTTACTCTAAAAATAATTTATGAAGATGTGTTTTTTACAATATTTTAACAGATCATTAAATGAAGCATTTACTTAAGGTGGTCTCTATGTCTGTATGTAAGCTCCCCAGATATTTACATATTTGAGAAACGTCTCCAGTTGCCTGGAGCAAGCCCAGATTCACAGCATATGAAGTGTTTCTAAAACTTCAATTGCAGAGGGACCTCCAGTTCAAACTCAACAGAATCAGAAGCTAATGCTTGTTCCCCATATTTGCAATGCCAAACCCAGAGCCAGTTCCTCCCAGTGCTGATGTCACATCTATGACAGTCAGTAATTGGGGGTGCAGGGGGATTTACGGTCACATGTTCCATTTGGATTCTTAAGTTTAGTAGGAATTAGGAGTTGTCATTTCTAGGCTTAGCTTTGACTGTATTATCTATTTTTTGCCAAGTTTCTTAGCCTCTCTGTGCAGATATCTTATCATTCATAAACTGAGGGTCATGGGAAACATAAAACTTGATTTTATGTTCAGTTTCATCTATCTCTAACAGCTGTGCTAACTTATAAACCTTTGCTCTTTCAACTTTCTATCTTAAACCTACAGAAATATCAAGGATGCTGACATTTTTAATGTTAATTATTTTGGCTCTTGTTTAGTCCAAAGATGATCCTAACTTTGGACTAAACTGCATATCTATTGGCTGTAATATCTGGATTTACTTCCATAGAATTCTTACAGAAAAGTTAAAGGAGAATAAAAGGGAACAAGTAAAGATACTAGGGATTCTCTGGGCAGAGGCATTATGTAATTGCTAAACTCTAATCCAGGAGTAAAGTAGTACAAAACCTTGTTCACTTTGTCCAGAAACAGCAGTTAGAGTAGGAATCACAAAGTAAACATGTTCTTGGAAGATCCTGCAATTCAGTTTTCTAAACTTAATGAATTTAGACAGTTTAAATGAGACATTTGGCTAAAAGCCCTGAATTTTTCAGGTGCTTAACTGAAGTCAGCTCATTCGCTGTGGGTTAGGGGGTTTCAAGTCTTGAGTTCTAAAGAAAAGGAGTGTAATTGCTGAAATCTCTGGACATTGAGCCCTAGTATCTTATGTCTGCCCCAATTTTTCTCTGATTATATACACAAATCTCTCCTTACTGATTTAGGAAATGCTTTGCTGATCCATATTTCACATTGCCTGCCTGTGAGCTCTGTCAGGTCATAGTTAGAGTGACAAAGGACTTTGGAGAGTTTATCTTAGTAAACTCAGAGTAATTGAGTGTTTAACCTGGAGGCAAATATTGGCTTCTCAGGTTAGAAGTGGAACTATAGAGATAAATCATTTGACTAAAGGATTTAGGATCTATCATCAGGAAGTAAACTTCGTTCACTGCAGACAACAGTAGACAACAAGGTGAAGGGCAATCCAAGAAGACTCCCAGGGGAAGCATCTGTTCTAATTCCCAGTAGTTCAAATCTAAAAGTCATTGAGAGAATTGTTCCAGCAGATGTCGACTGCCACAAGAGATCAGAGACAGATGATCTCTCAGGTAGCAAAAGTCAATACTTTGAACTTTTGAAATTTTTCAACATTCCGTGAGACACTTAAGAATTTCTTAAAAGTCTTCACCTTGTATTCTAAGTAACTCTATGGCTATCCAGGAAATAAAATACAAATAACTTTTCTGTTACTTTCAGAGTCAAAAAATACAATATAAAATTAGGTCATCTGATGTATAATGTATATCTTCAACAAAAACAAAAACAATGAAAAAATTTAGGGATAAGACTAAACATACAACCTAATATGGGTACAGCTCTTTTCAAAGTTCAAAGAGGTTTTAAGTGTTAAACCTCGTGTTTTACATATACTGAATTCCTACTTTATTTTTTAAAGGTTACAGAAATTCATTTGAAAGTGAATTTTTAGCACTCTGAACACAAGTTTCCAAAAAAGCCATATTGATAAGTAAATAAGTCAGAAAGACCTATCCAATATAGCAGGAAAACTATACATTTACAATAAAAATAATGAAACAGAAGCATTAGATTCATTCTAGTAATTAAGCAAAAAAGTACGTAACTTGGGTAGGCTTGGTTTTATTAATATTGATAACTGAAAAATTAGGAAAGATAACATGATAGTTTGAGAATCTCATAAATACCTGCTGAGACAATTCTGACTAGACATCATGGCAATGGTTTCCTTGTATGTCTATGTTAGGTAAAAATTGCTTGAAATACGGGGGCAGTTCCAGAGCAATGGCTAGCAAATGAAAGGGAAAAAATCATGGGAGTGGGCCTGAACCATGACATGTAAAACTGTAGTTGAAAAAGGGTCATAGGACAGGAACGAATCAAATTATTAGCCATTCCAGGCATCAAGTAGTAAGACTGGCTTGGGAAATAATGACTGCTGTCTCTCCCAGTGCCGGAGCAGCTGGGGCTGGTCAGTGGCTTCAGGGTACATGGGAAAAGCTTCAGGCAATGTGTCATCACAAATTTGAAATGTGGGATATTCACAAGTCAACTGGAAATAATTTTAGTAAGTGATTTTTACTAAGCTTCCAGGGCTCAACACTACAGACTGGACCAGTCACTATTTGCTTGTTTTTAAGTCTGAGTTATATCATTAATCTGACTACTTAACTTGTCTTCTTGCAAAGTGAGCCTGTTGGAATAAGAGAAATTATTAAAATTATTCCATTGAATTGAAAAATAGTTAAAGCAAATGAATTTGGCCTATTAACCTCAATATTTACATTATTTTCTCCTTCACTCTCACTAATTCTCTGTTCTAATGTCATTTTATTAGAGAAACTCTCTCTGATTGTCCTATCTACAGTAGCATCTCCCGCATACTGTCCACATTCAGCATCTTATTTCTCTGCCTTGCTATATCTTCACCTGTTTGTTTATTATGTGAAATACCACACTGGAATGTAAGCTCACGGAGTCAGGGCTTTGTTTTTACCTCTGGGTTCTCAGGTCTTAGAACAGTGCCTAGTATATTGTAGGCACTCAAATATTTGTTGAATGAATGAATGAATGAATGATGCACTGCAGAGAAAACTGTTCCTGCTAGAGACTGTGTGTAATATATTTACATAGAACCTCCTCACTCGTGTGTATCATTCCAAAATTATAGTTGTGATTTTTCTCCACATAAATCTGGATGCATTATTTTCACATGTTGAAATGTTCGTGCTATCCATCTCTCTGAAATGGGTGGCTAGAAAGTATTTGATCCCTCATTAAACTTTGAGGCACCATTAACTGAGATTATAAAATCTTCTAGAGTTTTCTGATTTGGGGATATATAAGTTTACTTTGTGAAGCTACATAAGACAGAAGCTATGTACTGATCCTAAGAGACTAGAAAATGTTGACATTATTTATTTTGTGTCCAAGCTTAAAATACATTACTATATGAAGGCCACTGATTAGATATTTGCTTATTGCTTTTTTTCATTCATGTGTAAATTACATATGACATATACTACTTATCAAAATACTATTATTCTCTTTTTATATCACACAAGTTTTTGGTATACATAGTTTTTAGTCCTTGAGAATTCTACAGAACTAAGGCTCATGTTTTCTAATATTCATATTCTTCAAGTGGAGTTATCCTGAAACAGAGTATTCAGCCACTTAGCTTTTAATCACTTGCTTTAGCCCCTTTTTTTTTCTTGTCTTGCAAATGAAATTAGATAAGACAAAGCAGTAGTAGAATATTTCTGGCATCAACTTGGCAGACTCACAGAGAAAAAAAATAGAGTAAGTTATTATGTAAAATAAGATTTCTTTTTCCTATTACTTAACACATAATGCCTGTAATAACTTTTCATTTGGTTTTATCTTCTAAAAATTAAATAGGTGTTAATTGGCCATAGGGCAATGTGACACAAGACAGAACTTTTTTCATTCAATATAAAAATCCACTTGGCAATTACTCAGTATGCATCTCCATAACAGAAATAAAAAGAAAAATACTAATAATGAAGAATGTAACCAAGAACACATCATTTGGTTTTCTTAAATTTCCCAGATCAGTTTATGTGCTAATTATACCCCTAAAATGAATTTGGGGACTTGAGAACAGGATTGACTTTACATGACACAGCATATAAATTAGGTAAAAGTCTATATTTTCTTTAACTTGATCCTGTTTAAAACAGCAAATTGACCACTATCATCTTGGAATTTTGGATTCCATCTATTTTAACATACAAACATAATATATGTATTCATACACACATAAAAATGTTAACTTATTAAAAGTGAAATTTCATAAGAAAAAGATTGAAAAATTATTCAGTAGAAAACAGTTCTCACCAATAATACCATGCTTCTGATAGTATAAAATAGAGCAAATCAGTAGTTCAGTCCAAAGAAATGGGAAACATGCCATAATTATACTCTGAAATTCACATGATGTATAACTAAAGAGAGATAATCCATTTTTTTGTTTGTTTTTCTCAACAACAAAAATTCTCTGATGTTTTAAATTTGCAGAGCTAAATGCTCCAATCATATCCATCCCAAGTAAAATCCAGGGCCTTTTATGATGGTTTGCAACCTTAGGTATGCATCCGCAGGTATGCTTTCAAGACCTTTCTTCAAAACATGTTCTATCACGTAATACTATATCATAAGTCAGATTTTATATCATTTAATAACTACTCAAATATTTAGTTTTTAAGGTGTTATTTTCCTCATAAAGTATCTATAACAGTGGTTCTCAAAGTGTTATCCAAGCATTTCTTGGTGTCCTCAAGAGCATTTCAGGGGGTCTGCAAGATTGAACTATTTTCATAGTAATACCAAAACTTTACACCTTTCTCATTCTCATCATGTCATGAATGTACAGTCGAATTTTCTAAAGGTTACAGGATGCATAATAATATTGTATAATAAAAAGTGTCAGTGTTTGGAATTTCCGTATAACTCAGTAGTGAGAAATCAAGAGAAATAACTAGAAGTGTGTATTGAAAAAAAATTCCAATTTCCTATCCAATATTCTTATGGAAATCACATAAAAGTGTATATTATTATCTCAGCTGACTCTTTCCTTTCAGGCATACTATTGAGGATATAAGGAAGGAAAACTCAGAGTACACTTAAGACAGTATCAAAAGCAGCAGGAGAAAATGTCTGATACATTGTTTTAAGTTGTAAGGCTAAGGGTTTTCTCAACTCCTCAGATGTCCCCTCCAGTTTAAGAATCTTTAATTACAGAATTAGTGGATATAATTTCTATTTCACTCTTCTACCCTGCCTGTCAACCACAGAGGTGTTTTAAAAATGAGAACAGCAGACACCCTACATTCATTCAGTGGCATTGAATCAAATGTCTCTCATGATTTCTTAGTGCAATTACCCTCTATCTAAAGGCAATAACTTTCAGAGGAGCAATCGGAAAAGTATAATGAATTGAGGCACTGAATGCTATTTCTGAAATGTGTTAAGTGTGATTAAAGTAACGTGACTGGTAAAGCAGATTAACAAGAATGTGTCCATCCAAAAAGAATGCCTTGGCACACTATTTTAAATGGTGAACTTGTTTTTCTGAAATAACCATAATCATAGCATGCTAATTCGAATAAATAAGACAGATGTCTAAGCTGAATAATCTGTTTTTGGTTAGAAAACAACCCAGACTTTACAACAATGTGCTACTTTCCTTATTTATTAACTATAAGCTTATTGAAACCACAGATTTTTATCTTAGTCAGGTCTGCTTCCCCAAATACTATATGCCTAAACAATTTTGAGTGATAGTATCATTTACAATCTAGTTTTAAAGATAATTTCGAAAGAGGAATTCCCCAAACATTTTGGACAATAGCAGTGTTCCTGCAGTAAGTACACGTTCCCAAAACGACAGCCTAGTATGACAACACTCATTTCATTGTTTCAGTGTCTTTGTTTAAAAAACAAAATAGAGGTCCTATTACTGTATGACCATGCCTCATATTTTAGGGTAAATTATAAAATTATTGTACCAAACAAGGCTTATTATGGGAAATTAAATCAAAGATGTCTAAATTATTCTAGAAATGCAGATGCAAATTACAGCTTCTCAGAGGGAAGTCAGGACTCCCACAGATATTTTGAGGAGTTCCAAGAAAATACAAGGATGAACACTGAAGAACTCTAATCAGCTATTTATTGGTAGTGAATGAGCCCGTTTGGTTAGTGTGGCTTTTAAGAATCTTCTGGGAATGAAGCATAAATGCAAAGATCCTATTGCACTTTTGCTTCACAAAGGCTAAAGAGGAATTTTGACACATCAACATCATTCTACTAAGGTTGAAATAATCTTGTGGACCCCTTGGTCCTGACAAAGTAAAAATCAGTATAAATGAAGCTCCGAAAGTTAACCGTATACAGTCTCCAGAGAGCAGATGATGTAGATTCGAATGAATCTTTCAACTTTCTCCAAGAGAAATTGTTTCCTGGAGTATCCTAGTGCAAGAGTTCAGAAGTAACCTCCACAAAACGTGCCACTTTGGCATATGAATGTTTTTGAGCCAAAGGCAATCAGGACCCTGCTCTTTCAAGAGAAGCTTCTGCCTCTCCCTTAACTACCTAGAAGAATTTAAATCGTCGAGGGAGGGTCCTTTCCCAGAATGAGATTACCAGAGATGAATTTCATCTGAGTGGCCCATCTGTATGTCAGGGCAAACATCTAATTACCCAACATCTACTCTTCTTATCAACTTGTGAATTACTTTCCTCCTCTTTGAAACCTCAGGCCTTCTTTGCCACTCCTTAGCTCAAGATGGCATATATACCTCATTTTACCTTTCTGTCTTTGACCCTCTCGTATATGTGAGATTCCATGCATACGAAATTAAATTTGCTTTTCTCCTGTTAATGTCTCATGTTGATTTGATTATTAGACCAGCTAAAAGAAGCTTTGAAGGGTAGAGGAAAATTCTTTCTCCCCAACGCTAGAAATTAAGACTAGTATTGAGAACAAGGATGTGCTCATTTAAAGAAAAGAGAGATTAGAACCTGAATGAATTACCGAAAAATAGAATATCTCAGATAAAGGCCTTTTTCCCCAAATACTTTCTATTAGAACTGGAAATATTTCTTGAATAAGGTGATTTTTGTAACAGGGATAATGCTAGCAAGAATACTTTTCATGGAGTGTGTTAATAGCTCAAATAGTAGCAGAGGGTTATGAAGAATATCTTTAGAATGCAGAGTAGCAGTGAGTAGAATAAAAAGCATTCTCTTCCAGACAACAAATATTATATATTATCATCTGTTGTGTATGTTGTCCCCTGGAGTAATAATTTAGTCATAAAAATGCTTTGCTACAGAATGGTGGCTGACTAATTTTTCTGGTGATCAGAGAAGGAGCACAAAAAGCACTATCAAGATACCCATGTTTTGTAATTTTATCAAGTTTTCAGAGCTGTGTAGGAATAGCCACTGTTCTAAACTTAACTAGCTGCAAGGTATACAATTTTCTTAAATTTCTCTTGCTCTTAATCTAATGAACTGTGTTCCTAAGAACAGCAACATTTTTTGCTGTTTTTTTGTTTTTTTGGGTTTTTTTGCGGTACGTGGGCCTCTCACTGTTGTGGCCTCTCCAGTTGCGGAGCAACACCGGACCAGGGCACGAACCTGTGTCCCCTGCATCGGCAGGCGGACTCTCAACCACTGCGCCACCAGGGAAGCCCAGAACAGCAACATTTTTATGCAGAACACAGTTTCTAAAAATACTTAGATTCATGAACAAAGGTAATCTGCTAGAGAGTACACCTGAAAACGGGAAATGCAAACAAGGGTAAAAGCCATTACGAGAGTTCCAACTTCTAAATCAACACGGCTAGGGATATATCTGAGACACAGAGCTTCTTTCTGTGTTTCTATCACTGTGGCTTTACTTGTACATGAAACTCAGTCTTGCATATTGAGCTCTTTCTCAGAGTGAGATATAGTTGCCATGTGACAACCTTAGTGGCTGTTAATAGAGTTACTGAGGTTGATGACTTCTGAAAAGAATGAGAATTTTTGTTTGCTTCTTTGTTTGTTTGTTTAATCAGGAATAAACTCTTAGAATTAAACAAGAAGAAAGCAGAAGCTGACTGTCTTTTTTAAAAACTGCTCATTCTCTTGGCTAGTGAGAGTATAATGAAATGGCCTCATTTATATATTGCCACTAAAAATGAAAAGTGATAACAAACTATATGTAAAACAATTAAGCAATTCATGTACCAAAATCTTCACATATTTTTCCATATTTTGACTCACCAATTTTCTAGAAATTTATCCTGAAGAGGTAATGATAGAAAGGCATGAATTATATATCAAGATGTACATCAAAGTATTGCTAATAATAGCAAAACATTAGAATTCTACCCAATTAATAGTACATTGGCTAAATAATGTACATGAGTAAAATGGAGTACTATACATTATTTAATAATACTGTAAAAAAAATTTCATCATCCAGAAAATTCTATATTTTATATTTCATGTTAAAAAGGGCAGATTACAAAATGATACTGAATTTATATATAAAGAAAATACTGGATTTATTAAGTGGAAATCATTTTTTTATATCAGTATACATATTATGATCTTTTTTTGTCACTATATGCAGAACTGAAAATATTTTTTATATGAAAATGCATAGAAAAATATTATGAAAAGATAAAATTAAAGAACCTAGGGGTAAGACAGGAATAAAGACGCAGACCTACTGGAGAACAGACTTGAGGATAGGGGGAGGGGGAAGGGTGAGCTTTGACAGGGCGAGAGAGAGTCATGGACATATACACACTAACAAACGTAGTAAGGTAGATAGCTAGGGGGAAGCAGCCGCAGGGCACAGGGATATTAGCTCGGTGCTTTGTGACAGCCTGGAGGGGTGGGATAGGGAGAGTGGGAGGGAGGGAGTCACAAGAGGGAAGACATATGGGAACATATGTATATGTATAACTGATTCACTTTGTTATAAAGCAGAAACTAACACACCATTGTAAAGCAATTATACCCCAATAAAGATGTTTAAAAAAAAAAAAAAAGAGTGACCCCCCCCCAAAAAAAAAAGATAAAATTAAAATGTTAAAACTGGTTATTTTTGAGTAGTGTCATTAGCCATGATTATCATATTTTTATTTTTAAAAATTTCTTCCATAAAAATATTTCTCTAAAATAATAGTATGTCAAGGAAATTTGCCAAAAACATAAGAAGAAATAATCAAATGCATTTTGAATCAAAGGAATGCAAATTAACAGATAAAATTCCTCACAGTAAGTAAATATTAAAAATAACGATAATATCTAATTTTATTAGGAGTGTATTGAAATGTGCTTTTAAAGTAGGCACAGACTCTTTAACACAGAAAATCTACTTCTAGGAATATATTATAGGGAAATCATCAGATTCAAACAACTATGAATGCAGATGTATCATATACACATTTGTAAAATATCTTGAAAAAATAGATATAATAATAATTTGCCCACTAATTAGGATGGTTTTAAAAATGATACAACTAGAAAATAGAATATATTAAACAGCTAAAAGTATAAACAAATATTATTTATTGACAGTGAAATATATTCAAGAGGTATACTGCTAAGAAGAGAAATGAAGTATACAATTTGCATTCAGGATAATCTAATTTTAATCATTTATTCATGCATATGTCTGTATATAGAGGTATGCACAAAAAAATCTGGAAGAACTGACTCACAAAATTACAAATGTTCTGTGGGTGGCATAATTACGGATGATTTTTCTCCTTTTTATTGCTTTGTTTTAAAATTTTTATAATGTAAACGTGTTACTCATGTAAGCATTACTTTTAAAATGGTTTAAGATTATACCTAGTTGGATGGGGGTACTAAGAATTTATCCAATCTTTTCTTAACAGTGGTTCAACCATGACAAAAAGATAGGTCAATAAGACTTTAGACATGTTAGAACCTTGCTGCCTTTTTTGGGAGAATCATTGAACCAACATATGGAATTTCAGAATATCATTACTCACCTTATGGACAGTGACCATCTATTTTTCCAGAATAAGTAACAATATTTTACTTTTAAAGGATAAGTTTCATACGGGGGGAGATATAATTGACAAAGCATTTTGGGATGTGATTTCTATTTATTTGTCAGTCAACATAATACAAGTTGCTAAACAAAGATAAAAGAAAAAAAAATGAGTTACTCACTCTTGTTGTGTAAGCAGCTTCTGGGTCATCTTCTAGAACACGTGAAAGTCCAAAATCAGAAACCTTACACACCAAATTACTGTTGATCAAGATGTTCCGAGCAGCAAGGTCTCGGTGAACGTAGCCCATGTCTGAGAGATACTTCATGCCAGATGCTATCCCTCGAAGCATCCCTACCAGCTGGATAACCGTAAACTGGGCATCGTGTTTCTGAGAAGTATTTCAAATGTACAGTTACGGTGTGTTTCTATTTCCTAAACTATATCTTGATTAAAATTTCACATACTGAATTGTAAAGTATATACATTCTAGTTTTAAGTACACCAGCCAGGACTAAATAGATGCAGGAGTAAAACAAAATAGCATAGTAGCTACATTACTTTGTAGCAAGAAGTAGCCTAATATTCTTTTTTTTTTTTTTTTGCGGTATGCGGGCCCCTCACTGCTGTGGCCTCTCCGTCGCGGAGCAGAGGCTCCGGACGCGCAGGGTCAGCGGCCATGGCTCACGGGCCCAGCCGCTCCGCGGCACGCGGGATCCTCCTAGACCGGGGCACGAACATCGGCAGGCGGACTCCCAACCATTGCGCCCCCAGGGAAGCCGACCTAATATTCTTTAACTTCAGGTTCAAAACTAGAACTTTGCTGGTCGTTTGATGAGACAAACTCCTTCTCAGAAACTTTAAGGTCACGAACAAAAAAATAAAATGGATCCTGTGGCTATTTTAGGTTTGTATTTATTGGTTTGATTTGAATGCTTATTCTTTCTTCTTGTTTTCCTATATTTTATTAATTGCTTCAAATATGGTAGATTTTAAATCTTTAATTATCATAATAGATAATTAGTTCAAAATTAGTCAAAAATATTTACTGAATATTTGTTGTTCTACCCAACCCTGAGCTATAGGTCATAAAACTGAAAATAATAGGAGATAAATTCAAATGGTCCTGGATTTAGAAAAGTTTCCAATCTACTCAGATTAAAATAGAAATATACAGTTTATATGATAGATAGATAGATGATAGATGCATGCATACATATATAGATATATAAAAAAATAAAATTTAATGTCTAGCAATATCTAAACAATAATTTTAGAGGAAAATTTATTATAATTTTAAAAGAATATTTATTATAATATTTTGAATTACCTGACTTGCAAAATGTTTATTTTTGAAATATGTTTGTGAAAATAATTGTTACTGAAACCTTTATTCAGCTCATGAATATTAAAATAAAGAATATCATTTCTTATTCATAGAAAAATTAGTATTTTCCTCCATGATTATGAATTATACTATATATCTTATCTATCTATCCATCTATCTATCTATCTACCTATCTATCTATCCCTATCTATATAATGCTGAAAGCACCTTGAGGATAGGGTCTGTGTTTGTTTTTTTTATCCCTTGTTTATAGTGACTGGTGATTGACAGTGTCTTTTTTTTTGACAGTGTCTTGTACTCTGTAAATCTACTGAACTTCTTTGAATGTAACATTTGTTGATATTAGTAAAACATAAATTTTCTAAATGTAAACAACTGAAATTTATATGTAAATATATGTTATATATGTACATATGTATGTATATATTATGATATATAAGTAATGATATCTCTGGATTGAGAATACTTAGGCATTATAGCACATGCTTAGTTTGTGAGTGGACAGTACTATGTGAGAGATAGAAGGTCTTCTATCTTACAGTAGATGGAGGTTGCTTTAAATAAGGAAATGAATATTTCTGTCTTATATCAATGTTATTTATGTCTTACTTTAGAATCTTTAAATTTTTGTTTTAACCAATGTGAATCTTGTCTGAATGAAAAGGATGAAGAAAATTGCACAAATTTGTTTTAAAAACATAAACCATTGACATTTGGATGTTACAAGATAAAAATGTAATTTTACAGTCTTCCTTTTGCTATTTAGTCCCAAAAAATTCAGTTTTCTTAAAACTTTATCTAATTGTTTAGCATAATATTAGAGGTTGTCTCTATCATTTTCAGCAATTTATTCCACATTTATATATGTGTGCAGATAGATAAAGGTAAGGTGGAGATATGCGAATGTGTATACAATCTTCTACTTACACGTAAGAAACTGTCCAAGGAACCATTCTCCATGTATTCTGTGACAATCATAACTGGTTTACCTAGGTATAGGTAAATAATAAATGTATAATCATCAGCAGAGTTCAACAAATATCATGCAATGAACATATATAATACATTTTGATACACCTAATGCATTAAAAAATATGAATTTTTCTCTGTCCTCCAAATTTTGCCAAATTACTATTAAAAAGAAAACTAGCTTTCAATAGAAAATTTAAAAAAAAATTGAGAAAGATTGGTTTTCAGAAAAGGGCCTATAACTTATATGATATCTAAACTGGCGTTTTGGTATGGTTTTCCTTAAACACAAAATATGCCCTTTTCTTCACTCTAATTGCATTTTAGCTGAACTACAAAATCAGATATTTCTTTCTTCAAGCCCAGGATAGAGTCATGAATTCCACAATCATTTACACTCTCTACAGATATATGCAGAGCTATATGCTAGGTGTTTTCTCTTGTGCTGGTTAGTCAGAAGCAAGTAAATCAAAGTCCCTACCTTCATGGATCCTATATGTGAATTGAACAAAACAATTAAGACTAATTATTATAATCTGTATTCAAGTAACACATTAAAAATTATAAAATCCATGCTATGCTTAAAAGAAAAATAAAATTAAAATTGCTCTTGGTAGTAACTTGTAATAACCATTTTGGAAATATGGGCCTTAAACATCATTAAACATTTTAACAAGCATTTAAATGTATTTGTACAGTACTTAGTGTGTGCAAGGTGCTGGTTTAATTATTTTACATATACTAGCATTAATTATCATCATTTCCACTTTTTACATGAAAAAACCTGAAATATATAGAGGGTAATTAACATCACACAGCTAATAAGTATAAAGCCAGAAGTTGCAACCTGAATATATTATGCTGTTACTTTTGGAAATGTACACTGAGGGAAACATTTAAAATAGGAAAAAGCATTAGACACAAAGACACAAAGGTGCTAAGTATACTGATACATAGATCTACAAATAGAATAAATCTTCAACTATAGGTAATAACTGAGGCAATTGTTGGGTGTCAACTCTACACATCATTCCAAATTGAAAGAATGACTCTGAAGACTGTAGCACTTTCAGAAATTATTACAGTAAAATGGAACTCCAATTTCAAGGCCTACACATGTTACCACAGCATAATTCACTCCCCTTATTGTTGCTATGATATTGTTTTAACTATAAATCTATCATTTTACAAAAAGAAAAAAAAAACCTCCCTTCTCTCCCAAGTCTAGAAGATCTGCATTAAGTCTTGACTAAGCATGAAAAACCTTGAGCACATAATAGATTTTAAACAAACATCCATGTACATCTAACTGTAGAGCAAGCATGATTTTTTTCATGTGTTCCTTCTACATCATGGTTTGTGTGCCATTCTGATGCCAGAAAATAGCTTTTTTCCTTGTTTTTCCTTTCTCCTTGTTTTTCCTTTCCTTTCCTTAATTCATACTGGTTGTGAATTGTGGCTTAGTACCGTGAAGATTATATTGATGCTTACTACGCTTAGTACGTGAATATATACTAAGCTGTATGTCTTATTTATTTAGAGGTGAGGAAATTATTTAAATTCTGTAAAATTTCTTAGATTTTCATATATGTAAAAATAAATTGACACAGCAATTTATTGTCAACTGAGACACTGATTTAGTTATATATTTTGGGTAATATATCAAACATTATACATGCCTTGGTGTAACACTGGTGTAAAGCTTTTTAAACTTAATGTTAATAAAATTTTCCACACGTTCAAAAAATAATCTGATAATGTCTGAAAAGTCATTTTAGTCAAAACCTTCAGCCTCCAGACTTGCTTTTTCAAAATTTTAATTAAGCTTTGATCTAACAATATTCAGGAAAAAAGAGAAAATTCAACATTTCCTTGGAAACTTCTATTTCTCCTGAACTGGTAAATCAAATACCTAAGAACTGATCCCAGAGAACTAATCTGAAATGAAATGAATGAACAATCAAATGAATGAAATCCTGCACATGCATGTTTTCCATACATCACTATAAGTGTCTATATTTCTTCCTTAATATAATTCTTAGAAGAATAACATGCTCGCAAAACTCAGTGCAGCCCTTGAATGTAGTTACAGATATATTGCTTCCCACAGTCAACTCTCAATTACAGTGGCCAGTTACCGTGTTTGTATACTACCCAGACCTTTGCTTATCACTCTTTTCCTTCTGGCTCTCAGCCTTATGACCATTTCATTTCTCGTTAGCATGTCTGGTAAAATGTTTGGCAAAGGAAATAAAAGTAGCTGAAAAATCAAACCAGTCAATTAAGCCAAAGCCCCATGACCATTCAGAAATCAGACCAGGCTGCATTTAGCTCTATAATTTAGGTATTTGTAAACACATCAGTTAAGATGGGCAAGTCTGAAAATGTGCTTTGCATTAAGTTCAAAGATTCAGCAAACCCAAATGTACAGACAAAAAGTAAACAGAATCAAATATTCTACCTTGGAAAGCAGGATCTTCACTAACTTTTCCTTGTGATTTTGATTATGATAAACAGAGTTAAAGGAAAAGCACAATAGTGGTTAGAACTAGTTCTAATGTGTATTAAATGTAGTTGGAAATTATTTATAAAATACCAGCTCATCTGCACATGATGCAATGTATTTCTATCAAAGTTTGCACATTCTTTCATGTGTATTTTGATTTAGAAATGACATTATCAGCTTCTTCAAGAACCTATATCATTCACTGCCCTCAGAGATCCTTAAATACATCTGAGTATATCTATTAAAATCAATGAAATTATTGTTGTTTGGCTGAAATGAAACTCCACCAAAAATCAGCATAACAAAATGTGCAGTGGAATTTTGCTTTTGTTCGTAAATTGATTTATGAGTATAGATAAAATCATGATCTTTCATAATTAAAGGGTTAAAGGAAGCACATCAGTCTCTTACAATTGGTTCATTTCCCCAATGGCTCAGAGATATTTACGAATCATTTTGTTTGCTGACAGAACAAATGTGATTCAAAATATCTAATAATTCCAAGTTCAGCACTATTTCACCACCTTCTTAATCACATAGTCTATTAAAAAAAAACAGCAGGATAATGTGATAAATATATAGCTATATATAGAAATTTTATTGCAATTATCAAATAAATGTTGGTCTTAGATTAAAATAGTTTCATTCAAACATGAAATGTATGTATCAATGATTTAAATGTTATAAACTATTGAAATGTATTTCATTTCCAAAGGAAATGCTATTAATTCCTACTAACAGTAATTGTGTCTTACATAGTAAGTCTGTCTGTTTTTAAGACTTACACACACCCCAACATGAGTGGGATTTATAAAATCAAAATCTTTGACCTTAGCAGCCAGTACTCATCATTAGTATCATGTAATCAAATCAGGGTGGAAGCAAAAAAGTATAAACAGGAGAAGGAAAATTGAAGAAAATAGACAAAATATGCCTTACTATTCTCAGGAAAGAAGATTTGAATCACTTTTGATTAGAAACTAGAAAATGTTTTGGTTATAGATTTCCATGTACTGTAACTAACTGACTGATAGAAATATTGTAATGAACTGAATTAGAGTATTTTTCTGTAGGTTTCACATTAAATCATATAAACATACAGGGCAACCTTTTCCAAATTCCATTTTAATCAGGACACAATTCATGTTAAGAATGATCCCTATTACATCCACTGGTCTATGAGTTAACCAGGGCAGGGACCAACTCTAGTTTGTCTGTAGTTCTAAATCCAGCTCCTAACAGAGTGCCAGTTAGAATAGATCATACCATGTCTATTATTTCAGGCTAGCTAAGGATAGTCTCTCTCTTCAAAATCAGGCTAAGAAGTACTTTCTCCAACTCTTCCTTAACCAGCCATACTCTATTAATCTTAACACATTGAAAATTTTACATTAAGCTGACTTTAAAATTTTAAAATGTCTTTATGCTTAATTTGAAATGAAACTAATACTTTTAAGGAAAGGACAGGAACAATATTTCTACTCTCCCTTGTATTGTCTATTAAAAAATATGACATGGACTTGAGACAAGTGTCAAAGAAAAGTTTTAGAGAGAGGCAAACAAGAAATAGAAGTAATTTGGCATTGTCACTAAAGAATGACAACTTAATCCAGTAATATCTCCTTATCATATGTGCTGACAATGCAAACAAATGATTAAGCTTTTGGTGTGCAGTGGACACTCACACCAATACAGAAGTGTTTTCAGTGTTAGAAATCCTCATAATGGTCTGCCCATGCTTTCCTCAATAGTACAAGGCTACAATTAAGTTGCATTATTATTATTTTTTAATTTGTAGAAAATAATCCATCCCTAAATAACAACAAAAAGCACATCAGTCTCATCCTATATAATTCCTTCTATTGCACTAGGTGAAAAGTGACCAATGGAAAGTCTTCTTGGATGGAATCTGAACATCTTTTGACTAATGGTGTGATGGCAGAAATATCAAACATTTGCTAAAAACAAGTTCCATCTTTTTGAACTTCAACTAAAATTGATAACACATGTTAGTACCAAGTTCTGAACAGGACTGTGCCCCCAGCTTTCTGCTACTTTGAAGATCAGAGACTCTCTCACCTTCTCTTGTTTAAGACCATCAAGCTCAAAACCACACCATTAAAATTGTTTATGGCTTAATTCAAATAAATGAAAATATAATTATTGAATAAAGGGCTCTCTAACTTGAAAATGATACATTATAATAGACTTAGTGTTTCAAAGCACATAATTAACAGCAATAATAAAAAATTATCTTTAAGCCAAAAAGGAATTGTTTTCAAGAATTTTCTTCTACACTCCCAGATTAACTGGTAAAATCTTCTCAAATTCAACCAGAAGTGGTCATTTAGATTGCATAGTTCTATTCCACCTAAGAACATATTCTTATGGAATCTTATTTGATCTTACAAGGACCTGGAAGTAATAAAGTAGAACTGCTAATTCCATGTTACAAGTTACAAGCCTCTGGGAGTGGTTTGATTTGTCAGATGTCTCACAAACCAGTAGAGCTGAATCAGAATTTGAACTCTGACCCTCTGATTCTTAATCCAGATACCAATATGATTTCTTTTCTTCTTTAAATACAATTTGTTCATTAAATTATAAGCTCTGTATCTCTAGGTGTGTGTGTGTGTGTGTGTGTGTTTCTGAACTTTGCAGGTAGATTGTTTTAGCAGTCATATACTCTCAGGAAACAAATAAAATGATAGGAGTGGATTAAATAATTTATTTGGTGAAAAAATTGCCTTGTTTATATATTAAATACAACTTATTAACTTTATTCTAAGGCATTTCTATTTCCTCTAGCTGTAACAGGATGCCAGACTTAGAGCTTTTAAATATGCCACTAAAAGAGTTCAAAATCTAATTCTAGGTCTGCTACTCTATTACGCTTGCACTATATGAGATGACTGGGATTTATATAGTCAGATTTGGCAGTCTCTTGCATGCTTATTTGACCAAGGAGATATATGAAATTTAGAACTTTCACTCTAAAAATAAGGCAGCTGTAATTCATATTAGAATGTTACAGACTCCTACTTGAATAAGATATTTAATGTATAATACCTGTGATTTTTAAAGGTCCTTTTTTTTCTTAATGCATTTTTTCCTGCATTTTGGTCTCAGGGGTTGTTTTATGGATTTCTTTGCCAGGTGAACATAATTCTTATTTGATTATTCCATTTATATTTAAAGAAGATCTTCTTTATATATATATCTTTATATCTAAAGAAGATCTTCCACAATAATTATGGTTTAATTTTGTTTATCATTCAGTAAATGAACTTATAGGAAACAGCTAGCAAAACCAAACAGTATAATAATAACTCATAACACTGGGAACAAAAAAAATTGAGAATCTTGAAAATTGACAGTTAAAAGAAGAATGGATACATAAATACAAGTGAGTTTCCTCTCCCAATGGGCTCAAGATCTGAAGGACAACCACTTGGTGAGAATGATATGGAGGAAAATAAAAGGTTAAACGACTATTAAAAACCCAGTGAGACATGATTCTATAATTTGAAGGATATTAAGTAGAATACTCTATAGATATGGTCTTGCCCTGAAGGAACAAATATTTCATACTTTTTCCCAATCCTTAGTATTTTTATTATAAAATTTTTATTATTAAATATTAATAGTATTTTTATTATTCATTTTTAAAAATTAAAAAGACATTTTTCATCAGAACTTATTTTAGTGTTACAACTAATGTAGCCTCATTTTTAGGAGTACAGAGGGAAAAATATGCTTCTAAGAAGACTTAATATGGGCTTATAGTTTATGGTTAAGTTCTCCTACATTGTTAAATTCTTAACCACACTTATTATATTAAAAAACTCTAAAGGAAATCAAAGTATATTGCAATTATACCATGCTCTTGTGAGTAAGGAATTGCCTTTTTACTCATACAAAAATGATAATAGGTATTAGTGCCATTTGGAAAGTGCTCCACGTAATGTTAAAGAAAAATATCATTGTGAAAAATATAATGTGCAATGTCTGTTGGTAACCACAGAATATGTAAATATGGTGCCAATGAATTATCCCCTAAAGGATGCCAAATTCCCTGCCATATGCTGTCTTTCACTCTAAGAAGTCTGCTACTGCCAATTTAGCTTATTCTTCATCTTGTGCCCCAAAATCTTGAGAAAAACAACATCCCAGAGCATTCTCAAGAGGTTTTCATTGGGACTGGAGCCAAAAATCACATATCTGTCTCATGGGATCCCTTTTGAGCCTGGATGGAGAAACCATCATGGAAATAATTTCAGATCTCTGTCGCAGGCTGTAAGCCAGAGCTTCCCCAGAGTAGTCAAGAATCCATCTGGGACTCTAGATGAGAATTATTTGAAATCCACAGAGAATGAAGAAAAGGGTTTGGGTCTAATGTGATTCCAATCTTTACAGCTCAGAAGCACTCCCAAAACTCTCATAATTTCCCTAAAGCCAGGGGGGTAAATATTTGGAAGCTTAAATGAAACTAGTGAACAGTAAAAGAAAAGGCAGCTAGCCAGGAGTTCCCAGCAATTTCTGTCAAAATTGAGTCATTGTTTTCTCCTTGCTACTCTACATGACAGAAAGTTCTACACGATTCACTTAACTGTAGTTTAATCAGCATGTATTACTATAGTCCAATATTTAGATCCTAAATTTTTAAAGCTTTTTAAGGTCTACAATAGCACTGTCAAAATAATACTAGTTAAATGTCTTTGGTCTCTTGTCAAAGAAATACATGTTAACCCTAAAACACTGAGGTTTTGTTTTTGTTTTTTGATTTTTTTTTTTCGTTTTGTTTTGCTTTGTTTTTGGTTAGGACTAACAGGTACTCATGAAAAAAAGACCCAAATTCTTAAATTATTGACTTTGGGTTTAAACAACCTCTGCTCAACATACACAAAATCAGTCTTATGACTTCACTTACTTTTAGTAACAACTCCCTCCAGTCTAATGATATTGGGATGGTCAAACTGTCCCATAATGCTTGCTTCTCCTAAGAAGTCTCTCCTCTGCTTTTCTGTGTAGCCCACTTTCAGGGTCTTGATGGCCACTGAAATCTCTTTTTTTGAAGGAAGTTTTAAGCGACCACTGCACACCTCTCCAAATTCACCTGTTAGAATGCAGAAGAACAAAACAAGAAAAGGTAAGAAATTATATTATAAAAAATCACCAGTAGGGAGCAACTGTTTTCCCTTAATAATTCCAATTCAATAATTGACCTGCAAGATGTACACTTGTAGGCCTCCAAATTATTTTGGAAGATGGTAATAAGAAACTCCAGGACATCCACACCCTGGTGGAAAATGGACCTTGTGATAAGCCTCATGTATTTTGAAGTACTACACTATGAATAATGACATATGAAAGAATAAGAGGGAAGTCAAAAGTTATATCTATTAGATTTTTTCATTCCTTGTTCTCATAGTTACCATTTCCTCAGGATAATCAACCAGCACCAGCACCATATAATGGGTTAAACATTGGATTAAATTTCAGATGTTTATCAGTATTCTGTTTTTACCAGGGCCAATTTAGCTATAATTTCCAGCTCTCTGAAAATGGGAATAAAAGAATAAGCTATCAAGTCATTTTATGGAGTAGGGTGTGTTGTATTATTCACATACTAGTTGTAAAGTGCTCTGGGGCTCTGGAAAGAGAAAAATAATCTATCAGTATTGAATCGTATCTAAAGAATTACTGTAGAAATATTTTCTTAGATCCAATGTCTTCAATAAAAAAGTTGTCTTAAATGCACAATCAGAATTTGTTGAATATGGAGTGTTGCTGATTTTTACGTAGTCTAATTTAATTGATATAAAATTGCCTAGAACTAGTTTGGTCACTATCTTCACATACATTGTTATTGAGAAGATTCACCCATAATGCTTTCATTTGATTTTGAGCTCCTTGAGAGCAGAGATCCTTTACATTCATTTCTCTGTCTCCACTGCTGCCACAGTGATTGCCATAAAGTAGTGCCATGTATTGATTGTTCCTCATTCAAGGAAGAAATCCTAATATTGTGCAGATTATTACACGGGTTTTGTACAACATTTTAAAAAATAATTTTTAACAGCAAATGAAAGGTTTTTCTGAAAAGAAAAATTACATGATCAATTTTTAGGCTCTCTATGGAATGGAAAAACATTTTTGGTCCAACCTTTTCACTGTGAGTTTTTGTACAGGGCCCATGCCCCATGGGTCAGCCAGAAAGAAGGTGTCAAGTAGTGAGATACTTCTCTATTTTTCATCCAAGTAAGTCCTTCAACCACAAAAGCAGCAGGTTGTCCTAATGATTTATCAGCTGCATCCCTACAAATGACTTGCTTCTCTCCAGAAAGTTCTAAACTCCCTTAGACTTGACCCTCCCTTGCTCAGGAATCCAGTCTTGCCACTGTTTTCAAAACAATGACTTGTACTGTAACTTGTCAAAGTCGCTTAATGTCCAAAAGCAGGTATTCATACATTTATTTAATAAATATTCATCAATTGGCAACAGTATTACAGATACTATGAAAAACACGGAGATATAATGGTAATAAAGGCAGATCTAATTTCTTCCCCTCAAGGAAGTACAGAGATGATAGTAATATCTGCAGCTAGGGTGTTTTTTAGGATTATAGGGAGAATTAGGGGCAGAACTTGAGAACACTCAATGATCTTTTTTTAAATCAAAGGAAGAATATGCCATTATAGATGTGTGAGCATTAGGAGAAGTTATGATGCAAAGTAAATCATTGTTAAAATTTGTAAACAAGACTAAGAGTTTCTTTCTTTATGCAGAGCTATCAGAACATTGCCCAAAACCCCAGTTCACTTTGTGTAAACATTAAGTTTGGGCAAACCACAAGGAGGCATCCATCATGAATTTTCATATTCTGAAAAAAAGTTCTGCCATTATCATGGATCAATAGGGTGTAATGGATTGTGTTTTAAATTTGGAAGTCATGACCATTTATTCTAAGTGACAGGTCACTTGTTAGTTTACAGGACAGACAGTACAGAACTGTGAGATAGAGCATGGATTCTGGAGCCGATTGTCTAGGGTCTAATTCAGTCTCTGTCACTTATTATCTGTGTGATTTTGAGTGACTGTCTTAACGTCTCTGTGCCTTTGTCTCCTTATCTATAACATAGGGACACCAATTTTGTCTACTTCATAAAATTTTTGTGCAGTTAAAGGAATTAATGTACATAGAATGCACTTAGAATGGACTTAGAAGAGAGCCAGACACATAGTACGTGCCATCTAAGTGTTAGCCATTCTTCTCTGAGTTCAAACTTACTTTAAGAAGGATAAATATCTATCTACTTCTTAAGAGTTAGATCAAGGTGAAGAATAAATACTAAAGTTCTTTTTAAAGTGTCAAATTCTGTATTAATGTAAAAAGAGATGGTTGTGATGATCACGGTGATAACAAGCTTAATGTCATATTGGACAAGTACTTGTAAAGGAAAGAATGTTGTGAAAGTACCTCACTAGGGAGATCAAGGGGAAGAGTTTGAATTTCAAGTGGCCCAATTAGTGTTTCTTCCTTTGTTCTCAGTGGGAGAGCTGGACATATGGACATGTTATCTACCTTCAAAATTCAGAAAATGGTGCTTCAGTAATGCTAGTATTTAAAAAAATCATAAAATTTAGAAATGTGTTTATTTTATCTGATAAATACTAGAAATTGTCACAAATAGATTATACTAGACATAGAAACGTTACATAGTAATTCAATTCTCTTTATAATAACTGTTCTCAAAAGAACAGTGTTGGAAAAATTAACAAAGACTGGACAAATGCAATGCCTGATTTTTCCATCTAGCCAATTTTACATGGTTCAATTAACTTTGCACCTGTAAGAAACAAAATTTAGATCCTGTCATTTCTAAATAAAAGCACAGCTACAAGAAGTTCATTTGAGAAGATACTACTTGATTTTTTAAATAATTAAGTGCATCAGTGTTTATTTGCCCTTTGAAATAAAATATGCTTTATGAGAATGGGTACACTGTATTTTGATTTAAGGTACAAAATGCACAATTGCTCAAAATAAAATTTCTTATGCTAATTTCATTTAAAACAGGAAATAATGCACTTGTGTTTAAGTGGAATGACCCTCTGCACTAGTCAAAGCCCATTCTCCTTCCACTGTTTTAATAAGAGAAGAAGAATAAAAAGACACACTGAACAATGTTGTTGTGTCAGCTAAGCACTATACATGGATTATCTCGATTCATCTTCAAAAAAATCTTAGAAGGCACTATTGTGATCATTAGTGTCTAGCATAAACTTTGAAGTTGAAAAGTACAAGCTTCAGATTTTGGCTTCCTAATTAATATCTATGTGACCATGGGCCATTCACATTTTCAGCTTTTGTTTCCTCATCTGGTGAAATGGAGATGGTAATACCTATTTAAAAGTCTAATAAAATTAAAATCATGTGAATGTCTAGCACAGAATAGGAATTAAATATTTTCTACCTTCAGGAAACCTTGAAATAATGGTTGGATTGAGGAATAAAATTAGGAATTTTGGTCATTATGAATTCCTCACTAACAAAATTATACTACCTTGAGAAAGTTAATTCATGCCTCAATTTTAATTTTGTAATTTGCAGTATGGTTATAATTCTTCTGGTTTTTCCATGTATAAATGAGAGTTTCTGTTATATCTATTTCTTTGTATAAAATTTTTGACAGAAAACTAAAGAGTTAGTTCACATATAGTCTTCCTGTATATTTAATTGACTGTGAAAGTTTTGTCATTGAATAAAAGATTCAGCCTTTTAACAATAGAAGATAGGTGCTTAGGGAGGGTGGCAGGGAGGGAGACACAAGAGGGAAGAGATATGGGAACATATGTATATGTATAACTGATGCACTTTGTTATAAAGCAGAAACTAACACATCATTGTAAAGCAATTATACCCCAATAAAGATGTTTAAAAAAAAAAGGAAGATAGGTGTTAATCAATTTAGCATGATTACTAATTTTTTGTGGACAACATTATTTTTTTTAATTTTAAAAGGTATAGGAAGTGGGTAAGAGTATAAATGAAAGAAGGCTGGTCATGCGTGGACTGTGATTGAAGTTGCTGTAGAAATGGTTACATGCAGGTTCATTATACTATTGTACAATTCCATCTATTTTTGTAGACATTTAAAATTTTACCAAACAAAATGTTAAAAAATGATAGCCTTCAAAACCTTGATTTCATATTCTATCTTGGTAATGACAAATCATTTAAAGGCTAATCAAGACAGACTAGAATTGGGAGTGCATTTTATAAAGAAATCTTCCAGGTGAAGCATAACCAACCTTGAAGATATATATATTTGCAAACAAAATAGGCACAGTTTTATAGCTCTTAATGTGGGAAATGAGACTATTGGCTGCAAAACTCCGAAATGGCGGCATATGTCTAATTTTTTACAAATATGTTTGAAGAAAGAAAGGAAAAAGAGGATCTGTTTTAATCTTTAATGAGCATCAAGGATTATTAGGTAATTCAGTACAAATAGTCTTTCCCTTTATCTCATTGATGAGATACCATTTTTAATGAGTATGTTTTGTCTCACACTACTATGTTCTAGATACCTGGCTTTGTCAATAACATCTGTATATATAAGCTTTTATTAATGCAGAAGGCCCCAAATTTCAAGGTCACAATATGTTTGACCTTCTGGACATTGGTTGACCTTCTCTCATCACATTCTCCAGTTGAGTGTGCAAAGTCTTTTGCTGCATATGCTACGGCAACTTCCATGCTGGAGAACAGTGCACTCTTGTGGGGCAGCATTAAAACCAGCATGACAAAGCCCCTCTGCACCATGGAGTAGTTGACAAAGCAGAACTATACAAATGAAAGAGTAATCAATATATATCTGGATTAATTTAGGCTGAATTAACATAGATGTACAGTGAATGTGTGTATTCTTAAGTCTTAGATTGTGAAAAAGGAAGTACTTATTCTAGTTTCCTTTTATGAATTGCTAGTTTCATATTTTCATATTACCTGCACATGTGAATTTTAGGAGGATATAACATTAAGAAAATTAGAAGAGAAGATTTACGAAACTATCATTTTATTTAGATAATATATGAATTACTCAGATTATCCTGCTTGAATAGTAAATACTACTTGAGTTATAAATAATTCTTTAGTACATAGAAAAAGAAACAGAAAATTATATGCACATTTGTGTAAAAAAGCATCAGTCATATATAGAGTACTTGCAGAAAATGTGATCTGATATGATATGCATAATTCAAAAAGTTCATTTTTCATACTTTCACTCTATTTCCCACATAGACATAACTAGTTCGTGTTTGTTTTTAGAGCAATATTGAAGAATGAGATGACTGTGTACAATTATTGTACAATATTGTTTATTTTTACTTTTGAGTAGTAGTTTTATTAAAATGCACACTGCATATTCTGTGAATGCCATATGTTTATGTGTAATTTTATAAAATACTGTTATTTTATAAATATAATTTTTTGGAAATACTCAACTGCTATTAATAATACCTATAATATTTTAGAAATACGCAACTGTGACACCTATTAACACTCCATAGGTGTTTGTTAATGAATTTGTGATTGAGCAAATTAATAATTAGAACAAAAGTATGTCTATATGAAAACAAGCTTCAACACAAATACTTTAAAACTATATACCATTACAAGCAAGTATTAAAATGGAGCACTTCACATTATTTAAACTATCCTCTCAATATAGTTGTGATGGAATTTGTATAAAATATGTCTTTTATTTTATTTTGTGTTGTCTTTGTTTTTTAATTCCAAAGAAGATTCTAGAATTACTTTTTCTCTACAAATCAAAATTTTCACTTAGTGGGCTCATTTAAAGTAAGACACACTTTTATCCTGTTATCCCCATTTAGCCAGATAGACTTTGTGACACATGATCAGCATAGCCATGGAGAGATTGAGCTGCGGCGGCTGCCCGCTCTGAAATTCAATAAATAGAAAGCTGGCCGTGGTCTCTGAGTCTGTAGGTCTGGCACCTTTGAAATCATTACATTCCATTAAATACTCCTTCATTTATTTACTGCCTGCCTTTTATCATGAAATCAGAAAATGTCCATTTTCATAGCAATATACTTTGGCCTGAGAACCTGAGCAGTCAATCTCAGGCAGCATTCTTATGCATAGCTGTAGACTTGTAATTAACATACTAGGTTGACAGTGAGATTACTGCGGTCATTACCTGCTCCAACAACTTTGTCAATGGATATGTTGGTGGCATCCAATTCCTTAGCAAACTCATGAACTGCTTGGGTAGGGTCTTCGTAAGTGTGCGGGTCAACGTAAGTCCTGAGACCTGGAAGTTTTACTGTTTAAGGAAAGGAAGAAAGGCATTTAGGAAGAAAGGCATTTATAAAATCTTTACCGTGCGAATTTATGATAACATTATTGGTTTTTAAAAAAATCCCCATGACATTAAACCGTAATGAAACAGAAAGAGGTGCTACAATGAACTTTCTCTGTAAAAACACTAGAAGGAAAATGGACATTCAAGGAGGGGGTTCTTGAGGAGAGAAAAATGGTTCAGAATTGAGTAGGCCTAGTCATTACTACCAGTAGCAGCAGTGAATGAATGCCATCACACTATCACACGTTTGTGACTCTGTAAACAGTGTGGTAACCAAATATCTATTATAGTGTCGCATGTGACAATAAAGGAAAGCTTGTGACATACTTTCATAAGGCGGAATAGCTGATGTAATTAGAGGATATAAAACGGCATGTCTTTCATCTGACACTATTCTGCTTTTATTAACAGTCACAATCAAAATTCCCCACTGCATTTATAGATTTACGTTAAGCTGTGAGTTTACATATACATAATATGGGTATTATATGTATATACTAATATAGTTTAAATTAACTGAAATCTTATTATGTAGCTTTTCAACATGGTTAAAAGCAATATAAGTGCTCTCTATAAGTTTAATAATTGTGGTAAGGAGCTAAATTCCAAACATAAATCATATTTATAGCTTATTAAATATAAACTTTCTTCATAGTATATTTATCTATTGAATTTTTTTGAAGGTGAAAAATTTTCATGATGTTCTGCAATTAAAATAGCACAGACAAAAGATACAGGAGAATCATTTTGGATTTGATATAATATTAATAAAATTCCTATCATTTGGAAATATAATTCATATTTGAAACAATTTGGAATATTCAAGAAACTAACTTTCTCTGAAAGAAAACTAAATTTTTAAAAAGGAAACCTAAAATCTATTAAAGTACATAAACATGCTGTAACATTAAAGGACACTGTAATTTAACTGCCACAGTATATATACTAATAATATTGATTTTGATTTTAATTTTCATAATGGTGAATAATATTAGTAAAATTATTTTAGCAAGGGACATGGATTCTTTCTTTTTTTTCTATCACTTTTTCCCAGCTTTATTGAAATATAATTGACATAACATTGTGTAGGTTTAAAGTGTACAATGTGATCGTTTGATACACATATATATTGTGAAATATTTACCACAATAATATTAAAACATTCCTCATCTCACATTATTACCTTTTTTGTTGTTGTTGTTAGCATGAGAATGTTAAAACTCTACTCTCATAGCAACTTCCTAGTGTACAATACAACCATGTTAACTAGAGTCACCATGCAGCACCTTCGATCCCCAGAAGTTGTTCATCTTCTAACTGAAAGCTTGTACTGTTTGACCAACATCTCCCCATATTCCCCATCCCTCAGCCCCTGGCAACCACCGTACTATTTTGTGTTTCTATGAGTTTGATATTTTTATATTCCACATGTGAGTTCATAAAGCATTTGTCTTTCTCTCTCTGGCTTATTTCATTTAGCAAAATACCTTCAAGGTCCATCCATGTTGTCACAAATGGTAGGATTTCCTTCTTTTATATGGATAAATAATATTCCATTCTATAAATATACCTCATTTTCTTTATCCATTCATCTGTCAGTAGACACTTAGGTTATTTCCATGTCTTGACTGTTGTGAAGAATGCTATAGTAAACATGGAGGTGCAGATATACTTTTGAGATAGTGATTTCATTTCCTTTCACTATATACCCATCAGTAGGATTGCTGAACCATATTGTAGTTGTATTTTTAATTTTTTGAGAACCCTCTGTACTTTTCCAATATTGGTGATACCAATTTACATTCCCACCAACAGTGCACCAGATCTCCTTTTCTACACATCCTTGTCAGCATTTGTTATCTTTTGTCTTTTTGAGAATAGTCATGCTAACAGATGTGAGACAGTATCTCATTATGATTTTGATTTGTATATCCCTGATGGTTAGTGGTATAGAGCTCCTTTTTATGTACTTGTTAGCCATTTGTATGTGTTCTTTGGAAAAAATGTCTATTCATGTCTTTTGCCCATTTTCTAATTGGATTGCTTGGGTTTTTGCTGTTGAGTTTCTTATGTATTTTGAGTATTAACCTCTTATCAGATATATGGTTTGCAAATGTTTTTACCATTCTATAGATTCCCTTTTCTTTTCCTTAATTGTTTCTTCTGCCGTGCAGAAGATTTTTAGTTTAATGTAGTAATGCTTGTTGATTTTTGCATTTGTTGCTGGTGTTTTGGGGTTCATATCCAAAAATATCATTGCTAAGACCTATGTCAATGAGCTTTTTCTCTATTTTTGTTCTAAAATTTTAAAAGTTCAGGTCTTATGTTGAAGTCCTTAATTCATTTTGAGTTACATTTTGTGAGTGATGTAAGATGATGGTGTAGTTTCATTCTTTTGCAAATGAATATCCAGTTCTCCCAACATCATTTAGTGAAGAAACTATCATTTCCCTATTGAGTATTCTTGGCTCCCTAGCTGGCCATATGCATGAGTTTAGTTCTGGGCTCTCAATCCTGCTCCATTGGTCAATGTGTCTGTTTTATGCCAGTACCATACTGTGTTTATTACTATAACTTTGTGATATAATTTGAAATCTGGAAGTGTGATGCCTCCAGCTTTCTAAGATTGCTTTGGCTATTTGAGGTCTTTGTAATTCCATATGAAATTTGGGATAGTTCCTTCTACTTCTCGGAAAAATGCCATTGGGATTTTGATACAGATTACACTGGATCTATAGATGGTTTAGGTACTGGGGCCATTTTGACAATATTAACTCTTTAGATCCATTAGCATGGGCTATCTTGCAGTTTATTTGTGTCATCTTCAATTTTTTTTTTAACATCTTTATTGAAGTATAATTGCTTTACAAGGTTGTGTTAGTTTTTGTTAATAACAAAGTGAATCAGTTATACATATACATATATCACCATATCTCCTCTCTCTTGCGTCTCTCTCCCACCCTCCCTATCCCACCCCTCTAGGTGGTCACAAAACACTGAGCTGATCTCCCTGTGCTATCCAGCTGCTTCCCACTAGCTAGCTATTTTACATTTGGTAGTGTATATATGTACATGCAACTCTCTCACTTTGTCCCAGCTTACCCTTCCCCCTCCCCGTGTGCTCAAGTTCATTCTCTATGTCTGCATCTTTATTCCTGTCCTGTGCCTAAGTTCTTAAGAACCACTTTTTTTTTTTTTTTTTTTAGATACCATATATATGTGTGTCAGCATACAGTAGTTGTTTTTCTCTTTCTGACTTACTTCACTCTGTATGACAGTCTCTAGGTCCATCCACCTCACTACAAATAACTCAATATCATTTCTTTATATGGCTGAGTAATATTCCATTGTGTATATGTGCCACATCTTCTTTATCCATTCATCTGTCAATGGACACTTAGGTTGCTTCCATGTCTTGGCTATTGTAAATAGAGCTGCAGTGAACATTGTGGTACATGAATCTTTTTCAATTATGGTTTTCTCAGGGTATATGCCCAAGAGTGGGATTGCTGGGTCATATGGTAGTTTTATTTTTAGATTTTTAAGGAATCTCCATTCTATTCTCCATAGTGGCTCTATCAATTTATGTTCCCACCAACAGTGCAAGGGGGTTCCCTTTTCTACACAACCTCTCCAGCATTTATTGTTTGTAGATTTTTTGATGATGGCTATTCTGACTGGTGTGAGGTGATACCTTGTAGTTTTGATTTGCATTTCTCTAATGATTAGTGATGTTGAGCATCCTTTCGTGTGTTTGTTGGCAATCTGTATATCTTCTTTGGAGAAATGTCTGTTTAGGGTCTTCTGCCTATTTTTGGAATGGGTTGTTTGTTTTCTTGATATTGAGCTGCATGAGCTGCTTGTAAATTTTGGAGATTAATCCTTTGTCAGTTGTTTCATTTGCAAATATTTTCTCCCATTCTGAGAGTTGTCTTTTCCTTTTGTTTATGGTTTCATTGGCTGTGCAAAAGCTTTTAAGTTTCATTAGGCCCCATTTGTTTACTTTTGTTTTTATTTCCATTTCTCTAGGAGGTGGGTAAAAAAGGCTCTTGCTGTGATTTATGTCACAGAGTGTTCTACCTATGTTTTCCTCTAAGAGTTTTATAGTGTCTGGCCTTCCATTTAGGTTTTTAATCCATTTTGAGTTTATTTTTGTGTATGGTGTTAGGGAGTGTCCTAATTTCATTTTTTTACATGTAGCTGTCCAGTTTTCCCAGCACCACTTCTTGAAGAGATTATCTTTTCTCCATTGTATATCCTTACCTCCTTTATCAAAAATAAGGTGACCATATATGTGTGGGTTTATCTCTGGGCTTTCTATCCTGTTCCATTGATCTACATTTCTGTTTTTGTGCCAGTACCATACTGTCTTGATTACTGTAACTTTGTAGTATAGTCTGAAGTCAGGGAGCCTGATTCCTACAGCTCCATTTTTCTTTCTCAAGATTGCTTTGGCTATTCGGGGTCTTTTGTGTTTCCATACAAATTGTGAAATTTTTTGTTCTAGTTCTGTGAAAAATGCCATTGGCAGTTTGATAGGTATTGCAATGAATCTGTAGATTGCTTTCAGTAGTAGAGTCATTTTCACAATGTTGATTCCTCCGATCCAAGAACATGGTATATCTCTCCATCTGTTTGTATCATCTTTAATTTCTTTCATCAGTGTCTTATAGTTTTCTGCATACAGGTCTTTTGTCTCCTTAGGTAGGTTCATTCCTAGGTATTTTATCCTTTTTGTTGCAATGGCAAATGTGAGTGTTTCCATAATTTCTCTTTCAGATTTTTCATCATTAGTGTATAGGAATGCAACAGATTTCTTTGCATTAATTTTTTTATCCTGCTACTTTACCAAATTCATTGATTAGCTCTAATAGTTTTCTGGTAGCCTCTTTAGGATTCTCTATGTATAGTATCATGTCATCTGCAAAGAGTGACAGTATTACTTCTTCTTTTCCAATTTGGATTCCTTTTATTTCTTTTTCTTCTCTGATTACTGTGGCTAAAACTTTCAAAACTATGTTGAATAATAGTGGTGAAAGTGGACGACCTTGTCTTTTTCCTGATCTTAGAGGAAATGGTTTCAGTTTTTCACCATTGAGAACGATGTTGGCTGTGGGATTGTCATATATAGCCTTTATTATGTTGAGGTAAGTTCCCTCTATGCCTACTTTCTGGAGGGTTTTTATCATAAATGGGTGTTGAAATTTGTCAAAAGCTTTCTCTGCATCTACTGAGATGATCATATGGGTTTTCTCCTTCAGTTTGTTCATATGGTTTATCACATTGATTGATTTGCATATATTGAAGAATCCTTGCATTCCTAGGATAAGCCCCACTTGATCATGGTGTATAATCCTTTTAATGTGCTGTTGGATTCTGTTTGCTAGTACTTTGTTGAGGATTTTTGCATCTATGTTCATCAGTGATACTGGGCTGTAGTTTTCTTTCTTTGTGACATCTTTGTCTGATTTTGCTATCAGGGTGATGCTGGCCTCGTAGGATGAGTTTGGGTGTGTTCCTCCCTCTGCTATATTTTGGAAGAGTTTGAGGAGGATAGGTGTTAGCTCTTCTCTAAATGTTGTACAGAATTTGCCTGTGAATCCGTCTGGTCCTGGGCTTTTGTTTGTTGGAAGATTTTTTTTTTTTGCGGTACACGGGCCTCTCACTGTTGTGGCCTCTCCCGTTGCGAAGCACAGGCTCCAGACGCGCAGGCTCAGTGGCCATGGCTCATGGGCCCAGCCTCTCCGCGGCATGTGGGATCTTCCCGGACCAGTGCACGAACCCATGTCCCCCGCATTAGCAGGCAGACTCTCAACCACTGTGCCACCAGGGAAGCCGTGTTGGAAGATTTTTAATCACACTTTCAATTTCAGTGCTTGTGATTGGTCTGTTTATATTTTCTATTTCTTCCTGGTTCAGTCTCAGAAGGTTGTGCTTTTCTATGAATTTGTCCATTTCTTCCAGGTTGTCCATTTTATTGGCATACAGTTGCTTGTAGTAATCCCTCATGATTCTTTGTATTTCTGTAGTGTCAGTTGTTACTTCTTTTTCATTTCTAATTCTGTCGGTTTGAGTTTTCTTTCATTTTATCCGGTTGAGTCTGGCTAGTAGTTTATCAATTTTGTTTATCTTCTCAAAGAACCAGATTTTAGTTTTATTGATCTTTGTTATTGTTGCCTTCATTTCATTTTCATTGATTTCTGATCTGATCTTCATGATTTCTTTCCTTCTGCTAACTTTGGGGTTTTCTTGTTCTTTCTCTAATTGCTTTTGGTGTAAAGTTAACTTGTTTATTTGAGATTTTTATTGTTTCTTGAAGTAGGATTGCATTGCTATAAACTGCCTTCTTAGAACTGCTTTTGCTGCATCGCATAGGTTTTGGGTCGTCTTTTCATTGTCATTTATTTCTAGGTATTTTTAAATTTTCTCTTTGATTTCTTCAGTGATCTCTTTGTTGATTAGTAGTGTATTGTTTAGCCTCCATGTGTTTGTATGTTTTACAGATTTTTTCCAGTAATTCATATCTAGTCTCATTGTGTTGCAGTTGGAAAAGATACTTGATATGATTTCAACTTTCTTAAATTCACCAAGGCTTGATTTGTGACTCAAGATATGATTTATCCTGGAGAATGTTCCATGAGCACATGAAAAGAAAGTGTATTCTGGTGTTTTTGGATGGAATGTCCTATAAATATCAATTAAGTCCATCTTGTTTAATGTATCATTTAAAGCTTGTGTTTCCTTATTCGTTTTTATTTTGGATGATCTCTCCATTGGTGAAAATGGGGTGTTAAAGTCCCCTACTATGATTGTGTTACTGTTGATTTCCCCTTTTATGGCTTCTAGCATTTGCCTTATGTATTGAGGTTCTCCTATGTTGGTTCATAAATATTTACAATTGTTATATCTTCTTCTTGGATTGATCCCTTGATCATTATGTAGTGTCCTTCTTTGTCTTTTGTAATAGTTTTTATTTTAAAGTCTGTTTTGTGTGATATGAGAATTGCTACTCCAACTTTCTTTTGATTTCCATTTGCAAGGAGTATCTTTTTCCACCCCCTCACTTTCAGTCTGTATGTGTCCCTAGGTCTGAATTGGGTCTCTTGTAGACAGCATATGTATGGATTTTGTTTTTGTATCCTTTCAGCCAGTGTATGTCTTTTGGTTTGAGCATTTAATCTGTTTACATTTAAGGTAGTTATTGATATGTATGTTCCTATTACCATTTTCTTAATTGTTTTGGGTTTGTTATTTCAGGTCTTTTCCTTCTCTTGTGTTTCCTGCCTAGAGAAGTTCCTTTGGCATTTGTTGTAAAGCTGGTTTGGTGGTGCTGAATTCTCGTAGCTTTTGCTTGTCTGTGAAGGTTTTAATTTCTCTGTCAAATCTGAATGAGATCCTTGCTGGGTAGAGTAATCTTGGTTTTAGTTTTTTCCCTTTCGTCACTTTAAATATGTCTTGCCACTCCTTTCTGGCTTGCAGAGTTTCTGCTGAAAGATCAGCTATTAACCTTATGGGGATTCCCTTGTATGTTATTTGTTGCTTTTAATATTTTTTCTTTGTATTTAATTTATGACAGTTTGATTAATATGTGTTGGCACGTTTCTCCTTGGATTTATCCTGTATGGGACTCTGCGTTTCTTAGACTTGACTGACTATTTCCTTTCCCATATTAGAGAAGTTTTCAACTATAATCTCTTCAAATATTTTCTCAGTCCCATTCTCTTCTCTTCTTCTTCTGGGACCCCTGTAATTCGAATGTTAGTGTGTTTAATGTTGTCCCAGAGGTCTCTGAGACTGTCCTCAATTCTTTTCATTCTTTTTTCTTTATTCTGCTCTGTGGTAGTTATTTCCACTCTTTTATCTTCCAGGTCACGTATCCGTTCTTCTGCCTCAGTTATTCTGCTATTGATTCCTTCCAGAGAATTTTTAATTTCATTTTTTGTGTTGTTCATCATTGCTTGTTTGTTCTTTAGTTCTTCTAGGTCCTTGTTAAACGTTTCTTGTATTTTCTCCACTCTATTTCCAAGATTTTGGATCATCTTTTCTAACATTACTCTGAATTCTTTTTCAGGTAGACTGCCTATTTCCTCTTCATTTATTTGGTCTGGTGGTTTTTTACCTTGCTCCTTCATCTGCTGTGTGTTTTTCTGTCTTCTCATTTTGCTTAACTTACTGTGTTTGGGGTCTCCTTTTCACAGGCTGCAGGCTCGTAGTTCCCGTTGTTTTTGGTGTCTGCCCCCAGTGGCTATGGTTGGTTCAGTGGGTTGTGTAGGCTTCCTGGTGGAGGGGACTAGTGCCTGTGTTCTGGTGGATGAGTTTGGATCTTGTCTTTCTGTTGGGCAGGTCCATGTCTGGTGGTGTGTTTTGGGGTGTCTGTGGCCTTATTATGATTTTAGGCAGCCTCTCTGCTAATGGGCGGGGTTGTGTTCCTGTTTTGCTAGTTGTTTGGCATAGGGTGTCCAGCACTGTAGCTTGCTGGTCGTTGAGTAGAGCTGGGTCTTAGCATTGAGATGGAGGTCTCTGTGAGAGCTTTTGGTGTTTGATATTACTTGGAGCCGGGAGGTCTCTGGTGGACCAATGTCCTGAACTCGGCTCTTCCACCTCAGAGGCACAGGCCTGACACCCGGCCGGAGCACTAAGACCCTGTCAGCCACGTGGCTAAGTAAAACTTTTTTGGCCTTTCATAGGTAACCTGACTCGGACAGAATGGACAGAGATGGGTAGGTGGAACTCGTAGAGTCGCAGGCACCTCCAACACGTCCACTCTGGGCAGCTCCTCCCGGAGAGCCGCGTGTGACTTACACAGGATCCCCAGTTGGGACATGGATTCTTAATGGTGATATATTTTTTCATTTGGTACACTATATTATTGAAGGTGTTTTTAATATCCTACTATAACAAATAAAATCAGACACTATCTTTTTCTGATATCACTTTTTTTTAAAATGTATTTATTTATTTTTGGCTGCGTTGGGTCTTCATTTTTGCATGCAGGCTTTCCCTAGTTGCGGGGAGTGGGGGTTACTTTTTGTTGCCGTGTGTGGGCTTCTCATTGCAGTGGCTTCTCTTGTTGCAGAGAACAGGCTCTAGGGCACGCAGGCTCAGTATATGTGGCACACGGGCTTAGCTGCTCTGCAACATGCGGGATCTTCCCAGACCAGGGCTTGAGCCCATGTCCCCTGCATTGGCAGGCAGATTCTCAACCACTGCACCACCAGGGAAGTCTCTGATATCACTTTTTAATAGAAGAATCTTACTGGCAAAATTGCAGCTGAACATTCTGGAATTACTGAAGATTCTTCGAGCCAGTTTTGTATAATAGTTCATATGAAATAGGTGTAGGGACTGTGATGACAGCAATTGTTCCTAAGAGCCTTCATCACAATGGACATTTGGCCAATGAGTCCAGGATTTCAGAGTCTGGGCTAAGCCATGATTAGTTTGTTGATCTACAGGGTGACTTTGTGAATGCCATGTTACCTCACATAATAATTTATGTTCCTGGGAAGTTTCCATAGAGGTTTTGAGTAAAAAAATATAGGCATAAGAATAAATGGATTATGAAAGATGGGAGGTAAAGACTATTTTCCTTAGCTACTTCTTCAGATGTTTTTTTGTTTTGTTTTGTTTTTTTGGTACGCGGGCCTCTCACTGTTGTGGCCTCTTCCGTTGCGGAGCACAGGCTCCGGACGCACAGGCTCAGCGGCCATGGCTCACGGGCCTAGCCGCTCTGCGGCATGTGGGATCTTCCCGGACCGGGGCACGAACCCGTGTCCCCTGCATCAGCAGGCAGACTCTCAACCACTGCACCACCAGGGAAGCCCTCTTCAGATGATTTTGAGACAGCAAAGTGGGAGTGGGAGGTGAGGGAGCACATGGAAAATGTAGGAGAAGATAGGTCAGTGCCACTCCTCCCTCTGCCTGGTGTTGACCCTGACACACAAAAGACTGGCCACTCTCCATCCAGAGGCAGAGTGTAGATAATTTGAGATGACACCCATATCTAGGGAGTCAACATCCACTGAAATGGGGAAATAGTAAGTTTTTTGCCCTTTCTTTGGGCAAACTGTGAGTGGAGTAGGTTTTGAAGAATTCTACTTTTCTATTTCTTCCACTTTGAATAGCACAGCACAAAGAATCTGCTAGGCATCAGAGAAAGAAAGCTCTGGAAAACTTGCTCTTCAAGTGCCTAGCATTGAGTGCCTGTTATTGTAGTTAGTGCCCAGTAAATGACAGAGACTATCGCCATTATCAGTATCTTCATGTTAAGAATGCTTATTCACAAATATGAATATCATTGAGGTTTCCCAGAGACAGAATTTGGGCTTAGAAATGCCTGTTTCTTTGGAGCTCATGCATCAGTTTGTATGCTTCTGCTGTTTATTATAAACATCATTTCTTTCTATAAAAACAGTCTTTAGTACAGTGGTCTACTATAATTTATTATCACACTAAAACTATTTCTACATTATCGGTACTAAAACACTTTACTGTTGAAACAAGAAACAGATTAAGGAAAGCTATCATACTTTTCTTGCTTTGGGGTAAGGAAAACAGTAAAAGTAACCATAGATTTAATGAAAGACGTTAGGAAATGAAGTCTTCTCAGAATCTTTTTGTTTAGTCAATTTGGTTACATTTTAAAGAAGACAGTCAAATGGAGGCTAGAATATGTGATCATCCAATTTTGATTTTCCACTAGTCATAGTAAAGTCAGGAAATAGTAAGGTAAGAAAATCTAGCATTCCTTTCCAAGGGAAAAAATAGCACTTTTAAAAATAAGGTGAAAATGAAATTTTTTTTCTGGTAAACAATCACAAATATTTTACCTTGTTGAACTTAAGGAAGTCAATTTGGGAGAGACTTACTGGCAAAATAGGGGTATGGGGTTAAGAGATACGAATTACTACATATAAACTAGATAAGCAACAGGATATATTGTTATCGCACAGGGAATTATAGCCATTATCTTGTAATAATTTTTAATGGCATATAATCTGTAAAAATCCTGAATCACTATGCTATACATCTGAAACCAATATAATATTGTAAATCAACTATACTTAAATTTAAAAAAGGAATTGACAAAGAAGATTATGAAATGAGTTGTTAGGAGCAATGTCTCAAACATTTTAAATAAGTGCTGGCTTCAAACAGCCTTGAAAGTGTGCTTTAGAGTTACCATTCCGTTCCTGTCAGCCCTAGAGAGTATATGTATTACTAACTAATCTAAAAATTCCCAAATAAAATCCCAAATAAAATCATTCCCAAATAAAATCAATCAATTCATTGTGATTGATTAAAGTTAAGTAAATTGCTTTTCTATCTGCATGACATTTAGGGAAACAATACAAGTATAAACACACACACACATCTCCAAGAAAAATGGCCTGTTCACTGTGGGAGCTTTGACTGCTGATTTTTAACTGCTGTCCCCAGAGGTTCCAGGAATCAGGTGATTCAGGATGCAAGCACATAATCCCTTCACACCAATAATTAAGAGCAACACACAGAGTAACTGGGCTGTGTCAAGAAAACCAGATAATAAACACATGCACACGTGTTAAGCTGCACTACTTTACAGCTCATTTTGTGCAAACACAGTAATTTACATTTCCATTTTACCAGCATGAGTTGCCCTAAGGATAGCAAAAAAGTAAAAAGGCCCAGCCAGAGAGGGCAAGGGGACAGGATCTTAGGAGGTGAAACATATTTCTTTCCTTTTGAAGCAATATTATAGGATTTGTAACAAGGCTGGAGGGAATAGTTCATAGCTAGAGCTTTTCAAAGTAATACGAAATAAATGGTCTGAAATAAACCAGCTGTAGCATTAAGACGCAGAAAGTTTATGACATGCATATACTTTATGCCCTTGCAGCTAGGATAAAACACATTTCTTTTTTGTTTGGCTATCATAAGGATATTATACATTTGAAGAAAATTTCAACAAACTCCACCATAAAAAGCAACAGCTAAAGCAGATTGAAGTGATAGAGAAACCTGCTTACAACTGGCACACAGAAATTTATCAGTGCTGCAAGTTCACGAGGTGTATAATTCCTGTATAAAGAACCAAATCAATATGGTCTTGCCCTAAAGACAATATTTACATCGATTGTCCAACTCAGATTGAGAACAACTTAATGCACAGGAATGCAACTACTCTGTCTAATTTATGCATGGTGAATGTGACTCAGTGTTTTGTGGGATTGTGAAGAAAAAGCTAGATAAATATCCTGTGATTTGTTCATGCGCTCTTTTAAGACTTTTGAGTTGGTAACCTAACTAATCTGGAATGAGATATTGATATTAGGAAGGTGACACTTGGGCTTCTTTGTGAATTATTCTACAATGGCTTCAATGAGATGGACGAAACAAACAGTGCTCTCTGCAACCTCTGCCATTCTGTCCATCCTACTTCAATTTACATTTTGGAAAACATTTTTTTTTTCAAACTACTATATTCCTCCTACATGGTAGCAACAGGTCATCAAGTTTTTACTGTCAAGCTACAATTTTTAGATGGAAAGCCAATTACTGATACAAAGTATGTTGAACTGAAAGTTATTTTCAGAAAGCAAAAGTGAAAGCCAAAGAAACTAATGCTTACAAGACTATATTAATTCCATTGAGATTATCTGAGAGCATGTAGGCATGAGTATGGTCTCTGTACTAATTTCCACGAGAACATGCTATTCCCTTTAAGGCTGGTGATTAGTAATTGCCACAGTAACCCAGCCATAGTTTGGAAAAGCAAAACACCTGGAACGATTTGTTTCACCAGAAGAAAAAGAAATGAGTCTTTTTATTAGACATAAACACTTGGTTTCTTAAAAGAGTATTTCTTTCAGAGAAATATTAAAAAGAGACTAAATTGATTGGTATTAAAATAAGGGGCAAAAGCCCTGGCTTTCCTACCAGTTGGATATCATGTAACTCCAAAATAAACAGTTTATTCTAAAGGCTCTCCCCTGGTTGGTTGACAAAGTGGAGTAAGCCGTTTCACATAAACAGAGGTTGTTTATATTTACTTGGCAGTTAGGAAAGGGAAAAGGCTCCTATTTAGATTTTAGCAAATAGTTAGTAATAAGGAAATTGAAGATATGCTTTGCCTTTCAGCCACGCGGAGCCGACTATAGTATCTACTCCCCATCATGTGCGTTATTTGAATATAAACCAACAGTTACCCTTCACGTTAGCTTAAGTATGCTGAAATGCAGCCATGTAAAAATTACTTAATGCAGAGCCGTGGATTCCCTTCTCTGTTTAAAATAAATTTGACTTGCTCAATTTTCCCATAAAACTACTTTTGAATTCTCTTTGTCAGGGGGGAAGTTATCCAATTACAAATCAACAACTGCTAAAGCTGAAATGGTAAAGCCAAAACGGCAGCAAATAGTTTAGAAACTTACAATGTCCATTCCCAAAATGAAGTCTTTTTTCATCCGCACCATGTTTTGACTTGTTATAGCCACAAAACCTAGAGGTAAATCAAAGGAAGAGAACACAGAAAGAAAATATACTTAAAACAGTTATGTATGTTCAGAATGCGCAAAGCACAGAAAATAAAGCATTTTGCACAAACAATTAAATGCTTTAGTGAAAGTTTAATGACTTCATATTTTCCAAATCCTCTAGAGAAAGCCTCTTTCTCTGGGGACCCTGGAGAGCTGCCTAATGAGGAGATATGGAGAGATGCTACCCCACTGTGCAGACCCCTTCAGTTCAGTTTTTATAATGGCCCTAGAAAGTGTTTATAGTATTTTTTTTAAAAAACGACTGCTGTTAGAATGAATGAAGGGTAAAGTTTCCATTGTTAGTGATTAGTGCTGTGCAGTGTTACCAGTGTTCTGGGTGAGAAAGTGTCAGGGAAATCTGGGGTGTATTTGATGAGAGAAGGGATAATTGAAAAAAGAAAGTAAAAACCAAGAGTGAGGTCAAAAGAAGTGGTGGGTGTTGGAGACTGGGGCAAGAATTTAATGAAAAAAAGAAACTCAAAACTAAAGATGGAGAATCAAAAGAAAGGGAGGAAAAAAAGAAATATCTACAAGTAGAGACATTCTTATTGTTAAAATATTTTATTGACTACACTTTTCAGATTTTAGTGGCAATTGAGGGGAGCAAGCAATGCAATAATGAAAGTAAGTCATAAAACAGACTGTGAACTCACCTCCCAATCAAAATGTAGGTGACGACTGCGAGGAGAATAATTGCTACTGCCGCTGAAATGGCAATCATTACCACTTGGCTATTTTCCCCGGAAATGGAGAAAGCTGTGAGGTTGGAGAGAAAAAATAAGAAACGACCAGGCATTAACACATCATAACTAACATCTACGTGAAAATGTTGATAAATTAAGTCCTATTTATTTTGCTTTTACCTAAAATATGGCTTCTTGTCTGATACAATGTAAAAAGAATTCTTCACTGAGTGTAAAAAATAGACATTTTGTATAATTTTACTTGAAATTTCTGATTAATAAGATTAAATACTCTGCTTTCACTGACATCAATCAAAACTATTTGGGCATCTACTGCATAAAATATGCTGGACTGGTTTTCTCTATACTCATTGGCAAGAAACTCATCAAATAAACAGTAATTATCAGAGAAATATAGGGAATAGGTAAGATTCCCCAGAATGAAACTATAAAAACGTTCTCATTGGATTGTTTAGTCTCCAGTATCTGTATTTATTTAAAAGGTGGTATCATACCTGTCCTATGGACCTCAACACATGTTACCAACAAATTGTTCCTGTCCCTGTATTTCCTACCTTTGTAGATGACCCATCATTCATTCACTCACCAACATGAGGTATTGGCAAAAATTGTCCAGGAGCCAAATCTGGCCTGCCATCAGTTTTTGTATAGCTCAGAAGCTTAGAAAAATTTACATTTTTTTAATGGTTGCAAAAAGTCAAAAGAAGATTCTGTGATATATGAAAATTATATAAAATTCAAATTTTTGTGTCTATAAATAAAATTACATTGGAACACAGCCACATTCATTTATTTGTACATTGTCTATGGCTGCTTTTATGCTACAATTAGCCAAGTTAGGTAGGAGCAACAGAGACTGTATGTACACAAAGCCTAAAATATTTATTCTCTAGCCCCTTACAGAAAATGTTTACTGACCTTTGACCTAAACCAATGATTCTCTAACTTTAATGTTCACATAAATCATTTGAGGACCTTTTGGAAAAAGCAGTTTCTGATTCAGTCAGTCTGGAGTGGCGACTGAGACTGTGCATATCTTATGAGCCCCCAGTGATGCTGATGCTGCTGATTCCAGACTACAACATTTTGAGTAGCAAAGATGTAGACCATAAATATAAAGTCACCTTGTCCTCTCCCCCTCCTGATTTTTCTATATCCAATTAATCACCAAATTCTTTTAAATATTTTAGTTTCTGTCTTCACTTCTCTCCTGGATTACAATAAGAAATTCCCAATGGATCTCTACTTGCAGGCCTTTCCTATCTTCTACCTGGCCACCAGAGTATTCCTTCTAAGCCATGAGTTTGATTATGTCATTCTCATGCAGGGGTCTCCATCACTTTCTGGATAAAATGCATGTAAAACCATTTAGGATCTGTTCTCTGCCTAAATCCCCAGGCTCACCTGCTAACAAAACCCATAAGCATTCTAATCTCTACACTCTCTAAAATATACTCAGTTCCTGGAACATTCCCTCTCATGCACTCATACTTTAATATTTATTGTTTTTGTAGTAAATGCTGATTAAACAAATGAATCAGTGCTGTATCAAAAGAAAAGCTCAGAAGAGAGGGTTTAGTTATACTATCAGCTCTCCAGAAGCCAATATCACATCTTGAACCTGATGAAAAATCTAAGGTTGGAAGTTTTTCTCTAAAATAATGCAGTTTAGGGAATAAATGATGTAAATAAAGAAACATGGCAGATAGGCTGTTAAAAGTTTTCTAAGCATCTGAAAAAAAGAACTCAGAGTGTGGCAGGATGGTATACTCATAATATAAACTGTTGCAAGCACTTTATTCTTTACTACCAGAAAACTATTGTTTACGCCACCATGGCAGTCGTGGGAGTGCCTGTTAGGCTCTCCCTACTGCCAAGCCTGCAGTGGGCAGACAGCTCGCAGCTGCTGCACCTTCAGGATGCACTGCAGCCACGCTCTCCTCAATGACAAAACATGGCAAGGGGACTGCATCCAGGCCATTTCTGCCCAATGCAGCAGTCCTGTAAGGGCAATCTTCATGCTGGGGCTCCCCGTTGGTTTGGTGAGACCCTCAGAGCTGCATTGCTCTCTGGGGGTACCCCTCCTTAACCCTCTGCCTTCTCTCTGTCTTCATAGATGGCTGACCTACATCTCAGTCTCAGGCTCTGCTTGGCCATTTCTGTTCCTCCCCTTTTACCTTTTATCTGTATCCCCACACTCCCTGAAGCTCACACAACTCCACCTTAATATCTGCTTCACAGAAGACATGGACTGATACATTCCTATCCACTGGCTATAGATCTGTGAATCATTTGTAAATAACTGAACCTTGTAATTCAATAATGCTCCATGAACATATAATAATCACTTTATCTCATGCTTTTCACTTTGCATAGTGTAGCAACTTATAAAGAGCAGCAAGTTCTGAATTCGCTGGTAAATTTTAGCCAGTTTGTAAAATAAATGTCAGTGAAACTGGTAGAGGAAACATGATAGAAAAAAGAAGAATTCTCTATTTCTTTTCTTGTCAAAGACAGGATTAAACTAGACCTCTCTACAATTTCCTCTAGCTCGAGATATCTATGAATCCCAGAGACTATCTAAAAGCACATAACCAAATCAGATCATTTTTGGTTACTGAATTGGCAAACATTTGAATGAATAGTATTGATTAAATTGTGTGTTATACAGTTGTCTAATAATTTTATGTGGCATACTGGCAAAAACTGATACCTATTATGTCAGGAATTCAGTTTAAATATGTTTTCCCACAAGCACACTGCTCGCCCTGGCTCTAGTCTCTTCCCATTTTTGTCCATCCTACACATGCTGTCCACTCTGCCTAAAGCAGACTGGCAAGGAGCTCGTTCTCGTAAACCAGAATGACTGGCTTTGTACCAATCTGCTGTGTGACATAATAATATGATTGTTGTGAGGATTAAAGGAGTTAATACAAGTTAAACACCTAGAACAGTGCTAAACATACAATAAGGGCTTAATAAATGTTATATATTTTTATTATTTCATTTTCCCAGTTAAGAATTGGCAAAAGAACTCCATATCCCACAAAATTACATATGAATATCTAATCTTGGTATGTAAACTTCTCTATATAATGATTCCATTCTACCTTTGTCAGGCTTTCTTAATGTCCCCTAAAAATAGGGTCCAAGAGATTAAAGTTGCTGCATACCCATTCATTAAAAACAACAAAAAGGCAGTATGAAACATTTAGGAGTGCTGGCTAAATTGTCCCTGAGCTAATCTTCTTGAATAGTAATATCCAGTAGAATCCTCCATTTCCAGTTCTCAGCTTTATCCCACATATTTTTGCTCTGGAAATTCCTTGGATGTTCAAATTATGTACGATTTATTTAAACACAAAACAAACACACACACACAGACACACACACACACCCCGAGTGCTTACTATACTATTATACCAGGTAATATTTTAAGCACTTTACAAACAACAATTCATTTAATCAACATAAAAACCCTATTGAGTCATGCACGATGATCTTTCCCAATTTCCAGACAGGGAAGCTGAGGCAGTGAAAGTTGAAGCAGCTTGTCGAGGTCATCCCAATACATGGCAGCTCCCTTTAGGGTTCTTTCTCTAACTCCTACATTGTGCCTGCCTTTCTCAGGCACAAAGCACACACTCTGGATTCAGTTTCTGCCCACTGAGGCTTTCCAGACAGATGGACTGCCTGTTTTCCCAAACATGTCACACTGTTTCTTAAAGTCTGGGACTTCTTGCTTTGGTGGATGTCACCTTTGTTCTAGGAAGGTCCTTTTACTCATATACACTCTATGCTTTCTGTGGGACTTTTAGCATGACCTTTCTTTTTTTTTTAATATGCAATAGCAGCACTGGATCAGTACTCCAAAATCTGGAGGCTCACTGACTCCACTTACTAGCTATGCAATCTCAGAAAAAACATATAAAACTCTGTGTCCTAGACCATGGATAAAAGGAAATCATAGTATCTTAATAGCTTACAGAACAGGATCAAATGAAATGTTTATGCAAATACTTTTCATACTGTCACAAAAATACATGGGTTCTAAAATCAGATCGATCATTTACCAATTGTATAACTTTAGAAATCTTACTTAACCTCTCTATGCCTCAGTTTCCTCTTCTGTAAAGTGATGATAATAAATGTAAAGCACTGACACATAAATAGTAAGAAACTTTAAAGCACTTAGGAAAATATATAATCCACTATGCCTCTATATTGTTACTGTAAACAAGATCAAAAAATACTAATTAAATTCCAGGTAGAAATACACTATTTTCTACTAAGAAACATTTATATGTGTTATGAATAAAACTTTATAATTAAAAAATAATAAAAACTAGAATAAGCAGCAAACTGTTAAAGAAATCCAAACATGAGCCTTTTTTAATATCTTTTAAATATCAATCTATAACAAATAAGACTCTTAAATCCTTAGAGTTTTTATGAATATATCATTTTGATTTATAAAAACGGAGAGTTTTGATTTTTGTCTTTTTTCCCCTTAAGACAAAAGGTAATTTTTAAACCTATATTTACTTATATTTAAAGTCTGGAAGAATTCTATGGTAAAGCAGTAAGAGTAAACTGATTTAAAAAAAAAAATCAAACTCTGCAACTCAAAGATTTTTATAAAAGGAGAGGAAGGATATTAAAAAAGTTCCCTTTCTCTCTATGCTCTTTTCATCTGCTCTATCAATCAATGGAAATATAGCAAATATAAAACTTATTTGCAAAAGTCCTAAGACCTGAAGTTTTTAAATGGGCTATTTCTTAAACCTCAGACACTGAAGCCTCATTAGATGATCATGCATAACACTACCACAACTATATCTGTGGTAAATCTGGAATCACATTAAAATTTTAGAATTTGTTATTGTTGTTGCAAATTTATTTATCGTATAGGGTTAAGTGCTAATTAAGAACAAGAGAGGTTAGACTGATATTCCAAAATATACATCAATATAATACATATTTATCTAATGGTGTTCTGCCCCTCTTGCCCCCCAATATGCCTAATTTCTACCACATGATATAATAAACATTTGATTTTTATATTTCTGTGATTTGTGATCTCTCTTGCTACAGCAAATCTAGGTTTTGTTGTTAATTCCAATAACTATTTAAAAGTTTGAAAAAATTCAATCTATAATCATTTCAAAACAAAGAACTTTCTTTGCTCCACTTAAAGTCTACAAAAAGATTTAGAATTACAAATGTTAAATTGCAATTATATTTTGTTATTGTGTCATCTAAAATTTTTAATTTGTTTTAAACCTTGTTCACATGGATTTCCATGGTATTTTGCAGCATTTTGTTTCTAATGTCCTCAAAGAGTGATTTCTCCATATTCATTCCATCACAGGAGGATTAGGAGAGGTCTTGAAGTACAATCTCCACATCTGAGACTTGAATCCCCTTCGATATCCAAGGGGGAATGGTTCTAGGACCCCCTACAGATATCAAAATCTGAGGATACTCAAGTCCCTTACATAAAGTGGTATAGTATTTGCATATAACCTAAGCACATTCTGCCCTATAATTTAAACCATCTCTAGATTACTTACAACACCTAATACAACTTAATGCTATGTAAATAGTTGCTGGATTGCCACAAACTAAAGCTGTGCTTTCTGGAGCTTTCTGGAATTTTTTTGTATATATTATATCTATATAATATACATTAAATTTTATTGAAGTATACTCGATTTACAATGTATTAATTTCTGCTGTACAGCAAAGTGACTCAGTTATACATATATAGATTATTTTTCAAATTCTGTCATATTCTTTTCCATTATGGGTTATCACAGGATATTAGATATAGTTTTGTATATTTTTGATCCAAGGTTGGTTGGATCTACGGATGTGGAACCTGTGGATCTGGAGCGCCAGGTGTGTAGATTTATGTTTTTGAGGATGGCAGCTCTCCTTTGAGTAGAAGAATTGTCATGCTTCAGCTGTGAGATAATAATTTCTAACACTAGATTCTTATACCCTGTAGAAGGTAGAGCTTGTTATTGTAAACAGCATTTCTAATTGTTTGACAAAAAGTGTGCCATAAAATATTTACTTTACCATATTAACTTAAACAACTTTTATAATTTTTGTTAATCTTGAATGTTTCTATGAGGGATGAAATTTGGGCATAAAATATTACCATACCAATAACAATGTGATTTTATACCATGAATAAAATATTTAGAAAATAGGAAATATAGATGCCAGGGAGAAATGGCAGATTGGAACTGTCAAAAGAGATTACTGTGTGTCATTTCGGTAGAATGCTAGGCATTGTCAGACTCTCCCTGGATAATGTGTTTCTAAAGGGTGTTCATCTTTAATTGTCTTCCTGGCCTGTTTTGCAACTATGAAGTTAGTTGTAGACAATGAATAGTTATATATGTGATTTTTCTCATTACAACTAGAATGATATATTCACCAGAGATATGACTGTTTTATGTGCATTAGAAAAGATGACCCCAATCATTATATTTATTGTCTTATAGTATATTAACCAGTTTTGGACAGATTAACCAATTTTTTTAAGTACTCCTGATTGTCTACACACTCATACACACAAACAGACACAACATATACAAATATGTATGTATATGTGTATATGTATCTGTTCTTCAAATTTCTCTTTAAATCAGTTTACTCTCTTACTAGTCTCTTCATTAATTAATAAGTTAAATAAAATCTTTAATTTGTGTTCATTTTATATTAATATCATAGCCATGATTTTCCCTTTTGAAACATATTTTAGCAGAGGGTTTTTCTAATATGAAGTGAATGCATTTAAAGAAAATCAGAATGTTACTGGGAAAATGTTTGCCAATTTTAGATAAATTTAGTGTCAGACACACAGGACCAACCAAATTACTTGTGAATGTGAATGAGGTGATGAATCAGGTTTAGAAAATCCTTAACCTCCAAGTAATACAAGATTAAACGTGTTAACGATTAAAACAATATTAAGTTCCTCATGGATCATCACATTTCTTTTTTTGTAGTTCATTGAACCATACAATGAACCTGAAATATCTGAATTAACAGGTACTAGAAGTTAAAATGTTACCATATTAAATAATGACCCTCAAAGGAATTTATGGCCAATAGAAGATCAGAAGCATTCCAGGCATTAGAATATGTTCGATTTGTAAAAGAGAAACACACACACACACACACAGATGTACATTTACACAAACACAAGTAAACAGACCCAATGCTATGCAAAATTGTTAAATGTCCCCCAAGCAATATACTTTCAATGTATCACATTTAGCTAAAACTTAGAGTGAGAATGAATTATCAGACACCTTTGCAACAGCCCTTTCCCCATACACTATATTGAAAAAATACGTACAGTCTGGGCTAGTTTCGAACTCAAACTTGCGACTGTTGGTCCCAAATCCAGCTGCGGTCCGGGCTCGGATTTGGAATACATACGTAGTATCAGGCTTGAGGCTACTGATGGTAACATTTGTGCCTCTTGCCCTGAGAATTGTATAACTTGTCTCTTGTTCCTGCTTTGAGGTAAGAAAAATCATGTTAAAATCGAATCTTCCTAATGCTGTCAAATGGTAAAAAGGTGAACCACTCAAAACCAATTCTTTCAAATTTTTAACACAGCTCATAGGACGGATAAAAGAGGTGACAATCATTTAACTTTCTGAACGTAATAGAGGCTTTTTTTTTTTTTTTTGCGGTACATGGGCCTCTCACTGCTGTGGCCTCTCCCATTGCGGAGCACAGGCTCCGGACGCGCAGGCTCAGCGGCCATGACTCACGGGCCCAGCCGCTCGGCGGCATGTGGGATCTTCCCGGACCAGGGCACGAACCCCTGTCCCCTGCATCGGCAGGCAGACTCTCAACCACTGCACCACTAGGGAAGCCCTAATAGAGGCATTTTTAAGCAAAAAAAATATTTACAGAATTTCCCAACTTGGATAAAATAATTTGTTCCCTGCACATAATGCAGGAAAATTTAGTTTTCATTTTTACCAATTACTGAATATGTGGATGAAAATAAGTTCTCTTCAAAGCTGAGGCTGAATGAAAGCTTCAGTCTAATTCCAAGAATAAACTTACAAAGACAAAAATACCCCCTTGAATTAAACTTAACAGTAATGTCCTACTGATTCTCAGAAAATATTTCCATTAACTGTAAAATATTAAACTTAAAAAGGTCCAGGTTTTATGTATAAACTCTACATTAATAACTTTCTTAGTATCAGCTATATTTGCACTGTGTTTAATCTAAGTCACTATGGTTTGTAGAGACTAAAATCTTCAGATAAAAGTCTAGAAATATTTCACAAAAGGATTTACATTGTACTTTAGGAGATTCACACTGCACATTAATTGTAAAGACTTTTTATGTCAAGCCTTGTTTACCAAAATGGACTTCCAGGAATTGTGTTTTTCCTTTAACATATGTTAGTATATGAGCACTTTATGGGTCACCTAATTTCAAGTAATGGTGGAATGTCTCTGTACCTTGTGTGGGACCTAGAGTGGGTGATATAGAACAATGCAAATCCTCAACCAAAACTAAATAGAATATTACAGAAAAAATGTAGTGTGTTATAGATACTTTTTAGTTAAAAATGCTGGGTATGTATCAGATAGCATTTGAGTTAGTATATAAATAATGAAGAGGGCTGAATATATTTATTTTGTGGAAATCATTATTTCATGTGTTAAAAATAATTATTAATCATATACCCAGAACATGGCTCTGTTCATCATCATTAATGAGCTAAACAGTCAAGAAAGCTAGACTTTGTAGAGCTTAAATTCTAGCAAAATGCTCAAAATATTTCTAAGCATTATATATATATTTGGAATAATTTTAAAATTTATGAATGTATGCTATAAAAATGTTTATATAAAGTATATTAAAAATAATATTACACATAAATATGCATCAAATTTAAAATGCTTAGAGAATAATAGATTCAGTCATTCTTTTCCTGCACTAATTAATATTGTTTTAAAATATGGATGTATATTGTGCTTTGTTAGTGGAGTTTGAAATAAGTTCAGAAAATGCTTTATGTTTGTAAAAGATATGAAGGTAGTTTCGTAGTATTTTTGAATCAGCTTCATAGATCTACAAGTTGGGTGTTCCCTGGCTCTGCTATCCAATCTGAACTAAGGTGCATCATTAATTGTCTTTTTATTTTGTTGTATCATCTATAAAACATGGATTCTTATATTTGCCCAGTCTATCTTGTCACACTTTTAAAAAGAGAAGATCATGATCAAGTGAGTACTTGACAATACCACAGTGGATCACTGAAAGCTAGGAGATAACTTATTTATACTATGATTTTGGCACAGTGAGGTTTATAAGGTCTCACTTTCTTTCAGTGAAAGAGACATACCTTTTTCCCTGTAGGGGGCAGTATGAAAAAAAATGGTATCACATTTGTGAAATACATTAACTTCAATAAACAGAATAACTACATAGTGCAAAGGAATGTTTATACATTGTTTTTTTTTTTTTTTGGACAACTGACCATACCACTAATTCTCATATCTCTAAAATAATCCATTTTCATGTAGAGGAAGGTATGCAATACAGGGGAAAACATACTACATGAGGAGCCATGGCTGCCAGAATTCAAAACAAAGATCTAATGTTTATTAGCAGTGAGGCTGTGAGAAATAATAGATAATGCCATCAACTCTCAGTTTTCTTATTTGTAAAAGAACCTATTTGCCCACTTTCATCAGATTATCAGACAGCTCAAAATAATGTATGCAGAAGTAGTCTGTAAATACAAACTATATCAACTCACAATTTGTTTTTATTTCATTTTAAAATACTTTGTAAACTGCAGCAGATACACAAATATGTCATGTTCATATTGATAGCTATAAAACCACCCAGCTCTAATGATAAGATTTGACTACATCTTGCTTTCAAACCTAGCCATAATTTATAACCAGGGAGAAATAAGTGGTACTTAGAGTGATGAAATACTATGCCTTAAATTCTACTTATAAATAATCGTGTACCTATTTTTTATAATTGCATTACTGAACCACAATTTTATGATGTGAGGCAAACTTATCTACCCACTCTCATCTACATTTCCTTGTACAAAGTCAAGAAAGCTTTCCATCATCAGTTCAATAACACAACCGTTTCGTTATTAATTCAATGTTCCTATCTGTATTGAAGGAAATTCATGTGAATGTGAAGGTCAGGAAATGATGCTTAAGGCAATGAACTCAGGAACAGTTCATCAATAGATTAAGGAATCGCTATATAATAGTTGGTAGAACAGGGGTCTCAGTGTGGAAGGACACAAATGTCATCTCTAATACCATAACTAGATGACTTAACGTTTGATAATGACATCTTTTGCTATGGCTTATTGCTATAGAATGGAGGATATTTGACACAATGATTTCGAAACCCTCTTCTACCTATAAATCAAAGGTATCACACGACCAGAATTCTAAACAGAGCTCTTTCACTTGCTAGCAGTGTCATTGGTTTCTCTGAAAGAGCACACTCGCGATTAGGTAACCTCTTTCCCTACACAACTCAACCCTTTAACATTATCTCCCCACCTTTTCATAGTATTTGACCTCATAGTCCAATATGATCCCATTAGGATGTTCAGGTTCTTGCCAGGATAAAGAAATGCTGTTTCTGGATGTCCGATCTTTCTTAATCGTCATGACAGGTGATGGAGCTGTAAAGAGAGGATGGGAGGGGATGATGGGATGAGGAAAATTAATCGGATTGGGAAGGGCAGTAAAGAAGAGCAGAAAGGCAAGGGAACAAGCAAATGGAGTCTATTGTTGTTCTAATCTTTGGCAAGAAAGCACTATTTCCATTTCAAAGGCTCTTGAATATTAATCTGGCCTCATATCAAGCCTCAGAAGCTGGATTATAGCCCTGGTACATACAGGCCTATGGAAAATGAGCTGAGATTTTCAGCTGCTGGTGGACTAGTGGCAAGTGAGCATATGTTTTCAATCTGCTACTATAATGTAAGCAATGAAATATATTTGATATATTAAAAAAAGAACAAAACATCAGGACTACCTATTTGTTATAAAGTTGCAAAGTTATGCATGCCAGATTCTTCAGTTCATTGGTAACATTTTCATATGCAACTCTGTAAGAAGACTGGAATCCATTACACACAAGGAGTCCCATGGTATCCATAGGTAATAATAATATTCAGTGTATTGTAAAATAGGTAGGATTTAGGACATAGTACAATAGATCTTGACTTCTGACAAAAATCTCTCATGAATAAAAATATATATCAGGAAGAAACAATCTCTGCTCTTACATTTTCATTTCTTAAAAATATATATATTTAGTAAGAAGTACTGAGGAAATGAGTACTCTTTGTGTCACAACTCTATAGATACATTTTGAGGCATCTTATTGGGTGATGACTCTATATTTGTTATGTTTTTCTATGTGTTATCAAAAGTATAGAATATGAATAAAAAACTATCTGTTTGGATCAGATATCATAGGGTCACCATTTTTTTTAATGGAAGATTAAATATGTTTTAAGAGATATACTTCAAATCCTTCCATTAAAAAGAAAAATGCATACTATCTATCAAAGTACCTTTGGTTTCTATTTTTTTTTAAATAAATTTATTTATTTATTTTTGGCTGTATTGGGTCTTTGTTGCTGCGCATGAGCTTTCCCTAGTTGTGGTGAGCGGGGGCTACTCTTCGTTGTGGTGTGTGGGCTTCTCATTGCAGTGGCTTCTCTTGTTGCAGAGCACAGGCTCTAGGCGCATGGGCTTCAGTAGTAGTGGCATGTGGGCTCAGTAGCTGTGGCTCGCGGGCTGTAGAGTACACGCTCTGTAGCTATGGTGCACGGGCTTAGTTGCTCTGCAGCATGTGGGATCTTCCTGGACCAGGGATTGAACCCGTGTCCCCTGCATTGGCAGGCAGATTCTTAACCACTGTGCCACCAGGGAAGTCCTACCCTTGGTTTCAAATCTCTATCTTGCTACAATGGCCAACCAAAATACCTCACTGTGGGGTTCGGTGGCATTCTGCCATAATGCAATGCAGCAAAATAAATTACAAACATGAAACAAACAAAAATGTAGAATTCTCAGGCACATCAACTGCTGAATTGTTTTCATTGCTAAAGGACATATTTTTTATAGATTTTTCTCAAATCAAGGACTATTAGAACCCAGTATATTTGTATTCCCTACAACAGCTAGCAATAAAGTTCCCTATATGTTGATTTGATGTTTCTATGATTATTACTTGACGACTTTTGCATCCAACCTCTCACCTAAATTGTTCCTGTCTATAAATGCCTTTCATTTTTATTCTTCACTTAAAAATAGAGCTTTCATTAAACTTGCCTTGTGACACTTTTTTAGAAAGTGTAAACCTAAACGAAAGATCTATTGCAGTACATTTTCCACCCACCTATTTCTATTATTTGTAAGATCTTCTTATGAACTTTTGTAATTAAAGCCTCATAACTTTAATGGCCAGGGAATGATTACTTAATCTTTTTCCAAAGAAAAATGTAGGTGTTGCTTTTCTGATAGAAAAGTAAAATCATTTTCTTATTCACATCTTGCTCCCATTAACAATTAACATTCTTTCATGTAACTTGATGTCATTTACCTTTTATGTTCACTTTTTGTCTATTCAATATTATTGTTTTCTTTCTCAAACTGGCTTCACAACACCCCCAGCTCTCACCCCGAGGCAGTTTGCTGCTCTGAAATTGATTCTAAGCAAAGGATAAGTTATTTTGGTTATATTTAGTTGAAATTTTATAAACATATTTGAAGTTTATAAACATGTCACTGAGTTAGAAATAAATAACAGGTCCATTAAATTTTTAAGAATTAATTTCTTTTTACTTACTCTAATACTTAGAAAAATCAATTTATTATTTAATCGTTAATAGAATAATTTCAGCCCCAATGTCCTTGGAACCAAATTTTGCTTTTTGTACAAAAATAATGGAGAAATTCCACCAACTTTCCTCCTGAAGTAAATGCATTAATAGAATAACTTCTAATGTGTGCTTACAGAGCATTTCAAAGAAGCTGAATGTTGGAACACTTTCCCGGTAAACCCATGGAGACCCTCCCTACTTCGTTTCATACCACCGTGAACCTGGTTTCTTTTTCTTAACAGTTAAAATACGTTTTCAAAGAAGGTTTGAAAATGAACAGGTATAGCATCTCTCCTCAGAAAAGAGGAGAGAGAAAATAATTCATTTCTAAGAACAGTTGTGAAGAAGATTGTATTAACTTTTTAATGAAAGCTTTCCAGGCTCTTTTGGGGATCTGCTTAAATTTTATTGCTTCTGCACTGGGCAAGACTTTATAACTGTTGAAATTCTTCAAAGGTCTTTGAGCAAGCTGCAGTGCCCTGTTTGGCTGTAATAAATAGCCTTTTGTAGCTCCACACTTACTTAAGTAGAGGCAATTGCTCGACGCTTGTGCCACCTCTAAGTTAAATGAACCTTTTCGGATTGCTGCTTTTAGGCCCCTGTTAAGTCATTTGTTCGGCTCTTTTAATACACACCCCTTGTACTGGCTGCATTTCAGCAGTTTCAACCCAGTGCACCAGCTGAAATCCTGTTACATTTAGGTAATGATCATCAATATTTTAATACTAATAAATAATTAACAGAAATTGTTTTTCTCTCCCCTAATAAATAATTTTAAGACATAAGAAAACACATGTAGCAAGAGAAAAATTCCATGGGCACTCCACAGTATCCACGCTTTCTAAAATGTTTTCTAGAACACTTCTTAATTCATGTCTTGAAGTATAATTTATCCATACTTGCTCATGTGTTGTAATACAATTTGTAACATTGATGAGAAACAGTGATTTTTTTTTTTGGTTCGTTTTTAGGTATCTAAGAGTGTAGTGTTCAAAGTAATTTTCAAAATTCATAGAAATTCTTATTTTTCTGTATAAAAGAATGTGATACAATTTATATCAATGATGCAATGTATATCTTACATTTGATTTATTTTATTCTCATTTCTCTGTTTTTTTTAAATTTGTGATTTGAAGGAGTGGTGGGTAATAGTTGTACAGAATGAAAAAAAATCCTAAAATTAGAGAAATGCTTGGAAGGAGAGTGAAAAGTTACTGAAGCAGAGGAAGCATAGGTTTTCCCTGGTGAAATGCTGGTGTATAAGCTAAAATAGCAATTACTGATGAACACTTCAACAGCCAAGGATTAAGAGATTTAGGCTGGTGACTTTTATATACCTCAAATGATATATTATTACAATGATTCTCTTATTAACAGGAAGAAGTTGATGAAGTTGATGACTAAGTAGGTTGCTATGAAATGGGTCCAGGAATTTACACAGTTTAGTGAATGAATAGTTTCGTAGGGGAAGAAAAAAAAAGAAGAAAAATTAAAACAGTAGGAAGATAATGATTTTTAGTAAGTTAATAACTCTAAAGTAATGTCTGGGTGTGTAACATACATTTTTGTTGTGTTGGTATTTGAGAGGGAGCAAATATTTGATCCTTACCTTTTGCTATTCTGAGTATAATTGGATATACGTGCTCTTTGGAAAATAAAGAAGGAGATATGATATACTTGTAAAGTGAAATTTTTATTTTTAACTAAAATACTTCTTAAAAGAATACAAATACAAGAGAAAAACAGTGAAGGTTAGGAGGGAAGAAGAAGCCCATAAATCATACAGTTAATCACCCTCCATGAAGTTTTTCTGAACTTTCTCCACACCACTGAAAAAGTCGGAACACTCTGAATACTGACAAATTCCTTAACTTGCGGTGTCACAGTGAACTTGCTCATGGCTCTCTCAATTCATTCTTTAAAATTTTTCTTAGGTCACGACATAGGACTCAACAGATATTTCACCCCATGTTATGTAGTAATATGTGTTTTGTGAAAGCTGGTATCAAAATGCTTTTCAACTGCTGTTCTAAGGAGACATACCTTTCTGGGAACCAAGGGTTGAATTATTCCCTGAGAATTTTCTTCCCTATTTCCAGGCCACTGTAACGGCAGTTTCATGAACCAGAGACATGCATGACTAGTCCAGAAGATAGACAGAGAAGTATAACCCTTAATAATTCATAATTGAACCCCAGTTATTTATTTACAGAGGAAGAGTATGATTTTCTCTCAATGTCCGCCTAGCCTGAGCCATTGATTGCATCTAATGTAATAATAGAAAAGCAAATTACAATGCGCAAGCAAAGATGTTAGGCTAAGAAAGGTTTCTATGTAAAGAGATCTGGTTAGAGATGGGGTTTGTGTAGCTCACAATTTGTATTTGAATCACACAATACTTGTGCATCCAAATCTACTGTCAGACGTGGAAAGGATTTATTATTTTAACTATGGTGTTTTTAAGAGGCATTTACCCTTATTCTGTAACTAAAATATGACCCATCCTTAGAATCAGGAAGTCAAAACTTCAAAATTCAACTCTAAGGATCTGGTTTGGTTCGTTTGTTTTTATTGGGACTTTTCTCTTTCTGGGTTTGGGAATTTCTAATGAACCTCTAAGGTATCTCTGTGGTTTAGAGATTGGACAAGTTAAAGTAATAAGAAAAAAAGGCTCAGTATGTCTTTTTCTAAGGGAGCCAAAGCTTTTAAAAATTATCTCCATGGGAAAATATCATCGAGTAAATGGTTGAAAGATTTTTCCTTTGAATCAGGCATGCCTTTAAAAGCATACCTCTCTTATTATTTTGTACCATTCATTACAATGCCCACTTAAGAACATTTCCTTAGTTTTTTTCAGAAGTGGACATTTCTATAAAGTCCAGAAACACTCTTGAGTTTGAATGAGCATAATCATTCATAGCTTAATGTTCTCCATCTTACCACCCCTATCCTGATTTCCCCAACTTGTTCTCTGGAATTTCCTGTTTTGATCCCAGGACTCACCATTTTTACAGCCTACCAGTTTGAATTTCAGAGTTATACTTCTTTATATATTCTCCCTCACCAATAACACTGTATGCCAATCAACTTCAGCATCTGAAAGTCGATGAATTTTCTTCCTACCCAGTTATAGTTTTTACAGCCCTGCTTCAGTTCAAACCATTGCCATCTTTCATGTGCATTGGATTCTGTGCTTCTCATCTCAATCTTTCTAGAACTTCCCTCAATTTTCCACACATTTTTGATTATTTATCATTTTATAAAGCAAATAAAACATTAACTGTCTTCTCCTTCAAAACCTCATAATTTCAAATCAGTTTTCCTAAACTTGTTAACTAAAAAATAAGTTTCAAAGAAAAGGTCTAGCAATCTATATTTTGAAGAATTTGATGTCAGAAATCTCTTAAGATCACACATGTGGGAAATTCTGGACTACAATAGGATATGTAATTTGAAATTCATTACATTATTATTTAAGATTCCTCATTAGACTGTAACATACATACCAGATTTATCATTTATTGCTCACCTTTCAAACTAAAATTCTAAAGACAATTCCTTAGGCCACTGCCTACAATTGTACTTGTAATATACTCCCTGGAACACTCAGTCTCTTCCCTTTTCCACTGGAAAAATCTCTTCTACTCATTATCCTTAGAAAGGCATTGCTTATATACAGCTTTTTTTGAGTCCCTTAGGCAATAGTTAATCAACTCCTTCCTCTGTTCTGATATATAGTATAGCTGTTCATTCTCTTATTATTTAGCCCATCTCATTGTGTTGCAATTATACCATTTGCTTACTAGTGTGTCTTCCCATTAGATTGTAAGTTCCTCAGAGTCTTTAGTGCCTAGCATCACACCAATTGTACATAAATCTATTTATTCAGTTTGGTTAGCTTTGCAAAAAAATGTACAATATATTTTGTGACTAGTTCCTTTGAAAGATAATCCTATTTAACTCCTGATTTATTATTAAAATAATAAAATTCAAACAAAAATGAAAACAATAAGATGTTAAACAGATACCTTTTTCTATAAAATTATATCATTTATTTTGTATAGTAAAGAGAAAAATAATTTTCTAAACTGAATCAATAGTGCTGGGAGAAAAACATTCTAAAACGTATACATTTAAAGTAAATTTTGAGCAACATCTCTCCAGAGGGGAAAATTCTGGTCAAAATTTTAGGCTTCTTAGTTCTAAATTTCTAAAATCTTTAAAATTTTCATTATTAAAATTTGAATACCCCAGAGTAGTTTTAAAGAGTGGAGAATGCAGTTAAAATGTATAATCTCATTCCCATCTCAGCATGGAGCAATAAAAGAGAAAGAAAACAGTAGTAATAAAAGGGTTCATTTCATAGATGTTTATTGCATGAATTCATCAAAAAGATGCTGTTTTTAATTTTTCAATTGATCTTTAACATTAAGTTCTCCTTCTTTTAATATCATTCAATATCCTCTTACAATCGGATCAATCTTCAATACGTTGTTTTAAAAAAATCTAGTTCTTCCTCTCCTTTACTCTCACACTACTACCATACTTATCACACTTCTGACACTTCTGGTCAGCAAATGTGTAGGTTTCCCCACACTAATCAATTCTGATTTGGTTTCCTACAATTTAACTGAATTTTGACACTATTTACTTGCAAGTAGTGTCATATTCCACACGTTAAAGGCTGAATCTCACAACACTGCCCCTCACCTCAGATGCTAATCACAATGAGAAGCTTCCCAGGTTACCCACAATTTCTGTGTTACTTGGCTACAAATTGGAGGTTCCCATGACCCTCTGCTCTGGCTCAATTAATTTGCTAGAGTGGCCACAGAACTCAGGGAAACACATTTACCAGTTTATTAAAGAATATGATAAAGGATACAGAAGAACAGCCAGATGTAGAGACATAGGGCAAGGTCTACGAGGCTCCTAAGTTCAGGAGCTTCTGTCTCTGTGGAGTTGGGGTGTGTTCACTGACCTGGAAGATCTCCTAACCCCATACCATTGGATTTTTATGGAAGCTTCATCATGTAGGCATGATAGGTCATTAACTCCATTTTCAGCCCTTCCCCCTTATCAAGGGAATGGGGTGGGCTGAAAATTCCAGGCTTCTAATAAAGGCTTGGTCTTTCTGGTGAGCAGTCCTCCTCCAGAAGACATTCAGGAGCCCACCCAGAGTCACCTCATTAGAACAAAAGACACTCCTATCACCCAAGAAATTACAAGAGCTTCAGGTGCGTGGTGTTAGGAACTGGGGTAGAAGACAAAAGGAAAAAAGATGTTCCTTGTACTCTTATCACTTAGGAAATTGTGAGTTTTAGTAGCTCTGTGCCAGGACCAGGAGGCAGAGACCAGTATATATATTTTCTATAATCTCAATATGTAATATGGCTTTGAAAATCTATGGGAGGTAATCATAGGTTTCTAGATATAATTCTTCACTGTGAAAGAGGTTAAGAGTGACACATAGCTATTTTTAAGGGTTTTATTATCCACTAAGAGTTAAGTCTAAAATAAAAAAATCTTGTAGGTAGGAAATAACAGAAAGTAGAGCAAATAAAGATTTCTTTTAAAACTAGTTGTCTTTGAAAAATGCAGCATACCAGCAAACCTGTCATAAAATATTGAGATTCCTGGAGACATTACATACATTTATAGCATCAGTACATTTTAGAAAAAAAATAATGTTCCTTGGATTTGCTGAGATATTCTACAATATTCTTCTCTTTAAGTCCTTTGAAGAGCCATGAATACTCTCAACATTCCTGTAGTCTCCGAGTCCAGTGAGCCCTAATCAAGGACTTCATGCATGTACAAGGCAATGAAAATGGCAGGTGGTTATTCATCTAAATGTGTGTGTGTGTGTGTGTGTGTGTGTGTGTGTGTGGTGTTTAGCCTAATGTTCTCTATTTACACAGATAATGTGATGCTGCTGGAGGGTCTAGCTGTCTTTTAACAGGAGACAACTAAAATTAACTTACATCTAGGGCATTCTTTTCCTTCATCGATTACACATGAAGCATAAAGTACTCTCAAAATTCCTAGACAGGTAGACATTGAGCTCTGCATGTATTATTTTAAACTATGCAATATTCTTTACATTATTTCCGAAAATCCACACTTCACACTTCTAAGGCCTGAGCCTAAATTTAGAAAAATGCATTCCAGAGATAATATACATGGAAAGGATAGAATCTTCCCTCCCAGAGAGCCGAAAGTTGTCTGAGAAATTCCTCGCTTCATAAGATTTCTAAATATCTTAAAATTTCCAGAAGATACAACTTGGCTTTGGGAATAGCAATATGTCTTAATCCTGAATTTTTCAAAGTTCTTCTTGGATAAGCTTCCTAGTTATTCTATTTAGAAAATCTGCTTTGATAGGATTTTAATATCCCAAGTTCCTAACGAATGTAGGATTGTAAGCTTGTTGTCTTAATTCAGCAGCTTCCACAAAATAAAGACAATAGAGTAGAAACTTCAAAACCGAAGTTAATAATCCAAGTTTAAATACTAAATATGAAATCTTGGGCAAAATCAAATGATATACAACACTTAGTACAGGCAAAATTATTTTAGTATAGATGTCTCCAAAGAGTGAGAGGAGCAGCTGTTGAATACAGATAATAGGGATGTGGTGGGGAAAAGGGTGATGGTACAAGATCAAGACCAGATGAATGAAGAGAAAGCTTCAGACAAGAACTAGGCTAACCACAGTGTGAGGTTTTGTTTGTTTGTTTCAAAGGATTGCTGAGGTAGTATGTCTGTTCTGACTCAAGAGTCCTTCAGGAGTAGAGTGGCCACGTTCCAGCACAGGACAGAAGGGACTAAATCTGGACTATGGTGGTATTCTCTGTGGAGCTTCTGACAAGCAGCCTGCTGCCTTCTAATTATGTGCAGCAGTGGACTTTACAACTTTATACAACTTACAACTTTATACAACTTTAACGCACCTTTGGAGCAAAAGAGGACTGCCGTTGACCCAGCTTCCGCTTTACAGATAATGGCAAGAAAACTAGTCTGAAAGGGTACCCTCTTGGGTCTTGGGTTGTTTGGTTCATGTGTTCAAGCAGAACAGAAAGGAGGACAAATTTACAATATATTATGTATGTTATATTTAGAAAATAGACAAAATATATACTGGTCTGAAGTAAATTAAACTTTTATTCACAAATTATAACTATAAAAGGAAAGGGGGCACTGATAGAAATACTCTGTATTTTCACAGGAGTAGATATGTTTATTAAAAGTCATTTAATTTTCCTTACAGTTAAGACAATTCACTATATATAAATGTTACCTCAATTTAAAAAGAAGTAAAATATATGATTTGCATAATTAGGTCTTAATATTGGTATGTCACACTATTAACTATATTTTCCTATTTTCTGTTTTTTTTTTTTTTTTTTTTTGCGGTACGCGGGCCTCTCACTGTTGTGGCCTCTCCCGCTGCGGAGCACAGGCTCCGGACGCGCAGGCTCAGCGGCCATGGCTCACGGGCCCAGCCGCTCCGCGGCATGTGGGATCTTCCCGGACCGGGGCGCGAACCCGTGTCCCCTGCATCGGCAGGCGGACTTTCAACCACTGCGCCACCAGGGAAGCCCTATTTTCTGTATTCTTTATGCTCTGGCATCTGGAGTCTTGCTGACCAGGGATAGGCTGCCTCTCCCAGGGTTAGCCAATTCCTAGAAATGGCAAAGACTAGCCCAAGAGTGTGCATCTCATACTGCAAACTAATCAACACATTGCCTTCTCCATCTGGCTCTTATGCTCTACCAGGAAATATTCCTCTGCCCCAATCATCCTAAAACCAGGTACCAGACAACTAGAGAAAGCCCTTATGCCTCACAGTCTACTGCTGAAATTATTCAAACTAGCCAATCCTAAGTACACTTACCTTATCTCCCCTTGCCTTGCCTTTCTTACAAAACCACAGTAAAGGCTCTTGCCCATGCTTTTTCCTTGCTCCCTCTACCTCCTGACTGACCCTGGTGTTTCTCTGTGTGGTCCTCCAAGGTATGACATACCCCTTCCTCTTGGGGACTGTAAATAACAAACTACCTTTTCAATAGCAATTATTTCCTTAATCTGCTGGCCTTACTATACCTGAATAATAATAAAAATTACATTTTAAAATAATCACTGTAGTGGAATAGCATCTAGATGTTTTTTCAAACAAATAAAAGACCTCTTCTTGACAGACAGCTAATGAGGTATATAAGGAAATACCTGGTATGCACACAGTCTTGCAGTAATTATTTTTTTCTTACTTTATTCAAACCCAGAAACTGCTATGATGCACTGTCTTTGATGTTTAACCAATACTCAGGTTTAAAATCTACCCGTAGGAGCTTTGATAAAACACATTTTTAACCGATTATGCTATTTAAGGGAGAGGTACTTCTGCAATTACAGGCTTTCTACCTGTTGGACACCAGTATCTCTGCTCATTAAATCCATGATTGTAGTCAGACTTCGTTGTTAGTTAGATACTAGACACTAAATCCTAAGCTGACATCCTTATCTGGACCTGCTCCTAGTTGGTTTCGTTGAGGCCCAAGGTAAATAATTTTGTTCATTCTTTGCTGGATCCTTTCATTCTTATAAGTAAGAAAAGAAGACAGAGAAAATGATATCACAGTGTGTCAGTCCAGAATTCTTTAAGGCACCACATATAAACACTCTTGTAGGAGGATTAGTTGGGGTTTGTGTCACAGGTAATAAATAGCTAACTTTAACTGAGGTACTGAAATTTGAAACACGTACACACACACACAGATTTATGCATGCAGGCCTTTGTATAAAATCAAGTCCAGTCCTACAATAACTTCACTCTCACTTATATATGTTCTTGGTTGAGTGAGAAATTGATTTATTCCTGAAGGAATGACAATTGTCCTTATAAGTATCATATCCATGAGTCAGCAACCATTACTTTACTCTTCTCTGTTGTATGAATCATGAATTTTTATAACGCATTTTCCCCCCATAAATGTACACCATAGAAGTATATGTTGCATCTAAATAGTATTGATCCTGTGTGTGGAAGCAGAAAAAAATGTTGAGAAATTCTGCTTAGCATATGGCTTGTATAGGCCTGGCCTATATGGCTTGTGTATGCCTAGCAATTCTACCTTGAGTGCAACAGAGACTAACTGAAGCAGGGAGGGAGGTCCTTTTTAGAAATCGTGTAGGTTGATCCCTTCCTTTAGGGAAGTAAAAGCCCAAACCTCCCATAGCAGGAAATCTGCAAAGTCTGGTCAAACATTTGGAAATCAGATTTTCAAATTAACTCAGAGCTATCCAATTTACTTACATACAGAAATTCTCATTGGCTTGAAAAAAATGGGAAAAGGGAGTATTCCAGAAAAGAGAACATTTTTGATGGGTCATTATATAGAGTGTAAAATGTTTTGATGACAATAAAATCATCTTTCTGAGTAGCCCTACTTCCATGTTGCTTTTATGCTAGGAACTTATTTATAATATAGATATACTCTTAACATAATAGTCTTTATTTGTTAATTCTAAAGGAGTCACCTGAAAAAATTTTAAGTAATAGGAAAAGGCTAAATACACTACTATTACATGAATCCTAATATTCACTTCTGCATCATCCCAAACCCCTGATCAATTAAAATTTAACTAATTAATTACTAAAAAGAGGCTGTGTTTATTAATTTTTGTAGTCTAGCTGTCTGTAAGATGCAGGTGGGGAATATTCCAATTTGAGTGTTTTGCATATTTATATAAACAAAATGCACATCAACAGAGACTTACAGACTCTCCAAAAGCAATTATGCCTGCAAAATTTCTCTTTTGGCTGTAAAATTTGCATTGCCCACGCTTGCACTTACTAAGACACTTCCCAAGCAAATTCCCTCATTCTTTGTCCCCTATCACTTGATTAAGAAATACAAACATTTAGTTGCCCTAAATAATATTTCATTCCCCACAAACAGAGATTTTTAAAACTGTAAGCAGAAAACAAAGAAGAAATTGCAGAGGCAGACTGCAATTTAATTGCAGTTTAATTTCTGTTAAATTAATTGCTGTTTAATTTCCATGATGCCTGTGGCCTGACCTCTTTAGTTCCAGGCACAGGATTAATTTATCTAAAGAATTTTTGTCAGATACCTTTTTAGCTAGCCATGAATTTGGGAGTAATGCTAATTCTCAAGTCCATCCAAATAAGGAAAATGCATCAATACATTGTTTTGCAATTATTCAAACTTCACATAATTGACCTTAGAATTTTGAGAGCTGGAGCAGATTAATTTTTACATGCCCCACAAAAATTTTAGCACATTAGAAAAAATAGCCTTAAGTTGTTCCATTTTTGGATTGCATAAAAAAAGCAAAAAGGAAGTTATGCAGATACAAGTATAGTAATACTTGTTTCTTTTGAGTTTGGCTTTCATTTCAATGTTTATATTTGGGTTCCTGCATTTCTAATTCCCAATAGCTGACAAAAAATTGTCTTTAGTCTACATAGAACAGTTCTCAGACAATGCTGCATAAACTTCAGATTTTAGAGGAGAGACATTTCATTTTAACTGAGGTGTGAAAAAATTCTAAACATTCATTCCTAAGCTTGTGAACTGAACTTAAATCACTTTGTGTTTTTATTTATGAAAAAATAAATTCAACGTAAAGACTCAAATTAGAATTATATTTAAAAACTGAGTTAAAAATGCAGTGATGAGTTCATCATTACTTTTTGGAGGGCATAAAAATACTCTAAAACTTGTTTATGGTGACAGTTGCATCAGTCAGTAAAATTACTGAAGATTATTGAATTGTATATTTGAAGTGGGTAGATTTCATGAAATGTAATATATACCTCAATAAAGTTATACAAAAAAAAAAGAATAACCTGAAGTAAAAAGTATGCATTATTCACCAGAATTGAGAGGTGGTTAAATTAATTGCATGGCTTTGAATGATTTTGAACTTTTTCTTTTTTACTGTGCTCCATATATTTTATCTAATTTTCAGAATTGTTTGTTGAAAAAAAAACCTGTATAAATTATTATACAGACAGGATAACTGGCCTGGTCTGTCAGATTTCTTCTAGAATTGAAAAACAATAAGCCAAAGATCATTATTATTCACATTGCACAGTCTGTGGTTTAGCTTTAGAAACATGCTTTTCAAGTTAAATTTACTTCAAAATGTACCTAGCTAGAAGAAAAAAATGAGGGAAAAATGCTAGAGGCAAAGCAAACTTGAGGTTGCGAAATCTGGCAGTCCATTCTCCAAACGCGACTGAGTTTTCCTACCCCTGTTACATTCTAGGGGGGCTCACAGTTGGTTTTCATATATGCGTTTACGGATCTGTGTACACATCTTGCTTTCCTGAATGGCTAAAGTATGGTACTTTTACTCTTTGTTAACCTTAGAAATAACTGACTGTCAAACTGATTTGGGGCTCTATTGGCTTGGTTTAATCCTCTGAAAAGGGATCCTGAAATAAGAAGCCTCTAAGACCAGACGCTGGGTTCTAAACAATGTATAGAATTTGCAAATAGGTACATGTGGAATGAATATTCCATTAACATTTGTGCTCAATATAAAGCATCCAGTGCATAGGCAATTACACATAATAAAATGTTTGTGTTCTCTTCATTCATATTGTTTTTAAATGTACAGCCATAGGTTGGGAAGTGCTTTAGGTAATTTACCACTAGCTTTCTTGTGAAATGGTGGATCCTGAAATCAGATAAGAAAAAAAATCAACCCAAGTAAAACAAGTTTTGAACAACAAAAATTGAGCATGCCCTTATTGCAAAATCCATAGCAATTAAGCTTATAATAAGGGAAGTGACTACCAGAAAGACAGACACAGAAGGAAAATTGTGAGAAAAATTTTCCAACACATTCCATGAAAAGTCAGCAGGGTTTTACAGGAAACAATCAAGTGATTGTAGAAAGAAAACATGCAACCAAAGAATTTATTCAGTTAATATCTATAATTTAACAAAATAACATGTTCAAAGTCATTTTTCTGAAGACAAATTAGAAGGCTCTATGGACTACAAATTGCTAACTAGCAATGTTCGTGTAAGGAAATGACGAATCACATTGATGACAAACTATCCCGAGTGGCTGCTGCAAAAACTGGCAACTGAATACTTAATGTCAACTTTATTGGTAACTTTGAAATCTTAAAGCAACACATTTTAACCCAAATATCAGTGGAAAACATGCAATATAGAGGAGACTATGTTTGTATTATTAAATACGAACATAAACCACAAAAAACTGATGGATACAAATATTTTACGAAATTTGAACACAAATTATTTAAATCATATGAATCATCGGATCCAACACCAATGAGAAAACTATATACTCATAGTTGATATGGAATGGAAGAAAACTGATGAAATGTAAAACCTGAATGTACTAGTTTTAAAAATCCAACACAAAAAGACTTATTTATATGTATACTCAATATATAATATATCTACCATCATATATATGTGTATATACATGTACACGTACCCTATGTAAAGCTCAATTACTGATACTTTTATATATTAGATTCACACATTATTTCATTTAATTCTAACAGCAATCTTAAAAGATGGGAATTTTTCTGATTTCAAAAAACAAAGGAAACCTAGAATTAAAAATATTAAGACACTCAACTAAAACATTAGCAAATTGTGGTACTCACATTCATTTTCACAAACTTCTCTCATTTCAATTTTACCATTCATACTTTCCAGTTACACTTCGTAATATAAGCAATGAGATAATTTCTATTTACATTTTATAGAAGATAAAATTTATCTTCTATAAAAGTACATTTAAAAAAAAAAAGTAGTGACTAGTATTTAATCCCATACTCTTTCTCTTTCCTACTACCCTACTGGATTAAGACTAAAGAAATATTCAAGTTGTTCCTCTAGAAAGACACTTGAGACAGCAGAATTTTATATATCATTTAATAAAGCAACAATCCTAGTTAGTCTTACGGCTCTCCTTATCATGGTTCTAAGGTCCTTCCTAAATTAATAATGTAATAAATACTATTTTACATGTTCCTTTTTGCATATATTTGATTAATTCTTTAGTAAAAATCATTAAATATCATAAAATGATTTCATTCCAGAGAGGTTGTGTGTCTATCACCTGTCAGGTATGAGGGAATGGTTAAAGCAGTATACAATGGTTAAAACAATGTAAAAGGCTGATGTGGAGCCCACCTTTATGGAGATGGAAAATATTCTCACCACTAGAATTGGGTTTCTTTACAAATTACTATCTGATACCTTCTGCTCCCCTATATGCATATGGAACTTATCATCTCAGTTAAAGACTAGCTGATATGAAGTACTCCAAACCATTCAATACCTAATGAGCATATTTTCTTGATGTCCCAACAGTATCCCTTTGGAATTTACTATTGTAGGGTAACTTTCCTATTTCAAGCTGCCAGCATTTCACTCCATTTGACTGAGGGCTTTCTTTGGCCATCAGAGTCAGCTCTGCCCAAGCACTTCAGGCTGGAAGTTCTAAGAATTAATACTCCTTCAATTAGTTCTCATCCTTGGGACAGCCTCAGTCAAGAACAGATAAAGCTTGGATATTTATACCTAGATGCCTTATCTTCTGTTGAATGGCATAACTCTGAAGCAAATGTTCTACACTGACTCTCACTGTTCAGCAGCAGAATTAAATTCCAGTCTTCCACAGGGTAACTTGACCAATACCTGACCCTTCATAGGTTGCCTTCCTTTCCCTGTTTTATTTTCATACTCCCCTACCTGTAGAAGAAGCCAAACTAAGGCTTCTAGAAGAAGACAAACTAAGACACCTTGGGTCTCTGAAGATACTCAGAATATTGATGAGAGCTGAGACCATCTTGAACTCTATTTAGATTTTCAAGACATTTACACAGTTTGTTTCTATTCTAGTTAATAGCAAATACTGTCATTAGAAAGTCTCTGTATCCATTGGGTCTTTGTTTAGGGAAACCAAACCCAGACACACAAACAGATATAACAAGTGTGGTTACCCAGAGCTAACATACACACATATACACACTCCTACCCCAGCACCATCAATGCCTCAAACTCAGTCCTGAGAGTTAGAAGTTATAACACAGATATCAGAAATTACTTGAGTAAGAGGACTACAGTTGCTACAGTGGGATAAAAAGATGGTTTGTGGTGTTACCTAGAACTTTAGTGGCATCATTTTTGTTCAATTAGACCTCTACTTTTCTATCTACTCTAGGTAGAGGTAACTCTTTTGGACCAAATGGTTAGTTTTTTGTTTTTTTGTTTTGTTGTGTTTTTTTTTTTTTTTTAATCCTGTCCTTCTATGCTCAGAATACAGCATTCCCAAGTTAGAAAAGCAGAGGTGCTTTGTTATTTAGCCATTCTTGGGTATTTGTAGGCAAATACCAGACGTATCATGACAATGGGCCCTCAAACAGGAAGTAGGCATCACTATGCACACCAGACCCATGACATTTTTTAAAATGGAATACAGAGAACAGAGCTCCTCTGATCTGCTGAAACTTGATTTCCTGTTCTTTGATAACATTGCTAGAATATCTCATAGCTTCCTGTTAACTTTCAGTTATTAATGCCCAGTGTATACCATTATAAAACATCAATATCCTGGGTGAGAGAGAAAAAACTTTGCACTTTTATTCCTTCTTTCTCTCTTCTGATGTTGGGGGCACTGTGTAGAGACTGTGGAAAAATGAAAAAGTTTATACTTACTGTGCACACAATTGCACCGTATTTATTGAGTCCACTGTTTTCTTGGCTGATACCAGGCATTGGAATTGTATGCTGGCTCCCTACAGGCACTTGTGACTTTTTCAGAGGACTCTGTAGGTCTCAACATTGCAGGGACCCATTTTGAGCCATTTAAAAGACCTTCGAGAAATCTGGTCCCATCTGTTTGCAGTTCTTTTTGATTGTGGTATTGATTGTGGTATTTGATTATGAATTTTTGTCCTATTTTGTGATTTTATTTGCCAATTTCCAAGCAACTGAAAAATACCTTGCTGAACATCTTATATGTAACTAAATGTGTGTGTGTGTGTGTGTATAATATGTATAAATGTATATATTTTACCTTTAATTTTGGAAACTGATTTTTTAAAAATCTTTTTGTTGTCTTAATAGATACTAACATTTATTATATATAGTACTATATATGATACACATATCATAATAATTGCACTGAATGACTATCTCGTCTTAGAGTTACATTCTTGAACCCAGGATGAATAAAACCAAGTAATGACACCTTCTCCTACACCTCTCAAAGCCTTACAGAACTCAATTTAGTTTTATGTTGGGGTAACATGTTACAGAAGCCCACAAACAGAAGACTGTACTCGAATTGAAAGTGAGGTAAAATATATCTCTGAATAAATCTTTCCTGTCAATTCACATGGTGAGTGAAAATTAGAGTCCAGTAGGAATCAGAGAAAGAGGCAGATAAGTAAGTCCCCTCTGGGAGAGACTCATTCATAGCAGGGTGATGATGTCCTGGGTATCCCACTGTCTAGCAGACTTCAGCAGAAGAGACACCTGTCCCATAGGAATTGAGACAAGTGGGCTCACACAGAAATCTTTTTTGTTCTTACTTCCTCAGTTCCCACTTGCTGCTATAAGAACATTCTGAAATAACGCTGCCATTTTACAATTACTACTCCCAAAGTTTTGTTTTGTAAGGTAAGACAGATGTTAGGCAGAGATGCAGAAATACAAGGCTTACCTACAGATATCTACATACAATGGAGAAAATACTACACACATTTGTTAAGTTTTTATCTTGTCTAAGGAGCCAATTTAAAAAATAGTCTTGAAGAAGTTATAAATGAGCTACAAAATTTCTTTAAAAGTAAAGATTAAATGAGATGGAAAAAAAGAAAAGCCCAATTTATCTCTTAGAGGGTTAATATTATTTACCTTTGTAAGTCTTTACCCTTCCAAAGACTTGACATTAATTTAAAAAGTTGATTTCAAGAATAAATATAAACAGTACTCAGCATAAATTCTATTTAGTGCCAGAGACCTTTAATCAAATTAGAAAGTTACAAGAATAAGAATTGAAACCACTTTTATGTAGTGAAAAGACTAGAAAAGCAAAGTGATAAAATATTTTGGAGTACCACATATTTTCTTAATCAAGATGCATTTGTTGGATCAAATTACTTTTTTCTTGCAGCAGTTCTATGCAGACACATCCTTGATCCTTTCGTGGTTTAAACTGATTTTCTGAATACTTCTTTTTAAAATATATTGCCAGTGCAAAGTGAGATAACATACCTTCTTCTGAGAGTCAAATGTTAAATTATTCTATTTGTTTTATTTATGATTTAAGGTAACTGTCTCATTCATCAGTAATAATGCTTACCACAGTCTTCAGGAGACAGAGACTAAGCCTTTCAAATGAATGACTATAAAGTGAATAGCTTGTGCCAAAGGATGATTCATTTGATTTAAAACACATTTGTAGAACAAATTTTGGAACTGTGCACACTTGTTAATTTTCTCTTTTGTGATTTTCCTTCTCTTTTGTAGGTTGGCAATCAAAACCAACATCTAGACAGTGCCAAGTCTGATGAAGCAGTTAAGAGCATTCCTGGAAGTGGCATATATGCCAATGGATCAGCTCTTTGCAATTAGAAGAAATAAAAAGTCTGTTTAGATATGAATAAAAGCTGTTGTATGGTTTGGGCTTTTTTAAATCTTTTTAAGAAATATATCTTGGAATACAGAAGCTTGAGCCTAAGCATGAGGGTGACAGGGGGACTGCCAGAAATAAGTCAACATGCTCCATCATAGTATAGAGCCATTCAGGACCAAATCTGTATATCAGGCCTCTTCAAGTTCTAGGTCATGACTAGTGAAGTTATGAGTTGTCTTAGGAACTTCTATTGATTCACGCTGTCTTCTTATTTGCAGAATCTGCTGGGGCTGACTGATCCAAAAACTTCAGATGGATAGATCTTTGGTTTTAAGGTGGGCAAAAGTCAATCCCAATTTGATTTAAATCTTTCAGAACACATTGATTATTAATTATGCAGAAACTTGTGGAAACAATTTCTTTCCTATCTCTCCATACCATCATGGTTTTACATTTTTAGAATTGAACAAAGCTTTTAGATAACTTCCCTGGCTAAAAGTGAATCATAGAGAATTGCACTGTAGAAACAGTGAAGGTGATACTAAAGCCCACCACCAGACACATTCTAGTAACTCTTCAAACGTTGAATTATTTAAACACTGTTTCTCTTCAACATAGGTAATTAAGGTTGTCCAGGATATAAAAAGTTTTCACAAAAGACATTTCTTTCCAAGTCTTGAAATTTTGCTACTTGTCAATTTCAGTCTTTTTTTTTCCCTTTCATATCACTGCGCTTTTTACAATAAACTAAATACAAGAACATAGACTAGAACAAACTCTGCCCATCAACAGATTTCCCCTAAAAATTCTGAATTGCAGACTGCATAGCTGTAGATTACTGAACTAAAGAAGATACTGGCTGACAGTATTTAGGGAAACTCCACACATCTCCTTGATAAGATACCAGCTCACACTTCCTCTTAACTTATGAACTGTTTCTCAGTTTAGTGGGTAGAAGTGGGCCTAGGAAAATAGGATTCCTGTACAATGAGTACAAGAAGAGAATGTTAATTAAGGTCCTCTTCATTAAATAATTAAGGAAGCTAACCTTCCAGGAAAACTTAAAGACATGAAAACAGAAGAAATTTTGTTTAAATGTGCATAAGTAGGAGGCTATGACAATTGTGGCCATAGTACAGATCACAATGTCTTAAAATCATTAGCCAAAAACAAGTAACAACAACAAAAAAATCACTGGAATAAAAAAATATGTGAACAACTATCATGAATGTTTTTTTCAGAACAGAGCTGTACCTGCACAAAAACTGATTTTACAGAGAACTGACTACCTTGAAACATTTATTTTCATACAGTTTAAGAGCAGATGTAATAAAATTTCCATACTGGCTTACTTAATTCCTTGGTAGTTCTGTTATTTTCTTACTTAATACCCACTAGTGAGTTGCAGAGGTTTTGTCTAGATACACAAAGGAGATGAACAACAGTGGTATCAGTTTGAAAGGGCACATCACATTTTTATTCTGTGATTTAGCAATTTCTTAATCCCGATCCAATTCAGTTCATGACCTGTTTCAGGCAAAGTGACTTTCTAGATTTACCTATCTCTTCCTTCTTTCCTCATGTTGAGAGAAACAGGTTTTTCCTACTTCTTTTCATGACTAATACCTGCCATTGATTCCATTCCTTTTTACCATTACTTGAGTCCTCAAAAGCCCTGCTGACCTTGCCATTACATTGCTAAACCATATTCTTCTTCCCTTCAATGGCATGCTTCAGTAGAGGGGAAAGTGGTGGTTAAGAATGCAGGCACTGCTGTCAGATTACTTGAGTTCAAATCATGATTCAGCAACATCTGTGTGAACTTAAGTATGTTACTTAACGTGCTTTTCTCAGTTTCCTCCACTAAAAAAACTGGGAAAATAAGAGTTTCTATTTTATAGGGCTTTTTTCCTAATGAAGATTGAATTAAATAATACACAGAACACAATTAGCACAGTGCCTGCCACATGGTATGTACTTTAACATTTGCAATCCAACTTCTGTCCCCAAATTTCACTCTCAATTGTCTCAAGTGGTCGGGTACATCCCCAACTACCAACAATAGTAGCTTTTGTATTCTGATCTACTTCTGGGAAACCTCTGGTATTTAAATCCTCTGCTCATCCCTCCCTTTTTCTTGTATCTCTTTCACTTAAAAAGTATCTAAGAGCACCAATTTGGATGAGGACCAATCTAGCCACTATGAAAGAGACAAATGTGGGCCGTGCCTGGATCATGCCCTTGAGGAACTTAGAGTACAGTAGGAAAAATTAAATGCATATAAAATGTCATTCTAATGTAAATTAGAATAGAAGAGCACCATGAGAGATGCAGATAACTGATAATGTAGTGCTATGGGAGTTCAGATGAAAGCACAATTACTGCTAGCTGAGAAGAATTAGAGAAAATTAATGGAGGTGCTGGCATTTAATCTGGGCCTTGCAGGATGGAAGACATTTGGATACATAAATATTGAATTAGTGTATTTTAGGTGAAGGTCAGAAAATCTGCAAAACTTCCTGGAGAATAAGAAAGAGTTAAATTTGTTTTTGATTATGGTTGGAGATTTACGTGAAGCCTACATATGAAAGGTCTTAATTTCCAGGCTAAGAAGTTTGACTTCTTTTCCTCTATTATGGGGAGCCATTAAAGCTTTTAGAACAAGTAAGCAACATGATCAAAATGGTATTCAATAAGATTAATCCTGCCATGATTTCATTACAGTTCAGCAAACATGGATAAGACCCAGTGCCTGCTTTTGAGGAGTTACAGCATTGGGTGAAGAAGGAAAACAGAATTTCCTGTAAATGGAAATAGTTAACATGTTTGAAATGGCATGAAACTGTAGAGAGTTTATGAAGATTATAAGATATTGTATTCGTAGAGCATAAACTGGAAAGGTATTAAATGGCAAGTAGGCATGGAGCAGGTCATGGAGAAATTTGTAAGCCACAGAAAAGCACTTGGATTGAAGATGCTTTATAAAACAAATCAGGTAGAAGAGCAACTCCAGACTAGTGGTTACTGCAATACTCCAGATGAAAAATGATGAGAACCTGAAGTTAGAAATATCAGTGAACACAGAAAGGATGTCATAGAAATAAGGAGAGAGCTGTTCTGGTGGAATCAACAGGGCATAACTGACTATAGAGCCATTTGATAGACATTTATTAAACACCCACTACATTTCAAGCTCCGAGGAAATACATCAACAATGCGCCAATGAACACAAGTGGGCAAAAACTCTTTGCCTTCATAAAGCTTATACTTTTTGAGGAGGATTAAGAGTGGGGGGGGGGAAGAGAATAAGATTTCATAAGTTACAGTTGCATATGATTATTTCCTAAAGTCTGAGCTTGGATTCCAAAGCTGGCCCTTTTTCCTATGCTCGAAGCTATTTGCTGCAGTTCCCAAGATCTTATCTTTGGCCCTATATTTTAACAAAAAATTCTATACTCTATATTGACTCCTTTTCAACTCTTATGATTTCCAAATATACGACTCATATTTAAGTTCTTTCCCAAGAATCAGACTTTAATAGGCAACCGCTTAAAGTTGTATGACCATTTGGATGAACAACCTATATGTTGCCTTATCTCATCAATTCTAACATGCTCTTATCACGTGTCTTTCCTCTTTCCGATCTCGATCAAAGGCTTCACCATGCTTTATTGCCACACTTGTTTAGATTATTTTCACATTTGAGTGAGCTGCAACTCACCATTTCTCTTTAATTCACACCTGCTCAATTCATACATTCTGGTTTTAATCTCTTAAAAGGTCATCCTCCTCCTTTTCTTCAATTTAGTATAGACCTTGCTACCTCTCTTTTGGCTTATTGTTAGTTTGTTACTTGCTGTCCCTTGCAACTTTCTTTCTTTCCCTAAATCAAAGGTCAGGTCATAATATTCTCCTCCATTAAATCTACCTGCCTTTCTCTCCACCCCGTCCCAAACCATCTATAACATACACGAGCGCCACTACATATAAGATGGAGAAAAATTCCCATGCATGCTTGACCTGCAAGAAGTTGCACGGCAGGATCCTCAGGGAGATGGGCCTTCTATGCCAAAGAAAAGAAGGAAGCGAAGATACTGTTCAAAGACACTGGAAGACTGTCTCCGCTTTGGCCCCCATTTCCCTCTGTCTATTGGTCTTGTTGTCGCTGAACTGGTTCAAGAACCAAAAGGGTGCAATATTTGTAAATATTCCCCTAAACTGAAGAGCACAATTTTTGGTGCTTTTCTCCAGAATGCAAAATACAGAACTGAGTATTAAAAAACAGGGGTACAGCAAGATTATTGTGCGTTTCCAAGTCTGGCAGGACCTTTGCTACACAGTCACCTAAGGCTGTTACCCTATCAGGATTCTAGAAGACCAGGAGTAAAGCTGAGCCAAGATATGGTATCTCTGCTCTTGAGCCTATGGCTCCTTTACGTCACTTTTTCAAAATTGAAGTATAGTTGATTTACAATTTTGTGTTAGTTTCAGGTGTACAGCATAGTGATTCAGTTTTATATACATATATATGTTCTTTTTCAGCACAGTGATTCTTTTATATATATATATATATATATATATATATGTTCATATATATGTATGTTCTTTTTCAGATTCTTTTCTCTTATCAGTTATTACAAAATATGGGTATAATTCCCTGTACTACACAGTAGGTCCTTGTTGATTATCTGTTTGATATATAGTAGTGTGTATATGTTAATCTCCTCCTCCTAATTTATCCCTCCGCATTCTCCTTTGGTAACCATAAGTTTCTTTTCTATGTCTGTGGGTCTATTTCTGTTTTGTAAAGAATTTTATTTGCATCTTTTTTTTTCAGATTCCACCTATAAGCTATATCATATGATATCTGTTTTTGTCTGACTTCACCTAGTATAATAATCTCCAGGTCCATCCATGGTACTACTTCACTTAAATTCTGTATCTTTGTCTAAATATGTCTGGAAATGCAGGTGAGTGAGTGTGTGTCTGTTTCAGTCAAACTGAATCCCCCTGGAATAGTGAAGATCTCAAACCACCTTTCCATCCCCCACTCAGCCTTCTCCTCTCCTACACTTAAGCTGACTGTACTTGCCTGAAGAGACAATTACCTCTCCGGCCTCTCTGCTTTCTTTCTCAGTCCTTAACGTTTTTGCTCCCTTTTGCACCTATTAAGTCCTTATCTATCTTTCAATTGTCCATCTCAAACCTTACCTCTTCAATAAAACCTTCCTCAATTCCCAAACTGGAAATGATCATTCCTTTTTTATCCTGATGCATTTTGATTGAACAAATCATATTTATTTGATTAAGTGTCGAAGTAATTATAAACTTCTTGAAGACTGCAAGCATGTATTAATTATCATTGTATCCCCCTAATACATATCACAGTGTTAGTTACATTATAGTACTCAATAAATATTTTGGGGATTAAATTGAATAGATAAAAGATTTTATTGTTATAAAAGTACAGTCACTTTATGAAATGAATTTAAAAAAAACTTTTTAAAAGCAGCAAAGACTGAAATGCAGGAGAAAACAATAACAACACTAATTAATTCAAATTTTGATTCCAGTAAAATCCTTCAGAATTAAATGGATTCAAGACATATTGACAAAATAATGACAATCTTTTACGTTTGTATAAAGTCTAGAAAAATGTGTTGTCTTTTGAGAACAAGATACTATTCCAACAAATTCAACATACTTGGCCTCAGGCAAAGCACTTCATCTAAACTCAAGCTGAGTAGAAACAACAAATGTGAGAGGGCTGTGGAGTTTCTATCTGTTCGAAGCCTTACAGTTGTGAAAACAGTTTCTTTCCAAGAACTTCCAAGTGCTTGGGGATCAGGTTCAGCTTTAGCGTGCCAGGCATACCCACACTTAATTTCAGAGGCTTTGAGCCAAAAAGATTGGCTTGAAGTGGGTACATATTGGTGTGTTGAAAATGCTTCCGAGTAATTTTTTAAACAATTTCATGCTTAACAATCACCGAGCTGAGGTTTTTCATTGATATCACTACCCAAAGATGATAAACAAGCCCTCTGAGTGGTGCTAGTGCCAATCACAACACTCTCTTGGACATAGAGATGTCTCTCAGAGGCTAAGGAGAAGATGTGTGTCTCATAAAGCCGGACACTGTCCCTGAAATTCTATCCAAAAGAGGCACATGAGAAAGTGATCTCCAAAAGTAAAATGTTGATGTAAAAATATTTACCAATAAAAAACAGTATAATGTGCCTTTTCTACAAATTACATTGCTATTGATAAGTGGTCACCCAAAGGAGGTCTTGAAACTCAACATATTTGGGATAGGATGGGGGGAGGGAACATCTCATGCATTAGGTATTGCATTCCAAGGAAAACCTAAGAAAAGACACCCAAAGTAGAATTAAAATTAACCAAAAGAGAATTTCAATATGGTCAGTGGGTGAAATTCAAAGATTATTATTGTCTGTGTAACAACTTATCCTGGCATTTCCCTTAAATGTATGGTCTAGATATTTATTCAAAAGAAAGATAGCAATCACACACACACACACACACACACACACACACACACACACACACCACTGCCATGGGGGAGTATGATGGTTAATTTTATGTATCAACGTAGCTAGTCTAGAAGTCACTCTGAAGGTGTTTTTCAAATGAGATTAACGTTTAAATCAGTAGATTTAAGGAAAGCAGATAGCATTCCATAATGTGGCTGGGTCTCATTCAATCACTTGAAGGCCTTTGAAAAAGACTGAGGTATTTCCCTTGAGAGAGGGAATTCTGCCTCCAGACTGCCTTCAGACTCAGCTGCAACATCAACTCTTCCCTGGGTCTCCAACCTGCCTGACTACCCTGCGAATTGTGGACTTGCCCGTCCTCACAATCATGTGAACCAATTCTATAAAAGAAATCACTCTCTTTCTCTTTCTAGATCGATAGAAAGATAGATAGATAAACAGATAGACAGACACATATTCTATTGGTTCTGTTTCTTTGGTCAACTTGACTAATCCGGGGTCTAATATAATTCAATAAATCCTGTCCAAAAATACTTCTAAGATCAAAAATTATGTATAAAAGCAAAGATAGATACATAGCTTTATTTAGGATAAACTGATAGAACTGTTTTATTTGATGCTACAGCCAACCATCTTACAATCTCCCGGCAGTTTGGACTTGTACAAATCCTCTTATTAAAACTTGAGGAGGAAAACAGAGACTGAAATGACACCAGACTAAAATTTTAGTTTGTGTTAATAAATATAATCCCAGTCAATGAGAACATTTTCTTTAAACTGTGAACAAATGAAAAACTTCATTCAGTTTGGCATATTTTTTGTTCGTATACTGGTGGTGATTCTTTGCAGAACAAAGGCTGATGAGTTTTTGCTGCCATCCCTCCCATGTTGTGTACATCCTGCCATCTGTCAATCTGGTGCTTTTCACAAACACTCAATCACACATACCAAGCACTTTCCCCTTGCCCCGCCTCCCAACACCTTCCCACCCCACACACATACACACATGTTCACTCTTTATTCAGTGTTCCAGGAAAATGTCTTTCCACTCCACTTTCTGCATTGTTCATTACAGAGGTCATATAAAGCTTTCTGGTTGTAGCCTTTGTGACTAAAAAAAAAAGCTGTAGGCTGTGTGCAGGTGACTGCAGCTAGGATGAGAGATCCTATAAAGAAATATAGACAATAAAAGCAGCTGCCTGGTACCAACTGCAGTAGAAAGACAGCTGCTTTCTTTCCATCGAGGTGGAACAGAGCTTGCTCCTAGGCAGCAGTTGCTACACCAGCAATAACTATCCAGGCTGATCTCCCACCATCCCGACAATTATTTGGAGAACAAAAGGAAAATGACGGAGTTTCTCCCTGAATCAAGGACACACATAATGAATTTCCTTCCTTACGTGGTTCATTCCTCAAGATAGGAGACATGTACATCTCAAAAAGAAAGGAACATACACTTGATTAATAGCAGCTAGTCCCACTTTGAAAAGATGAGATGGATCATTATAATTATTTTTGAAAGGAATAACTGTGGCTATTATTTCTGGAGTGGGGTCATCTCACATAACTGTTCTTAAGGTTTCATACTATTATGCTTTAAATGCAGGAATCTCTAGCTCCTTCACAATAAATATAATCAGGACCTTGGAGAAGGAGGGGTCCTCACTCTTCACACTTTCACTTAGAATATATTTAAAACATAGTATTTGTTTTGGGAACAAAATACGTATAAAAATCTTGCTTTTCCTGTACCACTAATATAGGTCATCATTCTATGATAGATTCAGCTATCTCTTGTTGGAAAAAGTAACAAAGAGAATTATTAAACCATGATCAAAGGCCAACCCTCATATGGTCTCCACACTGCTGGTTTGTGAAACTCAAGTTATTATCACCTATCCAGGCTAAAGGAATAGCAAGGAATGGGCAGAGAGGAAAATGACACAGGTCTGCAGAGGTGAGTGTTCAAAAAATGCTCATCTTAGCTCCAGGAACCCTTAAAGGGGAAATTTCATTAAGTAAAAACAACCTTTCAGTATTCCCTAGACTAAACTGTGAAACATTTTTGAAAAGCATAAAATCCTTATTTATGGCAGGAATGTTTGAAATTCAAAAGATAAATGCCATTTGGAATGCAACCATGTTCTAGGTATCTAATATGTAATGGGACACAGCTGTAATAACAGCCACTGAACCAGGGGCCTCTCTATATCATGTCATTAGTTGACTTGTTATAAGCTGATCTTCTAGCCCTTTTTATAAGGGCCACTGGGGTAAAAAATAAATATATCATGTACTGAACATCTGTGGTTCTGTCACAAAGCACCACTCATATCAACTTTCAAGTTTATATCTTAGGCTATACATGACACACTTTTAAAAATGTATCTTAACAAAATGTATAGATTAGGAACTCATAAGTCTTTATTCCAAAGGACAGAGGATACAAGAAGGCCTTGGCTGTGCCATGGGTAACACTAATGGCACCTTTTTTATTGTTTCAGTATATTCTTTTGGGTTCAAAACCATACGTGTACTCTAGGTAAGATGCGGTAGGTGAACATTTTACATGTGAGAGTTAAGTGAGGAAAGAAATGCCAAATGTCAAGCTATTAACATATTAAGTCATCAAACTCATGAGTCAGCACTTAAGAACACACAATTAGGAGCAGCAATTCCTGCCTGAGACTTTTTTTTAAAAAATAAACTTATCTGGTGGGCTTCCCTGGTGGCGCAGTGGTTGAGAGTCCACCTGCCGATGCGGGGGACACGGGTTCGTGCCCCGGTCCGGGAAGATCCCACATGCCGCGGAGCAGCTAGACCCGTGAGCCATGGCGGCTGAGCCTGCTTGTCCAGAGCCTCTGCTCCGCAACGGGAGAGGCCACAACAGTGAGAGGCCCGCGTACCGCAAAAAAAAAGTAAAAATAAACTTATTTGGTCATATAAGAGGTTCTTTCGTCTTTCCAATGGTCAAATAAAAAATAATGCCCATCTCCTTTAAAAGGAAACAGGGAAAGGGAATAAAACATTTAAAATAACTAGGAAAAACTACCAGCTATATTTCAGAAAAAAATAGAAATGTCATTAATCTATGTAATGAAATAATTAATGATAATGAACATTAATATAGTTACGAGAGATTTTTGTAGAGAAGGCATGGGTGTAAGGAAGGGATCCATTTAGGAGGTATTTTATATAATACAGGCAGGATATGAAGGAATTAGGGTTGTAGCAATGGATGTGGTAAGAAGTGGTCTGGTTCTTGTCATACTTTGAAGGCATATTTATAGAATATGCTGATAGATCAGTTGTAAGAGGGAGGAGTCAAGGATGACTTCAATGGCTTTAATCTGGATTACTTGGAAGGATGGAGTTGCCATTACCTGCAATGGGGAGGCCTGTGGGTTACAGACTCCATATTCATAATTGCCAGGCTTGTAGTATTGATGGGCAGCAGTATATTACTCAAAGGGTTCCAAATTTACTGTTGGTGGTTTGAAAAAGGATCTTAGGTGCTATACAGACAAACAAATATTTAATAAATGAAATTAGCTCTCCATATACAGGAGTAAAGTTCTCTTTTCAAATATATTTTAGGTAACAAATGAGGCTTGATTTAACTAAGTATTGATACATTGCTAAACTATGAGAGTCCTGGTGGTATGTGGTTGAAGCAAAATTCCTGAAAACATGCAGTTGTTTACTGAAAATTGGGAAATACTATTGTATTAAAAAGACCTGGATTCAAATTCTCTTTAGCCACATAAGTTAGAAAAGAGGGGCTAGTTAACTAAACTCTTGGAAACAGTTTCCTTTTCTATTAATAAGGGTAATAATGCTCAAATTACAGGGTTGCTTTAAGGGTTAAATGTTGCCTATAAATTACCCAATACTGTATTTGACAAATGCCTAGTACTCCACACTTGGTTGTTACTTTAAATAATAAATATGATTTTGTGTCTATTCAACAGTTCCTTTAGGCTATTATAACAACCCAAAGATATGCACAAATAAATACAAAATATCTAATGCCCACCAGTTCATTTAAATAAGAAATAACTACTAATAGTAGAGAAACATTTATCATCAAAATATATATAAAATACTTTTTAAGACTTCATTCAGTATACTAAAAATTACAGCAAATAGTTATGTAAATACCAGCATTACAAGTGGAATGCACATGAATTTTAGAATTTCCTTAAGCACTTCCCAAGAAGACAGTTAAAATCTTATCTCCCAACAAAGTATATGTGAAGATTGACCTGGATAAAAAATGGTGGATTATTTCTTTACATACAATTCCTCTGATAGATTTCTTTTTGTGAAACTCATTTCAGTAGTGTTTTTAACTTAATAGAGTGAGCAATAACTTTTACCTTTCACAAACAGGCAATATTTATAATCATGGATGTCTTAACAAATATTAGCAGACAGAGTGGTAAAACCTGGCATATTATTACATCATCAGTGCTAAATTCTGGCCATATATCCTCAGAGCAATTATAATTTATTCTTACAATGATTATTATAAACATTTCTAAAATTCTTCTTAATGACTTGTTATGAAGAGTTACTTTTATGATAATTACTATCCATTATATTTTAGTGCTCTTTAGTTCCATATACTTTTTAAAAATTGAGATATAATTGACATATAACACTGTGTAAGCTTGAGCTGTACAATATATTGGTTTGCTCCTAGTTTCATATACTTTACGTGGTAACTGTCTATAAATTTGTATATTTAACTAAATAGAAACTACATTCCATACTAATAACAAAAAGCTTGATTGAGAGATAGGAGAAGGGACAGATAGATTGATAAATAAGCCAGGCTGATGTGGAGAGTTTCACTGGACAGCTCTAAATATTTGTTCACTTCACATATTTTGACTAGTTGCTTTATACAAACCAGACACATTCAACTGAGATACAATTAAACTACACATACAACTATCATTTAATTTGTACATAATTTAGAGTATTTTATTTCTTTTTCTTTCTCCTTTTAGTGAAAATCTTTGGGATAGTGTGTTGTTTTTTTTGGCATCACATAACAAAAAAAAATCATAAAAAGGTAGTCTTTAAAATCTATCCTTTAGTAATGAAAAAAATGAAGCTATTATACATAATTTGGCATTATCCTTGAATTCAAGATAAATATTTCATTGGGTGGCTTCACTGAGCTGCTGGTACTTATTGAAGTGTCTTGGTAATTGGCCTTGCCTGCCTTTTCTTGGTCAAACCAATCAATTTCATGCTGGTTTCTTAAAACCTTTAAGATCTCCTACTAAACTGAGAGCTCCTTGAGGATAGTAGGCACATCTTAATAAGCATTTTATCCACTGTGCATTCAGCATAGTACCTGGCTCACAATAAGTGCTCAGTCAATGCTTAGGGAACAGAAAAAAGCAATTAGTAATTAAGTGTGTTATGTATTGCCAAAGAAACCAGGAGTTAGATAAAAGTTATTTTGATCTTCAAAAGTACATTCGTTGCTAAATGTTCCAAAAGTTCATTAATGATATTACTACCAAGTATTGATCACTTATAAGGACCAAGCACTTGAGTGTTTATGTAGGCAATTGTTCTTGTCGTTACCACAACTCCGGGTAGACATAATCCTTATTTAATAAATAACATAGTCAAGAGTAAAACTATTCAAGTGCAAATGATTTCGAAAATAAAAGGACTTTCTTCTCTCAGATCTGTTAGGTTTCATACCCTTTCTAGAACTTTACTCTTTCTAGAACTTTATATTCTTCTTGAGATATGTATATATATACACACATACATAAACATACAAACACAAATGCAAATATATACACACAAAACAATAAGTTGTTGCAAAACCTAGTTCTTTTTCTAGCTGTTTTATATTGGGACTTTAATAAAGACATCTATCTTCTATCTACAATAATAAGAATTTATGAAAATAGCTTAGAATGGAAACATATTTCAAGTAAGATAGATGAGATCCATTTTTTAAACTTTTCAGAAATAAGGACTTTAAATGAAACCAAATTCTTCTACCATATTAATTCAAATCAAGAAAGATGTATGTTATATTTTAAACCTAGGTCCTTTGCTGGGAGGTGATGGTATATTAGGCAATGTATTTCAAATGTCAAGTATAAAAAACCTTTTAGAAAACATTTTAATAGAAGGAAAATGAAACAAGCTCTACTCAATGAAAGAGAAATAGAGAATTTCTTTCCTTGACATGTTGGAAATTTGCATGAATAGCTGTTAGGTGTACTCCTTCTTAGAGGATATACACACAATTATGCTCCATGGATGGACGAAGATGGACAAACTCTGCCCCAAAACTATATTCAAACAACATGATGAACCAAAAAAATAAAAGTACATGATATGCAACATTTTTCTTTAATATGTCTGTAGTGAGCATAGTTATTTTGGGGGCATTTAAAATTTTCTCTTTTTGGAACTATAGTAAACTTATTAAAATGTACTTAAAAACCAATATTCTAGTGAATAAAAGTAAAAGGTGACCATTTCCTAAGTAATTGCAACACCTTTGTTTTATGTCACAACATGGTCCTTGGTAAAAGTTTATTTTAACTCTTTATCCTGAATGATTGTTAGAATATTCATTTGTCACCTGATTTCTTCTTATATCTCTGTCCATCTCTTTTCTTTAATCTTTGTAGACATTCTTTGCATGACTATCCCTTTACTATTCTCACCAATCCTTTTTATTTTATGGCTGTCTTTGGGTGTCATCCTAGCCAAAGTCTCAGAAGTATAGCTCAATATAACCAACTGCCTATCAGATGTTTCCATTAGACCCTCTCATGGGCACTTCAGTGTTGACACTAAGTCAAGATATATACATACATCTGTGTATGTAATGAAGGAAGAATGGCTTATTATATTGAGAGTTGTTTTACATCACATATGAATTCCAATTTTGAAAGAATTAGAGCCTAAACCAATCACATCAAAGTAGGGTGTTTCAGAGTCTGACTTCATATATTTTAATACTTATTCATATTTTTTAATTTTAAAAAAGAGTTTCTATTTCTCCCAGATAGAGCAAGATCAGCATGATTATGTTTGAGACAGGGCTCAATAACTTATTTAAGTGCTTCCTTAGTTCCATATACTTTCTCTCATTTTATTTAGCCCTCACAACAATCTGTGTGTGTATTATTGTATCCATGTCAAAAAGGATGTAAAGACTCCAGATTAGTCTAATCCCTGTCTTAAATTCATTTTTAAAGAAAATTGGGAAGGAATGCATAAACAAACCAAATTTAAAAATAAAAAATCTAGTCACCTCACTATTAAGTGGCAACACCTGGATTTACAGTTGGACTTTTGACACTGTCCTTCACCACTCTGCTTTTCAAATGTTGTTGTTTTGCAATCATATTTGTTTCAATTGTAAGTAAATACTGGATTATTTTCCCATGAATACATGATATATTTTGCATCAACTTAGTTCCCTAGAATATGTAACTGGAAGGAAACTTAAAAATTATCCAGTCCAAGTGTTTAATTTCACAAAAGAGATAAAACAATAGCTCTGATAAAAGTGACCTATTCAGAGGCTGAAACCAAAGAGTGGGAGCAGAGAGGAGTATTCCCCTCTGTTGATATGCATTCCAGAACTCTTCCTACTCTGACATACAGACTCTGCTCTGCTCTGACATACTCTGCTCACTACAGACATATTAAAGAAAAATGTTACATATCATGTACTTTTATTTTTTTGGTTCATCATGTTGTTTGAATATAGTTTTGGGGCAGAGTTTGTCCATCTTCGTCCATCCATGGAGCATAATTGTGTGTATATCCTCTAAGAAGGAGTACACCTAACAGTTATTCATGCAAATTTCCTACATGTCAAGGAAAGAAACTCTCTATTTCTCTTTCATTGAGTAGAGCTTGTTTCATTTTCCTTCTATTAAAATGTTTTCTAAAAGGTTTTTTATACTTGACATTTGAAATACATTGCCTAATATACCATCACCTCCCAGCAAAGAACCTAGGTTTAAAATATAACATACAGCCTCCACTTTTTTTTATTTCCCTTTTTTTTTTTTTTTTTTTTTTGCGGTACGCGGGCCTCTCACTGCCGCGGCCTCTCCCGTTGCTGAGCACAGGACGCGCAGGCTCAGCGGCCATGGCTCACGGGCCCAGCCGCTCCGGGCATGTGGGATCCTCCTGGACCGGGGGACGAACCCGTGTCCCCTGCATCGCCAGGCGGACTCTCAACCACTGGGCCACCAGGAAAGCCCCAGCCTCCACTTTAAAGCCATTTCTTGGACAAAATTGTGACAAGACACAGATTTTCTTTCTGTTGGTTTGTTATAATTATTTTTTTCCTACCGGAATGAAAATGAAAGCAATAAGAGGTTAATTCTTAATGATAACAAATTGTCAAGATAAATGCTTTTAAATTAACATTGACTAATAGTAAATGTAACCCTTCAAAGCTACATTAGAAGAGTTTTTATTTGGTTTTGGCAAGAAAGATTTGGGTAAATAACTTCCCAATAAAGCAATTCAGATTTTTTTTTTATCAACATTGCTCAAATCATGTGAAATTTTGATTTCAAAGAAAAAAAATCGTATGATCTGTGTGCCAGGTAGTCACAAATTACATTAATATGGTAACCATCTTTACAGATTTCTTTTTTCAGTCTTAATTATGCAAAGTCATAGGAAAAAGAGTATCCTAACAGTTAAGAGCAGGAACTCTGGAGTTGTGAATCATGGACAAGACATTTAACCACTCACAGTCATAAAATTATTGTAAGGATTAAATGACATAATTATGTAATAGACTATAGAGCAGTGTTAATCATATCAAGAGGATTTAGATCAGCAATTACTACTGGTGAAATGAGGTAGAAAATGTGAGCTTCCCATTTTTTGGCCTCAGCATTCTTTGGTTTAGTGTGAATATTATAGAATCTCAGGGCCCTAGCACATGGGGATGCCACACATAATAATTCTTTTAATTTGAATACATATCACAACAATTTCATAGCAGATGGCAATAAAGTCCCTTGAGGAAGAGGTGCTTTTTTTTCCAATTTGGACAATGGTGCTATATTGATAGGTGCTATATTATAAAGTCAGATTTTTGGGCTATATTATAGTTATTAACAGGGAGATTGTATTTTTGGAGATACTGAAATATAATTAAGAGTTTATAATGAAAGAGTCTGGTTAGTGGTAGTAGGATTTTTGCTTTTAAAATCAGAGCATCTTTTCCTTCTAAATATTTGCATTTATTCAATTTCTCAATTATCTGCACATATTGCAATTATTCCCTAAGGATCTTTTATATTTAACTTAATCCTAGAGGGGTAGAATATATTAAAAGATAAGTTATTGTCTTTAATGTGTTTTGAGACTAAAAACATTCTGCTTGGGAAAAATAATAATAGGAAAGATTTCTATTGAAAAAGTATTTTTTGCTCTTGGAAAGATGCAGGGAATATGGCATAAGTTAGCATTAAATGGCTATTTCTCTCTTTCTAATTTTTATTTTTTAATTGAAGTATAGTCGATTTACAAATGTTTTAGGTGTACAGCAAAGTGACTCAATTATACATATATATATATATATATACACACACACATATATATATTATTTTTCAGATTCTTTTCTATTATAAGTTACTACAAGATATTGAATATAGTTCCCTATGCTATACTTTCTTAATACTAAGTGCTTTAGTTAACACCATATTTTCTCCTCTAGCTGGTTGTTGGTATTTCTGTTCTTGTGAGCACTTTAAAGGAGAAGTCAGCAGGAAAAGAATAACCGTAATTCTCCAGACATATGTCTGCTCCGTTCATTTTAATTGTATTGATATTAAAGATCAGAAACGAAACCGGGATGAGAGTTCAATATAGATCCTGGAAACCCCCAAACTATCTCCATTTGCTGGTTTTCTATATAATTGTGGCTTTAAGCTCATATAAAGGTTCTGAATAACTGTCAGGACAATATATGGCTCTGCTTTTGTTCAGCTTATTGCTCATGCTGCAGATATGTGATATGCCTCCATACCAGGGTGTGACGGCTGAAAGGCATCATTAATGTGTTAAATGATGTGGAAGGCTTCAGGCACACTAGGACACATCACTGCAGAGTGATATCCCCAGATGTACAGGTCTCTGCCTTGATTTCAAATAGGAAAGAAAGAAGCTAAATTACCACACAAGCGAAATGCACCAAGAAAATTATAATGTATATATTCACTTGTAATCTCTGGGCCTGATTCAGACCTCACTTGTTTGTTGAAAGAAATAAAAGGTTAAGGCTTCAATTCTTAGGGTTTATTAATCACACAAGTGAAACAACAAGGGGAAGATTCATCAGAATGCCTTACTGTAATCTTATTCCCACTATTTTGTTTGATTTTCATTATATTTTAGCTTTCTGATGTACTACACTGGTGCTACAAAACACCTTCCTTCATGCTCTGAAAGAATGCATGTAGATGCTCTGATGTCTAGTTTACTTCCAGGGTACATAATTATATGTCAGCATACATTTCTAAAGAGACTATATCAATACGTATCTGTAGCTTAATAGCAGATCCAAGCTGTATACCTTTTCTAGTTTTATTTTGAAACGTTTGCTTCTTCAGAAATTCTAAAGCCTGCCTGGCTCTCTTTGACATGAGGCATTCCTCTGTCATATCTATAAATGCTGCTTCTAAATCCCAACAGAACAAGGTAGATACAGGAAATTTATTGCAGAATAAGGAATGAAGAAGATTTAAAAATATCTGTGTTATCAATGTATAAAAATTAGACTGGATTCTAAATGTAGCCAAAGGGCTCTGATAGTTTAAGATTCATTTTAAAAAGTGTGTATTGTTGGGCTTCCCTCGTGGCGCAGTGGTTGAGAGTCCGCCTGCCGATGCAGGGGACACAGGTTTGTGCCCTGGTCCGGGAAGATCCCACATGCCGCGGAGCGGCTGGGCCTGTGAACCATGGCCGCTGAGCCTGCACATCCGTGTGTATTGTTTATTCAAGATATATTATACTATTTTTTTCTACTAATAGATGCTGTTACCTTGTCCTGTGAAATAGCAGGTCACAAAAGTATAGGCAAGTATGCTTTTAGAAGTCCTTTAGAAGAAGTAAATTGATAGGTGTGGTTAAAGATCAAAAAGATGTACTGGTTGATTAAAATTATACCAACAACAAAGTTCTAAACTACAGTCCTAGAATCACAAAAAATAAATAAAACAGGAAAAATTATGACTGGATTTCCAGTTCAATCCCTCATGTGATGGATAGCAATTTTTCACTGGAAGAAAATTAGAGATTTGTCTTTGATCATTAAATTAAGTGAATGATAGAGGCTATTCTGTTTAAAGCCAAGGCTAAGAATGTTTTCCTTATATCAGAAGGCCTCCAAGATGCTATCCTTCTTTGTATAAATTGATGGTTCTTCAATAGGAAATCTAAATAAAATTAAGTCGAGTTCTCTCTTTTTTAAATAATATTATTTACTGGTTATTTTTCAATGGGGTGGCAACTGTGAAACTCTTAGAGAGATATCAAACCCCTGAGAAAGTCCTACCCATAAGTGTTGATTCCCTTTCCCTTCATATTTTTGTATCTGACTTAATTTACAGAAAACGGTTAATTTATTCATTATTGTAGATAAGAACTATATTATAGATAGAAACTGAAGGTAAACAGAACATCCATTTGTTTTTGCCAAAGGGACATCGCGGAATAATTGACAAAAGTTGACTAATATCTGCAGATAAGATCATAATATGGACAATGCTAATGTCCTGATTTTGATAAATGTATTGAGATTATGTAAGAGAGTGACATTGCTTTAGGAAGTTCACACTGAAGAATTTAGGAGTAAAGGGGCGTAATATCTGCAATTTACACTCAAGTGGTTCAGAAAAAAATAATATCTCTATAGAGAAGGCAATGGGGGAGAGTATGATAAAGCGAATGTAGTAAAATGTTAATTTTTAGGAAATCTGGCTTAAAGTATATACACATATTGTGTACTATGGTACTATTTGCAACACTTTCATATATGTGAACAAATTAAATTTTATGATAAAAACTGTACACATATATGCACAACTCCAATAGGGTAAATTGAAAGAGGAGGGACAGGTCCATTTACTCTAGGGAAGTATAGAGGTCAGGATAATCTTCATAGAGGAAAAAATAAGTTTAAGTGAAACTAGAAAAAAATATTAAAAATGTGCGTGCCTGGATCAAAAATTTCAAGGATTAGGGGTATGTTGAAAAAGGAAATACTGGAGTGATACCAGGACCCAGAGAATGGAGGGACACCTTTTTCAGCTATTATAAATTGAGAGAAACAGAGTGGCATTTACCTAAGTGTCATGCTAAAGTTGTTTGTTTGATTGTAAGACTGCAAGGCAAAAGAATTCTAGGACTGATGGTACTTCAATGTCAACTACCTGGCAATCAAGACTGTAAGTAGGAAAAGACCAAAAATTTCTAAAACTTTTTTTTGTTTGTTTGAATGTATGGCTCAACATTTTTTAAATGCCGTTTTAGACTTGAAAATTATAATTGCAGATAATACGAATACTCATTTAAATCCGATTATGTCATTCTTTCACTATAATTCAGGCATTCACATGTGAAGAATTATACTTATTGACACTGTTCCATGCTCTTTTCAAGATTAAGCTTCTTAAAACAGATTGAATGAGGTTACTCTTCCACTCAATATATGTATTTCCATCCAATATCCCACTATCTAACATACCAGTTGCTTGGTCTTCCTTGCATATACAACCTGATTTCCTGTTACCCTTTAACAAGATCCATCTCCTCTTCTCAGCCTACCCTTCCTACTACCCAGGAAACTCAATTCCAATATTGTAGTATATATACACTTCCTTTTCTTTACTCCTATCTGATTTATTCCTATTTTTCAAAGTACATCTAAACTCTTTTTTCCAAAGGTTTCCCAAAAATCCTTCAACCACCACTTCTTAACTCATTGAATTACATAGTGTCTTCTGCAAGTTTATATGATTTGTATAATTTTTTAAAAATCTATACTTCTATCATAAATTCTTGCATGGCTGGAACATATATTACATGAACATAAAAGGAGCATTGAAATATACTTGTTGATCCATTAACCCTTTTTACAAATATCTCAGTGGAAAGAAGTTGCTAAGCAGTATGATATTTTGACTTTACTAATTCATTTAAGTTCCAATTCCTTTTTATTTTGGAATCTCAACATAATTAAAAGAGGATTATTATAATTCTTGGTATTATTTATTTATAAATGTTATGACTAAGAACCTTAAAATCTAACACTAAGTGTGGAGAAAAAGTATGAAGATCTGAAACAATTCAAAGGAAAAATCAGTAGCATGTGATCACTTATTAAATGCGGCATATGAACCAAAGATGAATCCAAGTGTCAGAATTTGGTAAACTGAAGAAAGCGGTGGTCTCATTGGTAGGGAGGAAAAAAATAAGGAGAGAAAGTGGTTTGAGGGAGAACGTTTTCTTTTTTGGATGGTGGACATTTCCAATAATCAATCACTCATTCATTCAATAAACTTTTGAGTGAATACAAGGTGCTAGAAAGCCTTGTTCTAAGTCTGAGAACCACAGATGTGAACATCAGACAAGGTCCAGGCCCTTATGAAATCCGCACTCTTCCTAACAATTGTATTCATTTTAACAAAAAGGTACAAATAGGATATTATAACTGGTTCTCAGAAGGGCACTTCTGTAGAGTGAGAACAGAAACCAGACTGCACTATGAATGAGAGAACAAAGAGAGAAGTAAGGATTACTTTATGAAAACATCTAATCTTAGACTGAAAATTAGGAGAAAAATAAGATGAAATCATGAAGAGTCAAACAATTTGTAATATGCATACGTGTGTGTATTTAGCGTGTGTGTATTGTTGTTGCTTTTATTTAATTATTTGTAACTTCCTCTAAGATGAATAAAAGCCTATGCAACAGAAAAGGCAAAGAAAAAGAGCCAGGAGAGTGTATATCTAAGATGCTAGAAGGGGAAGAGATTTTCTCGACAGCCCACTCTTTAGAGTCAGGAGTCAATGGGAGTTAGTGAGTACAAACAGGATGAATAAGATTTAGAAAAGCCAGTGAGATAGCATTTTCCTTTCCCTCCTAAACTTTATGGTCTTAATAAGTTAGGAGGGTGTAAGAGGAAAAAGCATACTCCTGTGTGTCTCCTCTATGCATACTTCACTTCTGGTCACCAAATATGTGGGGTTTTCCTCACACCAAGCAATTCTGCAAAACCAGCTGGGTGTCCTATGATTTAATTCAATTCTGATACTAGCTACCTGGAGTTAGCATCACATCCCACAGGTTAGGGCTCAGTCCCATAAGACTTCCCCAACCCCCCCTTCAGATACTAATCTCAAGTCCATGTTGTTATCTTTGCTTCTGACCCAACAGGTATAAATCGGAGTTTCCCATGACCCCCTCTTAATTAATGTTCAATTAATTTACTAGAGCAGCTCACAGAATTTACAAAAACATTTTACTTACTAGATTTACAGTTTATTATGTAAAAGAATGCAATTCAGAAACAGACAGATGAAGAGATGAATAGGGCAAGGTACTGGGCAGAGAATTTCCATGCTTTCTGCAGACTTGTTGCCTACCAGCGCATCTACCCAAAAGCTCTCTGAGCCATGTCCTTTGAGCTTTTAAGGAGGCTTCATTACGTAGGCATGATTGATTACATCGTTGACCACTGATGATTAAAATCTATCTCCAGCCCCTCCACCCTACCCAGAGGGGAGGTTGAGGAGTGGAGGGGCTAAAAGTTCTTCTAATCACATGGTTTGTTTCCCTGCCACCATCCTTAGGGACTTTCCAAAACTCACTTCATTAACGTAAACTCAAATGTGATTGAAAGGGGTTGTTATGAATAACAAAATACCCATTATTGCTCTTATCACTTAGGAAATTCTAAGAGTTTTAGGAGCTCTGTGCCATAAACTGGGACCAAGACCAAATATATATTTCTTATTATAAATCACAGTATCACAGAGGGAAAATCATCTGTGTAGAATGAGGGAGTAAAGGATAAGATTAATTATGGGGAAGAGTGGAGATGATAAAGAAGATCTCTTGCAGAATACCCCTAAGAAACCCTGTGATAAATGACTGAGAAGCAAGGACCAAGTTTATTGTAGATGGCATAGGGTACAGTAGATTTTCCCAGCAAATCCCCCCTCTGTCTCCAAGGCAGCATTTCTTTTTGTAGCTATATGGCATGAATCATAGGATGGCAGAAAGAACACAAGAATAGAAGTTGAAAGTGGAGTTGGAGTTGGAAGACATAAGTAGAAGTTTGATCGCTTGATAAAAAGTTGAAAAAACTTCTTGGATCTCAGTTTCTGTAAAATGGGCGTGGGGTGGATCTCAAAACTTGAAAGCCCATATATTCTCTACTAGTGGCCCCTCTTCTTGCCTGAGATTGTTACATGCTATAGGATAGTGGAGAAAGGGCAGATTCTATGATGGAAGTTGAGAATAAACAGGGACAAATATTCCACTAGTGGAATGATTTTTCCAGAACTGAAAGGTAAACATACTCATTCAAAGAAGAAAACAAGAAGTAGCAATTTACCCCAAGATATAACGTCACAGATTTTTGTTCTGCAATCTGCAATTCGTTCTGTACATGTTTGACTGATGGATTCATGGATACAATCTTTACGTACAGACCATGTTTTTTATCTCACTGACATACTTTGTGAAAGTATTAAGGGCTGGGAACTAACACCCAAATTCACAACATAATCCTCCACAATTTAGAAGGTGCCTTATCGTGTGGTCATCACATGGCTTTTACAATGTAATCAAGAGAAACATCAACGAATTCAATCTCACAAACTAAATTAAAAGGGACACATTCACATTTCCCCTTTATAGCCATGTCAGAGATAGAGAGGAAGGAGGAATTTAAACACCAGGCATCGTATCTGTCATAGCCATATCTTTCTAGACGTCGGGAGCTCATTTCTCAAGGCTACCAGTCCATTAACCTTCACAAGAGCAAAAATAAAGCAAAACAATGAAACACTCTGGAGAAATGGCATGGCTTCTAATCTTGCTTATATATCTTACCATGGGGATTTGAAGATGGAACAAAGACCTCTACCTCCCCAGGCACAAAAATGATACAGACTCCCTGAGATAAATATATAAAATGCCTCATGGTGCATGTTGTAGACATATTTGTGATTTTTCTGAAAAATGAGAGTGGGGTTAGGAAGAGTAGCTGATATCATCCCTGCTGAATCTCTGTCTTTCCCTGTGATTTGTAACTGGGAGGGCCAAAGCATCAACTCCATTTATTTTTCTAAAGTCTTGGCCTGCTCTTGGTTGCCACTTTACCTAGATTCATTCATTGTATATATCTGGAACTATTAGTTTCTTGATAAATGCATTGTCAGAAAGCCAGAGGTCAATGATAAGATAGGAAATAAGGAGCTCTTGCTTGTTTTTATACACTTCTGTTTGACTTAGGAGATAATTATAACACAGATTGATGCTCTTGTTTTAAACAAGGTAGTAAATCAGAGTGAAATATGGGATTTGGGAAAGCCATTTGCCACATAATTATAACTTCTTAAAATTCTTGTGTTCATTGAATATGAGAAGCTATAATCACGTGATACATAGCAATAGCATTACTCATCTTTTTTTTTCTCTCTCATGGAAGACAGTTAAATAAACCTAAGTTACAAATCTTTAAATATTATTAACTATAAAGTTTAAATATCATTAACTAAAGCGAAACAAAAGCATATGTTGCTTGGTCTGAGATCTAGCTTTAAGTGGGAGAGATTACAGATTCAGGAAGCAAGATTAAAATAATGATTCAGTGCACTTCATTAAAAAGTCTTGTCTTTTCCATAAATAAACTTTATCACCATGAGACAATGTAAAATTATAAGAATTTCATCAATATAGGAGACTAGAAGAAAAGTGGGGACAAAGGAGGGATGTGGAATCAGAAAGACACATTTAAACATGGACTTTGCCAGGGGTTATATTCAAAATATCTGTCAACTGGCAGGCTAGGGACATGGAGCCCTCAAGTTGGAAAAGTTCCCGCACAGGGATCTGGAGACCACTCAAGTGCCAGGATTTACCCTTTTGGTTGCTGGATTACGAGAAGAAGGGGGACCTGACAGACTGGTCTGGAGACTCCTCTAATGCCAAGATTTATCCTTTTGATTGCTAGATTATGGGGAAGGAAGTGGGGGGCTTGATATACTGGGTTTAGGGGGCTACCTAGGGTACTTGAGGAATTAACCAGTACAGGTGCATTTCTATACTCACCTTCAGAAGTAGCTTTGTCTGCTTCTAACCAGTATGCAAATAAGTACAAAATTTTACTAACCAGCAGAGTCATACTTGTGCATACTTGGTGAATATTAGCCCTGATGACACCTATTAGTTTTGCACCCTTGGTAGTTTAACTAACCTCCCTGAGTCAGCCAAGTGAAAGAAAGAAAGTGGTGAATTTCCTGGCTAGATATTTGGCTGCTCTAAGACCTCTTCCAGCTGATAGAATTTAGTCATCTCTCCTTTCTCTTTTCTTCTGACATCCAGTATTCATATCCTCAAAGAAAAGAGCGAGTCCCGCTAGAGAGCAGAGGAACTTCCATAATTTAAACCAAATGTAGAAAAGAAGCTGAGTTTACACTCAATTGTAACTTCCAACTCAAGGTTAGCTCTCCTGGGAGCAGATGTGGGAGTCTGTAGTTCTAGCTGAAGTATTTTCAGGGGGCCATCCTGTCTCTTCTTTTTCTCCTTTTTTGGCTCCAATGTTTATTTTCTTGTGTATAAATTATACAATAATATCTCTGAACTGAATTGTTTGAAATGTAACCCTAATTATGATATCTTGTAGCAACAGTTATGCACAATAAATATCTATCAGCTTAATTTTGCATAGCTTTGTTGATTAGAAAACTGTTTTTTACTCATTCATCACAGTTATCACCTTGGAAAAATGATTGTCTTATTTCAAAGGGGTATCACTGGCATGTCTCTGTATACTCTGCAAAGTGTAATTCTTCTATATGTTTGAGAGAATCACAACTAAAACCCCATGAATAATTCTGGACACCACACTGTAAAAAAAAACCATAGTAAAAAATATCACAAGAATTATCAGAGAACCGAAAAACAAATAGAAGATTTAAGGGGTGACTGAAAAACACAGGATTTACTAACGGTAAAGAAAAGAGAAATGTTGTGGATGCAAGATAAAGAAAGGTGAGAAGTTTATTTAAATTTTCTATTCCATATTAAAGGCCCTTTGCTTACAATCTGGCAACACAGTATTTTCTTTTTAATTAGGAAAAGATTGTCAGTGGAAAATACAGTTGATGAAATCACCATAAAATTTATATCTGGAAATTTTAAAGATCAGTGATTCCAACTGTTTTCCACCAAGACCTCTTTTTACTAAGCTTCTCCTCAATTCCACATTTTTAATTTTTAAATACAAATTGTATCTATTAAATAAAATGTGTTTCTTTTCTTTTTTTTTAATTAATAAGAGAGTTTTAACTATCTGAGCTATACTACCCAGAGCTTCTGGGGAGTATAAAATAACTGAATAACTATACACAAAATTTGATATAATTATAACTAAGATAAAGACATTTATAGTTTTAAATATCGTACATAACCTTTTCCAAGCTAGATTCAATGTCTGTTAAGTTCTTGAAAATACGGAAATGATGCAAGGAGCCCCATAAGTACTATCTCCAGAGCCCCAGGTGTTTAAAGATTTCAAATTGGGAAGCAATGGATTAAACTAGCTTAAAATCATCTAACAAATATGATTTATTCTCACTTTGAAGAATTAAATTGAGCTATTTAATGTACCATAACTGTCTAAAAGTAATAAAAAAGAATAACCTGGGGCTCTTTCAAATCTTTTTTTTCCTACCCTTTCTTCCACTCTTTCTGTGAGAACTATTACTTGGCTCTGAGATGGCAGGAGTAGGAAGCATCCAGCATGTACTCACCAGCCTGGTTAGTTGTGACGCTGACTGCAGCAAACTGTCTTGGTGGTGAGCTCAGCTCTGACACCCCATTAATGGCATCAATCTCAAAGGTGTAGTTAGTGTGTGCCAGGAGGTCTGTCACTGTCACCGTGGTGTTGGTGAGTCCATACTGTCGAGGGAGGAAGCGGACATTTGGGCTGCATGGCTCACACTGTTTTATGTTCCACCCACATTTTTTACATATGATGTTGAAGGTAACATCTTTCCGGCCTCCTGTGTCCAGGGGCCAACTCCAGTCCAGGATAACCGAGGTCTCATTTATATTAGATATAACATTTCTTGGTGCAGATGGAGGTCCTGCAAAGTAGTTCAACAAAGATTAATGAGCCTCACTTCTGTTTTCTACTACAAGGGAAATAGATAATTTACAGTGGAACTGAAAGAGGTAAATAACCATCTTGTCTTTATTATATACTTTTAATTCATCCTCGGAGGATCCATGAGATTATAGACACATGGATTCAAGAGTGCTGTCCTCCCCGAGCTACGAAGGGGGGAGTTTTGACTCCAGGTTGAAGATGCATTCACGAAGTCCAACAAAGGAATTTACCACTAAATTCAATGCCCTTGTGAATAGTTATGAAAACTTCAGTATTAGTTTTATAAATCTTAGTTCTTTTTCCCTATGACCTATGACCAACATATAACAAGAGGGAATAGAAAAGTAAAAATACAAATCCCATGCCTAAACCTCCCCTACTGTGTCAAAATTATGCAAGATCTAAAACAAGATATAGAAAATTTTCTTTCCTTCTGGGTGTCCTGTTGCAGTAAGTGCTTTAAAAACTAATTCATTTTGTGTGATAAATGTTGCATTTGTGGTGAGGCAAGCATGGAGAGTGAAGCAGAGAAAGCTTTTAATTTGCACATGGAGAGCAGAAGGAAATGGTCCAAATGCTTTAAAAAAAAAAACACAATAAGAAGAAGAAAAAAGGAAATAAAACAAACATGGAGGCATGGGTTGCAGCAAAACTACTCACGGGTACAAGCCATGGATGGAGGGTCTTTGTCTGCTCGGAAGTAATTATTCTCACACCTGCAGTTCACTGAACCATCTTCGTGAGTAGAACTGTGAGGTGGGCACTTAGCACACTGCACATTACCATCCGAAGGCTTGTAGAAACCTGGTCGACAAGCTACAAACAAAATGACTCTTTTAAGATTTTGTGATAATTTTGAAAATATATTCTTGAAAATACATAAAACAGATTTCAGGAGGCTAGGACATGCATTCATTATGAATAAAATCTATTTCCTTCTCCCAGAATTTATAGAAGCAAATAATGTGGCCCAATGTAGTTTCTCCACATATACGTTTGTATTTGCACCAAATGTTAAGGGGGAAAAAAAACGCCACAAGATTTAGATTATTTTGGCACTAGAGTGTGATGAAATTTCCATCTCATGTTTTCACAGCTTTACTTGGCATTGGACTATTTGTGGAGAAAATAAAGCAAAGCCATGTCATCATGCAGCCATTCCCTTTTTAAACATGATGCAATGTGTACAGTCTCTGCAGTTAGTACTTAATATAGTACCCACTTGTTTTCTAATTAGTTTCTGTGTGAACAACTTTATCCCCACAAATTGCAAGCAACTGAAGAAAGAAGTCACGGCTTTGTCTATATTTTAAGATTCTTGATACATGGTTCTCCTGAGCTATGATATTTTGTTTGCCCTTGACAGTGTCATTCCCTAACTTCTCTGGTAATGGCCTAAAAGAAAGGTCTTAATTTATTTCCTTGTCTGTATCTCAAATACACAGGGAGGTATAATTTCTATTTAAACTGATATACTTGTGAATTATTACTAGATTAACGCTTTTAAAAATAACTGTTATCTTCTTTCTTTCCAGTTGTATCTCTGAATGACATGTTTTTTTTTTAAGCCCAATGAACAGGTTACCAGATATTATTTCAGCTACCCATTTAATATTCACTATCTATTTACAGCTTTTACAGAAATGTCTCCATTATAGTATTTTCATCTAATCTGATATAAAATTTAAAATGCTGTACTGTTTTATTTGGTCCATTTTCATAACTACCATGAGAACTGAAATCATAGTGAAAACCCTAACAAAAGTCCCTTGACATTCCTTTGAGGAAGGAATTCAGGATCTTAAATTTTTAAGTTTCTTTGGAAGCCAATAATTTCTTAAGTCTCTAAAACTCAACTTCAAAGCTACATTGAGATTTGATGGCTTAAACCACTTAGAGACTAGACCCTACAGACTATGTTTATCACTGAATTCCAAAATTTTTTTATATCAACTTCATATTGTGAATAACAGGTTATTTGCATTCAAATAAAACCTGTGTGAATAAATCTTAACTTTTATAATCACTAAATGTATTTTAAAAGATAACACACTGTATCTATAATAGTGTATCTCCCTACTGAACATCTCTTGGGTGATAACACTCCCAAGGAAAATACATTGACAAGACCAACAATTAGAATTACTTAAAATGATAGTAATCATTAATCGAGTCTTGCTGTTTTCAAGTTCTTACTAAGAATGGCTGCTCAATGACCATATTACATTAAATTGAACAACTTTTGGTACCATACTGAGAGCCAGTCAAATAAATTCTATTGCCCTAAGCAAACTTGGATTAGGATTATAAACTTCTGAACATTGTCATTAAGCACTGGTTAGAAAGGTCCACTCATATCTCATGTCGTATTGCCTCAGGGGGAAACGGTATAAAGTATAAACAAACTATGCACTTAACTTCTGTTTTCAATTTAGCTCATTATTGAGTGCCTTTAAATTTGCAAGAAGGCATTGCTGAGTCTTTAAAAGATTAAGTTGCAGTGTTCCAATGTACTTTGTTATTTTGTTTGCTTGTAAATTTATCTGTGTTTTTATTTCAGGCTTTTATAGTTTTTACAACATTAGGTATAAAGGTATTCACTAAACACTCAATCACTTTTTGTTAATAATATAAACAGCTATACTATGTGATACTTAAAGACGAGATAGTCACACAATCACTTAGCTACAGCACCACAGCACAGAATTTCTGATAGTATTGAAAGTAGCTATAGTTATTAAGCTTAGAAGTTAAGAATGTGACTTGAATTAGTAACCAGACTTTAATTATGAGTAAATAATAACCTTAGAGATGAGAAGAGTTAAAGACAGGTAGGCACATATACATGCAGTTGAATAAATATCTGTCAATCATCTACTTTTGTTCAGTCTCCTCGTTAGTCTTAAAGATACAAATGTCCCTAATTCTGTCCATCCCAAAAAGGCCCTTGAAATTTGAAAGCAGGCAACAGAAATTTAACACAGGCCACATGGAGCAAGCACTCCATTCTGATTGATCTGTTGGAAGAAATACACAGAAGGACTCCCATTTGAGAAAGATTAAGACAGTACAAGTTGGCCTGTAAGAAGCATAATTAAATACACAAATAGATCAACATGAAAAGACAAACTGTTAACTAGAGGAATGTGGTGGGTACTGTTGGTTACATACTCAATATCTCAGTCCTGCTTCCTGTTTGCTAATAGAATCCTGATTTTGTTCAGAACTGCATTCTGCCAAGTACTCCCTAAGTCAGATCATTGCAAATAGGGGTGGATGGCCAAAGTTATGGCCAAAGAGATGGCTAAAGAGATACAAACAGAACTCTGATGAAAGTCTTTGGGATACCTTGCATTGATTATGGGCGTAATGACTTACAGGAGACACTAAGTTAAAGGTCAAGAAAATCAGAGAGATGTGTACCCTGCTCTTGTTGACCCAGCAAGCACCAATCTCAGGATTTCTTAACCTTTTTTTTTTTTTTTTTGCGGTACGCTTGTCTCTCACTCTTGTGGCCTCTCCCGTTGCGGAGCACAGGCTCTGGATGCGCAGGCTCAGCAGCCATGGCTCACGGGCCCAGCCGCTCTGTGGCATGTGGGATCTTCCCGGACCGGGGCATGAACCCGTGTCCCCTGCATCGGCAGGCGGACTCTCAACCACTGCGCCACCAGGGAAGCCCAGGATTTCTTATAATGTCAGAAAAGTAACACCTTGTTTGTTTAAGTCACTGTAGTCAAGTTTTCTTTTACTTGCAGCAGAAAGCATTTCTAAATGATAAAAAAGACAAAGAGAATTCAGTTGAGATGTATTAATTATATAGAATAGCTTAATGGAGCTAAAAAGATCCTAAGAAAACCCAGTGGTCAGTTTGTGTGTTTTACGTCTGAAAATCCAGGATGTTGTGTGACACACAGTTAGGGATAGACTCTACTCTGCATCTTCTGGCACCTGGTAGCTAGCTGATAGGATTTAATCATCAATTAACAGATATTCATTGAATGCTAACTCTATCCTGAGTACAATGCTAGTTTCTATGGTAATATCCTAAATTTGGTCGACACTTTTACTCTTTATAAAGGACTTTCAAATATACCATCTCGGGCTTCCCTGGTGGCGCAGTGGTTGAGAGTCTGCCTGCCGATGCAGGGGACACGGGTTCGTGCCCCGGTCCGGGAAGATCCCACATGTCGCGGAGCGGCTGGGCCCGTGAGCCATGGCCGCTGAGCCTGCGCGTCCAGAACCTGTGCTCCGCAACGGGAGAGGCCACAACAGTGAGAGGCCCGCGTTCCGCAACAACAACAACAACAACAACAACAAAAATATATATATATATACCATCTCAATTAAATCTCACAACAGTTCTATTGAAATAATCAAGGTAGATATTAATTTTCTTAAATGAACAATTGAAGCACAAACAGAATGCCCAAGATAACAAAGAAATTCATAGTCCAAATAAGCAAGAAAATTTCTGCTTTTAATTTTATGTAAATCACTCATTAAAAGCAAATCATTTTCCTACCAATTCTAAGCTGTTGGTATGCCATTGAAGAATAGTCATCTAAAAAATTTAATGCAACGCATTTAAATAAACACATGCAAGTCTTTTTTCATCTATTCCTAGTTAAGACACCATTTCAGAAAGGCTCATCAGTTCTCTTGTATTGTCCAGGATTTTCTATCTATTTGAGGTGTAACATTGTTATGGGCAGATGAGCAATTGAACTTTTGTTGGAAGGGCAGAGGTTGTCTGTCAACTTTAAGAATAGGGTGACCCCACTATATGTGGGAGCCATACAAGTAAATTTTCTTTTTCTTGATACAAACAGAATCTCTAAATCCTCGACTCATATTGTTCAACAAATTTGAGAATATAACTGAAAAGTTTGTATTCACTAATAAAATTATTATACTAGTAAGAAACATTATCTTTAAATGTATAAGGGGAAATTCTTTATATATTTACTTCAAACTTTTTCCCACCAATAAATAATCTCCCTCCCTTGCAATAAATCATCTTGTACTGAAATACCTATCCTTTTGTTATACCTTCTTCATTCTTAAAAAAATCCTCATGGAAAAATTTGAAACTACCTCTACGGGGCATTAGTACTTGTCTTTTATTATCTTTGCTTATGGTAGCAGAAGCAATGATTGTAATTTAAAAGTATCTCCTTCCCTTCCTTGAATATAAAACTGCTAATATAACAGTGTGCACATTTCTCTCCTTATGCATTATGTTAGAGAATGAGAAGGTTCAGCATACGAAAAGTAAAACCCAGGTAATAAGTAGAAAGTAGATATGTTAATGTGTCTTCTTACTTAAAGGAAGTCTTTGTCAACTTATTACAGAATATCAAAGAACAGAGAACATGCAAGAAAGGTAAACAAATTAATACTAATTCAGGTTTATCCAGCTTTAAGTTTAAAAACAACAAACAAACAAACTTCTGCTATATACTTAAGGCTTTCCCTGTGTTGGCCAGCTAGAAAGCAATACTTAACTGAGGTGGAAATACACATACTCAAAGCCTGCTGCCAAAATGACAGAATTCTGATTTACATCTTTCCTCCCATAACCCAGTAGTACATGTTCTTGTCAGTCAAACACTGGTAGAATTATTCATAGATTTCTACCTCAGGGTAGTAAAACCAAAGAGTGATTAAACAGTGTAAGATCTTTTAAGTGGAGGCAAACTGCTGCCCCTTTTTGGGTCCCAGAGACGTTTTATCCCCTTGCTGTAATGGAGATTTTTGAACTAGTTAATTGTGGCAGGAGCTCTGGGCTTTGAATAAGCAAAGTAGGAATGATACACGAAACTAAATTAACCATGAAAAATGGGATGTAGCACCTCCTCAAATCCTACTGGATATCATCATGGATTTACTAGGAATCAGACTTGTTCATGTAATGTTTGGATTTCATTTATTCACTTTCGAAAACCAAACATGTACTGATCTCCTAAGATGACCTAGACATTTTATTGTGTCCAGTCACAGTGATAAAATTCACAATCCTAGCTTTAAACAGGAGACCAATTAATTCCATATGGTGCCGTTATTTTAGAAATGGATCTTCTCACTTGAGAGTGTAAGTGCTAAGACACTTTGCAACACAACAGTTTTAAGTAATCTTCACCAAGAAATTCCCTAATTTCACTTCTCTATATCCCAACTCTTCAAGGTTTTCAGCATCTTACGGGAAGACCACTAGACTGGGAAAGAGGAAACGTAGGTTTTGATCTAGTTTTTTCTACTAAATAGGTATTATCTCAAAGTCACTGACCAGGTGTCTTCCAGTTTTTATGAGGTAGTTGGGATAGTGGCTTCCTCTTCTAAAATAAGTCTGAAGATTCATTTTTAGTTATTATTATCTGTTCCCAGGTTAGATCCTGAGCAATATAGAGATACGAGTTTTTTCTTATTCATTTTGCATGCTCTGTGTCCAGCACATTGTCCAGCACCTAGCAGTTGATGAAATACATTTTTTAAATGAATAATTAACTTGTAACCAATTGTCCTCTCTGGATTTCAATTTCTTCATTTATCAAATGATGGTTATCAACTATCTTGTCTCTTAATACTATTCAGGCTAGACACTTTAAAAGGTTAATGCTTCATGTACCAAAATTTGTAGGATTCCTAGAACTTTCTAAGTAGAAAAAATTAGAAAAAGCATCTTCACTTTCATCCATGATTTAAGGATTAAAATAAGCCATTGAAATTACAAAATCACATAGGGCAACAAGACAAAGAAAAGAGGCTCTCTTCTGATTTAAAAGAAATATACTTGAATCAAGAAATGACAGGTTTTTGCCCTTCTCAGTGTTTTTCTATATCAGAGCAGTATATATTCAAAGGGTATGTGGATTTCATGATTGGATGGATTGAATGATAAATTCACTGCCAAGCAAATAATTCCCTATTATTATATTTTCATCTTACTCAGTAGCATAATAGAACTATGTTTCATTATATTCTTCCTTTTATGTATATTTTAGATAGAGTAGAATGTTTAAAAGCTGGGAAATCTTATAGGAATAAATAAAAAACTAAAATATTGATATTAATTATTATTTTAAATTTTTTAAAATGTAGGAAGGTGTGATTTTCTTTTTCTCTTTTAACAGCAAGGAAAACTAGCACGATACTGAAAATACAATTTAAAAGACAAAACATTTTCCTTCTGTTAGTCTGAAGTGAGGTTTTATTTGTCTTTTTCTTGTTAATCTACCTTTTAGTTCCTCTATTTTAAGTGCCCAGTTAGTGAGAGTATGCATGTTCATTTACTAAGCGAACCCCAAAACTTATTGAAAAAGCCCCAGGATGGGCCACAGTAGAACAAAAATGAAGAAGTTCTTGCCAAATGTTAATTTTCTATTGAGAACACTAAAAATATGAATAAAATAAGAGAAGGAAGCCAAAGTAATACCAATTTGTAATAAATGAATTAGAAATATTTTGGGAATCTGCTGATTCCATATTTATAAAGAGGTAAGAATAAAACAGGAACTAAATACTATGGGTCAGTAGTGAGATAAAATAACAAACTACCAGCTTTGGAAAAATATAAAGAAAAAAAGTATGAAATAGGGAGTATTATGAGCACTAGCTATACAATGAATAATAATTATAAAAAAGCTTCCAGATAGAATCTTGGCCTCATTCCCAAAGCACATAGCACACTTTTCCTCTAAGATATAATTGATGGGCTTGAGTTATGCTGATACAGAGAATGGGTAAAGTTACCATAGTGAAAGGAAAACAAATGCACTTAGTAAACCATGGTGGCTACTGTTGAAAGAAAGTAGACAGCTTTTCAATTGCAAAGTGAATTTTGTCTCCAGTTGACTAATGTGGTTGACTTTTAAGAGAAAACATGGTACTAATTAAGGGTTAAAAGGCTCATTTCAATTTGAATTAACTTTAAATTAAAAAATAAAGCTGTCGGTAAATAGGGTCTTTTTAGTATTCAGACCTGAGCTCTATACACACAGGGCTATATTATCAATTCCCAGCCATAAACACAAACTAATGACCAGAACCAGCACTGACTAAACAGATGATTTCCTGGCCTTGCGATTCCAGGCCTGAAAGGGTCTATTTGCCAGTACAAGGTCAAAGCAACTGTTTATTCCCAAAATGAGCTGTACTCCACGATCTTACAGGAACTCTATTCTTTGCCATTTGAATAGAGGTACAATGCTTTGAGGCAAGGCAGAGGCATTTCAATACACTGGTAGTGGCTACGTTCAGTCATTAAACCCTGCCTGCAATGTGCAGCATTTACAAAGTGATCAAGTGTTTCCTTCTTCTGTTCCTTCACTGTTCAATAAAAAAGGCCTAAGGCAAAATGCCACCATACTATTACACACAACAGAATCAATCACAATCTAGTGTGGCTCAAAGATAACTTAGTAACAAGACTTTATTGCATTTGTTGTTGTTCCATCAGATTTAGCAAGACAGGTGCCAGTAACACTGAAATATGTTCAATGCATGTTCACCACCAAGAGAATGTTAAAAGAGACCCTGATCCTAAGGACGCTGTGTTTTGCCAGCTTTTCAGTTGTCTTCTACTTTCAAGGAAGAACGGTGTGCTTTAGGAGTAAGACTAGTTGAGTTTTTCTATTCTTAATTATCAATGCCCAGAGAATGAGACCAATTAATAAAATTTACAAATTCATAGAAACATGTATGTTATGAGCAGGTAAATACTAAAACCGGGAGGGAGGAGGGGAGGTGGGGGAGGGAGGGAGGGAGAGAGAGAGAGAGACCGATAATGAAAGAGAGAATCATTTTTATGGGATATTATTGTGGTGAACATAAAATGCATAGGACCCAAACCTATACTCAGAATATATTGAGAGACAGCCTGGAAAAGCTTTTGAGAATAGTGCCAGAAGTTTTCTTTAGAGCAGAATAGCATTGGAATGTCTAAGAAAACCATTCCTTGGAAGGGATTTTGGAGGAGGTAAATCACTTCCATGTCAAAATAAGCCCTACTATGGATTAGCATTTTCCGGACTACACTGGAAATATAGCTAGAGCTTGGAGAGGTCAGCAGTCCAATACTCACCTTTATAAGTCAATTTTAGGAGAATAGAATTGCCATCATAGATTCATAGTCACCCAGATTAGAGTTTGAGATACAAGTCATGAAAACTTCAGATGCTCTTTCCAAGGATCTATTGTACATGAATGCATAAAGAACAACCAGGTCCTCTGTATGTTTATATGCACAAAGATATATGAACAATGCTATTTATAATATTGGCAAATTAGAAAGAATATAATGCCTCAAATTAGAAAGGTGGTTAAACTATGCTATGTTCATACAATTCCATATATAAATTATGCTATTCTCATACATTTATGAGACACATTATGTCTCACTCAGAAAGATGCTCATAATATTTTATGGTAAAAAAGCAGAATAAAACAATGTGTATGCAATCCTTTTATTGTTTATATTTTTTGCTTATTAACATATCACTTATCTAATGAAAAACTTAAAAATATTAAAGTCTTAGAATTATAAAGATTGCACATACACACACAAAAGAATCAAAACACTATAGTTAATGAACATAGTGTGTGTGTGTGTGTGTGTGTGTGTGTGTGTGTGTGTGTGTAATTTGACCTTTAGGTGCATATCACGTAAAGTGCAAAACTAAATATGTACTATATGTGGGGCCTAAATCTACCCATCTATATTACTCTCTCTCACTCTCTTTTCCTACACACACACACACACACACACACACACACACACACACACACACACACATCACAGTTTTGATTAGCTCTTGCTTCTATTATACTGGTCAAGGAGTTTCATTTTTCTTCTCTCTCTTCTTTAAAAAAGCAACATAGGGGAAAATTATGGTTGACTGCAAATGTTGATAGCCCCACTAATGTGAATTTCACACTTTTGATCTCAAGTAATTCTATCTCCACTTGGGAAAATTTACATAGAAAATAGCACAATTTAAAAAGTCCAGGATTTAAATGAAAACCTATAAAAGGTGGAAAACTCAGAGGAAAAGAATTCTGTAAACACTGTAAGACACATTGCAAAAATATTTGCTCTCTTAGCTACACTGTTAATGATCCACTCTCTAAAAAAAAACAGAGAGCCATCTAGAATTTTGTGGAATGATGACATTATTGTATTTAAATCAGCTTTATATTTTAGGCAAGTTTATTTTTAAAAAATGTCATTTTCTATTCTGAGGAAATAGCTCTGCAACTTTCAAATGTATACCTTAACAATTCTTATAATCCTATCAACTTTCCATTGCATTTTTATTGTTAAATTTATGAAAATGACTATTTGATAATATTCTGGTTAGAAAGCAAATGGATTTAAATAAACCTCTAATGTGCCTTTCATACACTGAGCATTCACTTTATAATCACAAAATATTACCAACTAGGAGAAGTCTGCAATTTAAAAGTATTCAATATTTGCTTTGAGTTACTTCATGGCTAACAGCAATGTATAAGGTAATATAGAAAAAAAATGAGCTAATATAATTCTAGGATCTCTTTTAATTTATTTTTATGCTTTTGGGAAATACTTGCTCCAAAATAGAAAGGGGATTAATATTCAAAGCATTCTGAAATTCACTTCCTTAAATGTGTAAGAATGGATTTCACGAGGAAAATAAAAAACAATTAAATTAGACGCCCATTGGATCAACACAATCATTAGCTGAATGAGTGTTTCAAAAAACCTTAAACCAATCATTTATTCTGAAACTATTAAGGGAGACACAAACATTCATAATTGTGTAGAACAGTATGTTTATAAATTTGAATTTCACCTAAAATTAATTCCATCTTATTCAAGAAAAAAATATTTTTCTATTTGCACAAGAAGGGCAGTTGCCACAGTAATAGAGAGTAGTCTTTAATGGTGTTATGAAAATAAAATGCAACAGGCTTGACTACCTTAAAATGGTTAATTTCTAAATATAGAGATGAACATTTTTTTCATAGTTATGACTATTATCCTAGAACATTACATTCAACTTGGAAGACAGATGCATTGCAACAAAAAGACTAAAAAGGTTAAATCCATCTAAGAGGAGGAGAGAATGAAAGGGCAGAAAGAATGGGAGAAAATATAGAGGCAATATTAAAATGCATTGCTTACAGTTGGCAAATATATACCACTCAATACAAATAACTGGGACACAAGAGTTTGGAACATAAGGAGTAAAAACAACAGCAGGAAGATGTCTGCTGCTTTCATTCACTCTGGTCATCTCAGATAACTTCAGATTTGGTAAGCTGTGCTCAGTGTTGCTATCCTTGAAGTAGTGGGAGGGGAGGGAGAGAGAGAGAGAGAGAGAGAGAGAGAGGGAGGGAGAGAGAGAGGCAGGATGGAAGGACAGAGAGAGGAGGGAGTGGGAGGGAAAAAAAATGGGTGTGTCTTTGTGTGTGCTAAAATATCCACATGTAGTGTGTGTGTCTTGTCTGCAGCAGGTGTGTGTGTTTCTCTAATTTAGACCGCTGTGTGCATTCTGCAAGTGTTTCTTCAGGGCAGAGATCATTACATTCCACCCACTCTCTAGAATAACTGTTTAAGATTTTGTTAACTGACTTTGGAAATTCATTCAAGATAACTGTTTGTCTTCTTATATTCTGCAAAGTTAGGGGTTTAGATCTTGTACACGAGGCTAGAGAGGTGAGGGATTGGGAAGGAAATTGGGCATTGAGTCATATCTTATCCCAGCAGCCTTTGAAAAGCCAGGCAGATTGCATTACCTGCTTGCGTCACCTTCCCCAGATCTAGCTACCTGAAGAGAACACCTCACCTCTTTGTAATATAATAAATACCATTTACTGAAAATCCCCTCCATGTCAAGCACTACACTTCTGTTTCATCTCTGTACTTACAAAAACCATGTGAGACAGGTATTTTCTGTTTTTCCTGAGGAGATGATTGAAGTTTAATGATATTAAGTGCATTAGCTGCTTACCCCACTATTTTAAATGTTGTAACCAGAAATTATACCCAAGTCTGAGGGATTGCTAGACACAGATATGTATGTGTTTCCATTGTCTTCTCATCATGTAAAACTTAAAAGTGATAACTAATAAAGAACTGACAATGGATCCATCACCCTAAAATTAATGTAACAAATTTATATAGTATGACTATAAAAATATTAGACAGATCTTACTGGCACAAGGAAAATAGATTACCTCATTTTCTTGCAGTAACCGTTTGCCAATAGTAATTTTTTTCAACAATATTTCAAGCCTATGTCTAGCAAGATGAATGGCTCTGATGGAAGGAAATTCTATTCATAATGAACAGAAAATGCTTAACTGTTGTAGGTCTGTTAGAAAGGTATTTGTGAGCTAGATTTCTGTGCAGGGGAATCTGCCTGCTTATCATAGATTGGATTTTCTACTTTCTCTTTGTTACCAGCTGAAACAAGGAACTTTATTTTGTAGTGGGGGAAAAGCATACCATAAACAGTTTCTAATCAAAAACAAAAAGGGCTAATGCCATTTCACTTTACGGTGTAATTTATTAGTCTGTTAGACATAAAGAATTCTCAAGTAGCCTAGGAAAATACAGTATTCAACTTTATATATCATATAGGTGTTTTTCACTAAAAAATTACATTGTATTTGGAGTTCTTCAAAGTATCTACTGAAGAGTAAATACTTAGGATACTAACAAGAGTTAAACAAAATAGCAACTTTCCCAAGACTGGGGGAGATTTGATGCACTTCAGAAGAGGTGCTTAGATCAGACAGAAAAAGACAAATATCATATGATATCACTTACATGTGGAATCTAAAAAAAAATGACACAAATGAACTTATTGACAAAACAGAAATAGAAAGGGGATAGCTGGGGTCGTGGGGAGAGATTAAATTAGGAGTTTGGGATTGACATATACAGACTACTGTATAAAAATAGGTTAAAAAGTAAATCCTTGTTAGGACCTACTATCTTGTAATAATCTATAACAGAAAAGAATCTGAAAAAGAACACATATATATATGTATAACTGAACTACTTTACTGTACACTTGAAATTAACACAACATGTAACACAACATGTAACTATACTTCAATAAATAAAAATTAAAAAAAGAAAAGATGCCTAGAAAAGGCCTTAGCACTCTCCCAAATCTGTACTTGTCACTCTGATTATATATTCAGCACAACTAAGTAACAACTGATTTTAAAACCAATAAATTTTTTATTAATTAGGACCAGAAAATAGCACATTTAAAATGCCTTAACATAACTTATAACCTTGGGATCCATACAATTTTCCTTCTGAGGAATCTTGGTTCACAGTACTTTCAATTTATTTGATGATAATATAGTAGGAAGCTATATCTAAAAAAAGGAGAATAAACTGTGTGACTACATAAATTTAATTTCATGTTCAGTAATATCTGAAATAATCCAAACTCATAGTCCAGTTCTCATTTTTGATTGCCTTCACATTTAACCATGTGTGCGCTTATAGGACTGAGAAAATTGCCACTACCTGAAATCCTTTTCTCAAAACTGTGCTTAACTCAGTTGACAAGTGATATATCTCACAAGGCAATAGAGTTACTAGACCTACATATAAACTACATGCTGAAGGTTTGAACCTGTTTTTATAAAACACATATATAAAAAACATTTTACTCTTTAAAACTCAACTCCTATTATATTACTGTGGTGTGACAGCTAAGATAATGAGCACCTAGAATGCTTGGCTCATGAAAAGTGACCAACAAATGCAGTAAATTTTGAGAGAATAACGGAAGCTTTCTCCTTCTCTCCATAGCAGTGTCCCATTATAATATTTCCCATGCCCAATTACTAGGTTTAACCAATCCTAAACATCTTAGTAGACCAAATTTCCCTTTAAAGAATCAGTCTCATGCAATGAATCAATCATGAAGTTCCATAATGCAAAAATAGGAAGAAGACAAGACAATTAAAAAATATATATGTATGTGTTCCATTAGGTGCTAAATGCAGAATATATAATATATGTAAGATATACATAATATAAAATCTTATATATATGATTAATGATAAATCATAAATCATATTTTAAAACTAGAAATAGAGAAGACTAGGCATCTCTCCAGTTTCTCCTAAACATTTCTTTTAAAGAAATTCTTCAATTACATTTAAGCAACTATCTCCAGGATAAAAAAAAACATATGAGGTCTATTTACTAAAGAAACTTAATTTCTTGAATGAACATATTAGCCTAGAAGAGAAAAGGTGTACGTGAATTTCCAATTGAGTAACAATAATGATTACAATATGTACACCATCTAACCTTAAAAGTGAAATCTATCATCTTCTGTGATATGTACAAAGCACTAAAGGATGTATGTGTTATGTAAAAGACAGAAGCAAAAAGTGGAAGGCAGAGCATTCTAGGGTGAAAGCCTAGAGGCAGGAAGGAGTTTTAATAGTTTATGAAAGTGAAAGAAAAAAGAGAGTAGAGCTGAAACTGAGAGGATACTTGGGTCTCAAATCAGTCTGGGGAGGCAAGCAGACCAATCAAGCCATGCAGTGCCTTCAGGGTTATATTAAGGGCTTGTTTTTACACAGTAAGTGGTGCGGGAGGTCGTTGAAAGGTTTTATGCTAAGGTACACCACAGTCAGATTTACATTTCAAACAGCTCATTCTTGCTCCTTTGGCGAAAACGCATCGAACTGAGTCAAGAATGGGGCAGACAAGATGCTACCGAAATAGTTCAGATTAGAGAAGATATGACATAGATAGAAAAATAGTTATGGGCATAGAAGATAGAAAAATAGTTATGGGCATAGAAAGGCGTGAATTCATTTGAGAGACATTATGTAGGTAACGTTGATAGCTCTTGGAAAGAGCGCAGATGCTGAGCATAAGGTAGAAGAAAGCATAAGGACTGACATCTAAGTTTCTTGTTTGAGTTTTTGGGTGCTATCCCTATTTCCTGAGGATGGAATGAATGGATATATATAGGTAAGGACACAATAGTTTAATTGGGGGTATATTTCATTGTGTTAGGCAATTAGAAATGCCAAGTAAGCATTTGCTGTACTAAATTGTGTGGTACTTATATTATTTGTACTGCAAAGAAACTGATTCCAATATTTTCATGTTAAGGAAAATGCTGCATTTAGTTTTCTTTGTCCTATAGGCTTTCATTTAATGACACCAGATGAAGTTGGTTATCAAGAATATGGGTTTTGAGAGGAGCCAACATAATCAAGCAATATATGGCTTTTTTATGTAAAAAGAGTACAATAAAATATTGCTGGAGAAATCTTCCATGTTACAGATATATTAGAAAAAACAAAGTGTCTTTACTAAGTTGGGTGATTTTTCCACTTACAACATGGTAGTAATTAAACCAGAATATTGATTTTGATTTGCTCATGAATAGATACTTGGCTTCCCAAACAGAAAATCTGTGTTCATGAACTCAACATTTGCCTGATTTTTGCTAATACACATTATTTATCACAAAGCAGATAAGGAAAAAATATTATGAGCAGATCATCAAAAATATATCATGACTACTGGAGCAACACTTTAAAATGCAACATTAATGTTAAGATATTATTTTAACGTTCATATTGTAATTAAGAGCACATGTGCAGACTTCTCAGGTTCAAATCTTAACTCTGCCACTTCCAGACTATGCAACTGAACAAGTTACAAAGCCTCTTCATTTCTCAGTTTCTCTGTGTCCATAATATAGGGATAGTAAAAGAGACCTACCAGGATTTCATAAGAATTGAATGAGACTATAATGTTTCAAATACATGTTAGAAATTAGTATTACTATATATTCATAAAAGTAATTAAATATTTACATAGTGTATACAAACATTTCTAAAATCTATGACAAAAATCAATAGATTTGTCATTATACTTTAACAATATTAAACCTCATCTTCCTTTTCTTAAATTTTCTACTTTTGGAAATATATTAGGCATTCATTTCTCCTTGAAATATTACTGCAATATCCTTCTCTGTTAAAATTATAATTTTCCAGAGGATTCACAAAAATATATCACAACACAGCACCTTCTTGTCAAAGTAAATTATTGATAGATGTTTGGCTAGTCCTTCACTGTTCCCAATACTTCCAATGATCTCTTTGTGACCCTGGAGATTTCCACAGATATATTATGTCTATACAACTTTTTATTTAACACAGACAAACCAGAGCAATGTTTTGCCCTTGGTTCCTGGTTGATACGCCAGTCCATCCCATCACACATGACTAATGCCTTCACTTTCTCTGTAACCCTTGTATTTACTGGTGGAAGGTGCTGAATGGGTCTCCTTAGGGGTAATTGAAACAATTACCTCTGACTTTATAGCTCAAAGCCTCTTTGCTTCTTTATATAGATTCACTCTTTCCACCCCCAGTACTGCCAATTCTTTATTTTTATTTTCTGGCTGCCATACGTACTAGCAAACACTTAACAAATTTGGCCGACTTGCCTCCACATCTTCTCCTCACTTCTTGAAGGAGCCTCTTTTACTGAGTTTCAAAACATATCTGACTTTTAAACTCTTTAGTTTTCCTGAGACTTATTTCTTCTTAAGTACAGACTAAGGTGATATGATCCTTTCAACTTTCAGCCGCTTGTCCAAATCTGTATCATGTTGGCACTGACCAATGTCTCCTCTGTCTGATAGCTTTTCTGACAGTTAATGAGAAGTAAAAGGCTAGAGCTATTAGTCCAAATCCTAGGGGATAAGTGTCCAGATTGTGAAAACCACATGCACATATGGCAATAATTGGCAGGCTCTTTTAGGTGATCACAGAATTATTTCCAAAGACCCAGTGGATACTTGAATAATTCCTTGGTGCCAAATAGGAAACTCTCCTGAGTATATACTTTTTTTTGTGCAGTCACTGTGTTTTGTTTTCCCCAAATGGACTTTTCCAATGAAGCAGATTCATTTGAATAGTTTATGCCAGAATTTATATAATTCTACCAAAATTCTAGACTTACCCTATGGCAAGTGAAACCTCAGAAATAAGATACTTCAGCTCCACCCTGCATAAGGTATTATAGATCTAAATTAACAGAAGCCAACACATTTATACATCTAAATATCATAGCGCTAGGAGCAGCAGCTCAGCCTTATAAATTATATTCCTTCAGGAAGCCTAATATCATTTATAGAATGCTATTTTAACTCTTTCTCATCCTTTTGATTTTTGCAAAAGTAGCACAGCATGGAGTCTATTTCTCTTATGGTATTTATTAATTGAATATTTAGGGATTCAATTTTATATATACTTCTAAACCTGCTCCTTTGTCCAAGCTGATTTACAAGGCTCTTTGATACTCCTTACCGTTTATTCATACTTGGTAATAAATTAAGCATTCCTCAGAATCACAAGCAATTAATAAATGAGTAGAATGTTGCAGGTCTTCTAACGGACTAACAGAAATTTAAAGGGAGTGCTTATTTATTGAAGTAGTTTCAGAACATTTCCTTAGAGCAAAAATATTTTAACTTATTTTATCTTAATATTTACATATTTTAACTTACTATTATTTTATCAATAGCTTGAACTATAAGCACAGCTTCCTTATTCAACTCTATCCTTTCATGTAGAAGAAAGAACAGTTCAAGTTTGGGAGATAACAGACCTGTGCTCTAGTCCTGACCAGCCCTACCTAGCTGGGTGCTGTCTGATGTTGAGGGAATTTGTACCAGACCCCATGGTGGGTCTCAGACCTCACTGGTGATTGTAGATGGAATTGATACCAGGTCTTCCTCCATCTCATGTGCTGCTTCCATTGTGCTCACGGCATAGAACTTTAAGAGCAAATAACAAATTTATCCCGGGTCAATTTAACCTGGAATGCATGTGCTTTTGATAATATTTTATTCTACATACATGTTCCTATATTGAACTCTGGGAGCAGTCTAATATGCCAAGCCAGTGGTGTGAACTTCCCCATGGAGAAACAGAAACAAAACAAGTACCCTTCCCTAAATTTATATTATCCATCATTCCTTCCTCTATCAGTTATTATTGGCACAAAATTGACTTTTCAATAGCTAGGATGATACTGATTCTGCTTGAGGAATTTCTTTTCAATTTTACTTTACAGAGGAATTTATAGTAAATTCATTGAGATAGGTTGTTACTTACCACGTGAATAAAGTAATTTTAGTCAATAATACCATATATGAATATTCCACTGATGATTTTTCAGAAGTTGTAGAAGACTTTCAAATACTTTCTGTGATGTTGTATCTCTGTATTCATTGCTGGTAACCTAATAATTAATTTTTGCTAATCAAGATTCTAAATAAGCATATAATTAAGTTTAAACAAGGATTAAAACTCTTGCTATGTAGCTCCATGGCTTTAAAGAAAAAAGTTCACAGGATTGTTGTTTTATTTAAAATCTCACATCCTAGAATAAACAGACTTGGTCATCTATTTAGCACTGGTCTCCCAGGATTAGAAGATGACATAAGATAGTTCAATGATCACATTGGAGAACATGTTTCCCCCAAAGCAAAGATAATATTCCTGTAGTCACCTTTAGTTTCTTATCACAAGTTACTCTTTCATTTGCTGAATTTCCATTCGTATGTGTCAACTATAACTTGATAATTAAACACCTTTGGGACACTAGGGAACACCATGAGATGAACACTATTCTGAACACAGCTGGAGGCCACTGAAATGCTGCTGCTTCAGACGAAGTGAAAGGCTTGGCATTGTGGGAGGATAATGGCAGGGAGTTGGCACTTGCATCTGGTTTTCCCCACCATTTTCTATTTGAATTCTTTGTACTTGCATGCATGCCTATCATTCTCCTAAATATTATCAATAAAATGAGTAGTATGACAATATAAATTAAACAGTCACCCTTCTTAGAAGTATGCAATTTTTTCAATATCAGAAATTTCTAGTGCTTAGAATTCTGAACGTTTTGAACACAGCCATTGCTTAAATCCACACATTTTAAAAATAATAACAGAACAAACTGGTGTTTATAAATGTTTTATATGTATGTATATGTATACCATTATTTGTAGACACAAACCTAAGAGTATCTTAAATTCATTTCTATGGATACTTATAGGTAGCATATCAAAAGCAAGATGTTACACCATGAGCCTCAACTGAAAATGTGCTAATCTTTTTTTTTTTTTTAATAGGGAATTCACATGGTAGCTTAGCATTAAGAGAGAGGGAAGCTATTTCAACATTTTATGGAATCAGTTTACGCAGTCTGAGGCCCCCATTTTCACACAAAGGATAAGCCTGTCTCCCAACAGGACAAGTTTGGGGCAAGTCCACTCCTCTGGATAGGGTTTTGATGAGTAGTGCCACTATGCTTAGTCTCTATGAGTTTCAGTTTTCTCACCATCCTGACTGGTGTACTTACTATGTAGTTCTCATGCTTGTAATTTTAGCACTTGCTTATACTTCAATCTTAATATATTATACTCTTATTATCTCTCTGTGGGGCTCTCAGCCCTATTACACTGAAAATTCAATGAGAAGAGGAGTTATCCCTTATATATCTTTGTATTTAGGTATCCTAACACTCCCCAATATAAAATTGATAGTTAATGTTTATTGAAACAGATTACATACATACATACATGCATATGCACTTGTGTATGTGTGTGCACTTACGGTAGCTAGTACTCATGCCATGCCACAATATTAGCTCCCCTCTCAATCTCTTTCCCCAAAAGTTCTCAGATTATATAGGAAAAAAGAACAGAGAAAAAAGATAAATGAATTTATGAATAGAAATTTAGAAAACTGCCTACATTTTAGAACCTAGAGAAAGAGTAAATGATACTGGGAAGTAGGTACAGGGAGTAATGAATGCGATATATGGATACTAGGGTTTGATAACTTCAGCAAAAGAATGAGCAAGAGTAAAATATTCTGAATAAAATACGAAAAGTATGAGAACCAAGGAAGTGTGGATTGAACAACTTTGAGATTAAGGAACATCAATATTTATCATTCTTTTTGGGAGATGTGTATGCGTGTACATGTGTGTATGTGTTTGT